>NW_028321905.1:5102000-5414000 GCF_036245765.1 Copidosoma floridanum | reverse complement strand
TTACAAAAAGTAGCATATTGAGGAATGCTAACGTTAAAGTTGGAGTAGTTATAGGCGTCAAAGAACTGAGTTCAGAGGTCATCAAACACGTCTAAAGATGTTTCACTTATGCAATAAAACAGAATGGAGGAAATAAACAACAAATAAGCGAATCAACTGTAAACATTCCGTTTCATTTATTTTATAAGCATGAAAATTGTAATGAAGCAAAAACTAGCCCCAAGTCAGAGTAACCTCGCAGGGGACGAATCGAGCCTAAAAATTTTTTTTGGACAAAAACGATGCTAAGTCGAAATAATGGTGGAAACGACGAAATTTCACTTTACTTAGTGGGGGTTAATAAATGTCTGTGGGAGGCTGTATAAGTTGCGTAAAATGCCCCACACAAACAACTACGTATATAAAAATCGGCATGTTAACCATACGGCTAGCGCCAAAAGTCAACGAAAGTCCCTATAAGGTGGCAAAAGTTCGAACCTTACATAGGCGCAATCGACTATTCTAAGCCATAGGAGTGAAAAAGACAGAGCTAATGACGGTTAACACCCCGAATCAGAAGATGTATTTATATCCGCCCCCCTTGCACTTTGCGCGCCAACTCTCAAGTGCCAAGAAAAAATTCTCAATATTAACTTACAATCAAATAATATTGTTTTAAATTAGTCATGTTCTTTTGCTTGCTTACTATTTATTCACTTATGTTATTTTCTATTGTTTTCCTAAAACGTTAAATGAAATGAATAGAAACATGTTGTACTTGAAAAAACCTGCGTCAGATGGATAAAAACGTATTGTCATTAAGTGTTTTTTAAATGACAATTTTTAATACATGAATAAAACTAAAGTTGTTCATGCTACAAATAACACTTAAGATTTTAGAAATAAATCGTTTTTACGAAAGGATGAACAAAACAAAAAGTTTTCCTTGCATGCACAGGCAAAAGAAAAGTACTGTCGCATATTAACATAAAAAGTAAGTGTTTATATTTTGTTTTATGTTATACTATTCACCCAAAGTGACAATCTGGTTAAGACAAAAAAAATTGATTATGTCTTAAAAACCAGTGAGTGCTTGGATACTTAAATAAGAAATTGTATTCTATAAAATTATATGGTAGATAATGTAATTTTATATATATATATATATATATATATATATATATATATATATATATAGTACAACATGCCAGTGAATGTCCCTTCAGGATGTTCATCACACATAGGTTTTTTTGACAGATATTATTCAAGCATCAAAAGTATACTAAAAATACCATAACAAATACCCTTAAAAAATGCAGATCGTTTAACTATACCCTTTTTCACGTGTTTAATTTTCCAAATTTGCAATTTAACATGTAACCTTATAAAAAAATCACTGGAAATTCCATTCATAAGATCTGTAAAAAATTCCTAATTTGTGTTTATCTCAAACAGGACTTGTAGATAAACCTTTTTTGTTTAAATACATGTATAATTTTTTTTTCTTCTTGAATAACACAGAAAAGAAGGGTTTAGTGTGCGGAAAAGCCTGTATGTAAGTTCATCCATATGAGAAAAATAATTTTCACCGTTGCTGCATACTTTTGCGCTCCTCTTACCTCTCTGAATTTTGAGTTAAACTTTTCTGCTACTAACTATGTAATAAACGTCCTTAAGTTAAAAAATCACCTCAATCACGAAGGAAAAATTGTAAAAGAATAAAACGTAAAAAAAATCAATTAATGTATTCATACAATACGGAAATTTTTTTTTTTATTCTGAAAATTATGTAAAAGTGTGAGAAATTGTATAAATTTTTATTTATTTTAAAAGTAACAAATAAATGATGAGTAAATAAATGTTTATTAATACATATGAAAGCTGCCGCGCTAATGTATACTAATTTCCAAATTTTTGAAAAAAACATGTACCAAAAAAACATGTTTGAATAAATAACTTTATCATTTACATAATGTAAAATGAAACCAAATGAATAGATACACACCAAAATAAAGCTTACATTAAAAATAAGTTACGAACTGTAAGATAAAAAGAAGTAAATCGATTTTGAAATAAAATTCCAAATGTGTGCTGTAGTGTGGTGCTGTGACATTGTGCGGTGTTGTGTGGTTTACAAAGGACCGAAAGTACGTCATGAGGGGTGGGTCAAAGGGAGGGGGGATCAGAATCAAGCAAAATCCACTTCCGTTACACTTTTTCTCAAGGTCACCAATCGGAAATTGTTGATTCACTCTGTAGGGCAGAACGCACCAATAGATGTATAACTTCAAAAACACAGGAACTTAACAAAACACTCAATTGTACCCACAAAGATGATACTCTTTCTTATTTTGTGATTCTTAGTCGTATGACATGTTAAATTATTCTATCACTGCTTTAAAAACTGAGTCATTGCCAAGACTGAGTCCAAGATGTAGGTTGATTTCATTTGAGAGGTAAAAAGTAGACAGTAAATTTTCTCAATGACCTAGTTTTTGCAAGTTTTTTTGCTTATACATAATTGACAAGTCATCATATCAAGCATTAACTAAGTATTCGTTCTCTGTGTGTGTGTGTGTGTGTGTGTGTGTGTGTGTGTGTGTGTGTGTGTGTGTGTGTTATAGGCTTAAACTTATAAAAATTTTCCGCAGTGTCCCTGTTTCGCATGGTACATTTGTGATTCGCTTTAAGAATTAACCTAAAGGGGATAAGACAATATGTGCCAGCGTTATTAGTACGAGCTAGTTTTATCCGATGTAAATAACTGCTGGCATTCTGTCATCACAACCGTTACAAGTTTTATAAGTTCAAGTAAGAACTGTTCGTTGCGTTTGCTTAAATATGTGTATGTATATAACAACACTCAGAGCAAAACACCGAGCAGCCGCACCGTTTGGATAAACTATATGCTATATATGCGAGTACATCATCTTTTCGCAGGCTCTTTATACTTTCAACAGTTGTAGTACGAAAACCCTTGCTTTGATAACCATGGGATAGAAAGACTCTCAAGGTAAATGCCCCTATTCTGACCACAAATTTCATCATATTTGTTTCTTTGATCTTTTTTTCTTAATGGTGAGCTTTTCGTGGTATTAATTTTGAATTTTGGTGGTACACTATGCATTAACCATTATTATTCTAATTTTTAAGTATAGTCCTTAATTGTAAAATTACTTTGTTTTATAAAAAGGTTGTAAGACCAAAATGTACATAATTATAAAACATTGTACCTATTGTTTCATAAATATGTCCCTATTTATGAAACTTTTTTCAAAACATAAATTTAGTATATTGAAGACAATTGAAGTTTTTTCCACGAAGACTAATCTTCCAAGTATTTAAATAACATGTGTTGGTACTTCATATGCTTATATGCGTGTATTGAATCGTTTAGGCATGTCATGAATCATTTTTATTTAATAATCTTTTTCTTGGCGTAAATAAAGTTTGATACAAAAATTTTGACGAATGAAATAAATTATTGGACTCTAATCACATACTATCCATAAGTAGTATTTTTGTCAAAGTATAAAGTGTACATTTTGGTTGCATATTTAAAACATTTTTTAAGTAAAAAGTAAGCAACGTCGAAAAAATTCTTAAAAAATTACATAACAATAGATATACCGACGCTTCGGACGAAAACAAGCCCAGTTCAGATTTTCCTATTTTAAATAACATTGAAAAATCTGAACTGGACTTGTTTTCGTCCGAGGCCTCGATATTAAGTCAATTTATAACTAACGGTCTTGAACGTGCACTGAAGTAGGAGTATGCTGTACGAGTCTAATAATTTATTTAATTAATCAATTTCACTGTCGTTAGAGTCAACGAATATTTGTTTGATGGTTGGTGTAGAAAATATAATTTTTGATGTGAAACATATATTGGCGCGCTTGGGGGTTCAACCGACGCGATGAAGTGACCCGTGCGGTGACTCGGCTTGGCTCGGCTCTCTGTCTCTTTCTCCGCCCGATTACTGCCGCCTCTCTCTCTCGTTTGTATAGTGTACCATCTGTATACATAGCTAAATAACCGACACGATGGCTCAGCGGTAGAGTTGCAGTCCCATCGATCACCGAGGTTAAGCAGCATTTGACGTGGCTAGTACTTAGATGGGTGACCGTTCAAGTCTCGCATTTCGCCTCTGCTATTCGCTTCGTGGATTAATTGACTGTTTCTCTGTTTCTTCGACATCGTGAGCGGGAGGGGTGACAAATTTCTGCCTCGTTATCTAAGTCTGCAGCTTAAACATCAGGTCAGAAATAAGGCAGATACACCGGGCTGTTCCAGATCAGGTTTTTCCTACTGAAGATTTCCCGGGGTTTTCCTGATCCACATTACAATTTTCAAGGGTGAATGCGGAGCAGTTGTTAAGGCCCTCCCAATCCCATCCGAATTCCTTGCTAATCCCAAGTGCTAAGGGCCCTAAGTCGTACCTTTATAAAAGAGCCGGAAGTAAAGCACTATAATAAAAAAAAAAAAAAAAATTATATCGCTAAATAGAAGAGTATATAATAATTAAATATCATATATATATATTTATATATATATACGTGTGTGGCGGTTCCTGCTAGCCAAAGCGTAAAACAAGAATCGCGCAGGTAACAACAGCTCATCCCGTGAGCGCAATGATAGAGCGTGCCATCTTCAGCAAGAAAAGCACTCTAGAGCGCCCACCTTTAGGTGGCGAGCTCGGCCCGACTCACTCACGGATCTCAACTCGACCAGCGTAGACTTCAGCACGCGCCCGTCTGCTGCGATCCAAGTCACGATCGTAATCGAAAGTTCTTTTCTGTTCAACAGCCATTACTCTTGTATTCAATAAACCTAAGTTCTATTTTACTCGCTGTCTCATCATTGTATCATTGTGTTGCCTGCTTCGGACCTCCGCTATCCTCGAGCCCGAGATAAGCTCAGCGCGTAATCAAACCCCAAATATATGTATATGTATATATATATATATAACTGTACTTAGCGCTGGCGATTTTGGACCTTGTGTCCTTAGCTGATTAATAAAATCTAAATCTAATTCTAAATCTAAATCTCTCTCTTTCTCTCTCTGTCTTCCGCTCTCTCACATAGCTGTACAATTGGAAATCACAATGTAGCTGTTACAGCTGTTACAGGGCCTTACCTAGATACAATCCCACGTCAAGTGCTTTTTGTATCGCTTTCTTTCTTCCATCGGCTAATAGTATTACGGCAACATCGGCATTCAGATCCAACTGTAAATACATGCATACACACGCACACTCACTCTCTTAAACACCTAAGTCGGCGAACATTATAGGTAACATTGTGTGTGTGCGCATGTAAGTGTTTGTAAGTGAGTGAGTGTGTACCTAACCAAGTCCAAAAAGTATCTAAAAACATCGTATCTTGAAAAAAAGCACAGTAGCTCAGAAATCACATTTTTAACTCAAAAGTGTTTGTATTTTTAAGCTATATTACGGTGCGACGGTTGTAGTGTCTTCTTATCTAGCTTAGCCGACTATGTATTCAAAGCAAAAAGTTGAGAGGCCCTGCCTCTACGCTTATCTACTATTTGGTATTATCTGTCACTGTAGTCGTACTTTAAACTTTACATCAAAACGAAAAAGTTTCACAAAAAGGTATGCCAATATGGTGGAATAACTTTTGAAGCAGTTTTATGCAATAAAATAATTTTAAAGCAATCTTGATTGAAATTTAATAATTAAGAATTCTTGTAACTGTTTCTTGATCGATTATAGTCGCAGAGGCTGCCGATTTTTTTCCAAAGATAATGACCGCTTATAAAATGTGGTGAGATTAGTCAGTAAGAGAAAGTATCAAACTATGTTGGTGGTTTTGCAAAATTTTATTCAAAATATGGAAGAACTTTCGTTCAAATTCCAAATACGACCAAATATGAAACCATGGCAGTTTGTGGTTAAAAGATTAATTATAACCGAAAATCATTTCTTACTTCTGTAGATAAAAAAAAACTAGTTCTTACGGTATGATAAGTATGTAAAAATTACCGTCGGATTCGGAAATCTGACTGTCAAAAAAGGTTTTTTAGAAGCTTATAAACTATATAAAGAAACAAGAATTCTAATGGCTGCATTGTGGAGCAAAATACTTCTTACACGCATTTGAAAGTACCGATCACAGTCGTCTTGCCTCGCATTCTCACTGCATTGACGCTCATTTATTTGTGTAAGTATGATTAAATACATCTAATTGTAAGTATTCTAAGGTAATTGCATTACATTTAAGCTTTTATTTTGCAAATAACATTGATTTTTACGATGCAGTACACAATATTTCTGTAAATTTAATTAAAATCGCTGCTGAATAGTAATTCATCTAAAGTTTTAGAGTCGCTAGAACAAGAAAAAACATTGTAAACTTTATCATTAATATTGTCGATATTATTTAGTTTATTACTCAACATAGAATAAAAACTCTCAGCTTGAAAATTATACATAACACGTAATGTTAATATATACATTATCATTTTGAATTTAAACAATTTTTAACGCTGCAATTATCTTCAGCGTTGTTTTAGTATACGCCCACAGGTTTCAATCTAACCAAACTTATCCTATGAGATGCTTAGTCTTTCAGCTCTAAGTGTATTGCGTCAGACAGTTGCGACGTATGTTGAACACAAAATGTGTTGCAATAGCTCGCTTTTACAGGATGGAAAAAAGAACTCGAAAAAATTTTTACATTTTTTTGCAATTAACATTTTTTTTTCTATTGTTAATTTTATTAAAAGCTGCTAATCTATCTTCATTGATGTTTTTAAAGGTTTTGAAGTCGTACATCTCAAAAAAAATTCTTTCACAGTACCGATTGTATGTGTTTCGATAATATTTTTAAAGCATTCAATGATATTCGGCTTATTAAGTAATAGTTGTCGTTTCTTACTCGTTTTTTACCCTTTGAAAAGAAGTAAAATTTGGATCACAACCTGTCAAGTCACAACGGATCACAGTCTCTCATCCGCTTTAATCTCTACTGCGTAAAATAAAATTTTGACTTTTCGATACGCCTTTCATTGTATGCTCGTAGTCTTTTATGGATGACGTAAAGTACTGATAAAGTGGTAATGGTGATTTTCTTAGCTGTGCTGCACACAAACATTTTTTTACTGTTAGTTAATCCTTTCATAGTCAGACCAAGATTTATGAATTTAAAGGTTTTAACGCGTCCCTGCGTGCCAGAAAAAAGTATTTTGTGAGAAAAAATTTGCCAACCGTTGTGTGAATTTACTAATCTCTTTTACAGCTTTTGTTTCATGCAACAGAGTTTTATAAAAACTATGTTACGAATGGTAAATCTAATTTCACGTTAGTAGCCTCATACAGCAAAATAACTTTCGTGTTGCTAATAACGTGAATTGAAATTTTTCTATTAATTTATTAAGCGGCTTTTCTACTAAATAGTAGATATGAATTATATTCTTTGTTGTCTCGGAATAATTGCTTTCAATTTTATTTTTGTACATAGCTTCAATAAATTTACAAAGTAAACTTTCGCGCAATTTAACGACGTATTCGCGTATGTGCTCAAGAACTACTGAAAAAGCCTGTTGGTTCTTGTTGTGAATGTGGTGTCACTAATTTTTTTCAATTTGAATTACTGAAAAATAACGAAATCTATTTACTAATGGTTTTCTCCAGACGATATGATAATAAATACTCCAATCCTTTAAATTTATTTTGCGAATAACTGCAACATCACCAAAGTCTGCAGCCGTAGCTTTCAGGTTTTCTATGGTATACTTGTTTGTAACGTTCGTTAGAAAACACGTCCTGACTCAGAAACGTTTTAGGGTTAAATTATACATAATTCAATTGACATCTTCCAGATGGTCTGCTTTTCCTGCCGATTCGACTTCTTTTGTCGTGTTATTGACTTCAGGATTCTAACGAAAAAAAATTATCGTTATAATAACAGAAAGAGCGCCAACTACAAAGTCATCGTATTTTATACTTCCATAAACAATATAGCATTGCCATTTGTCACTAGCCATAATATTTTCATTAGCAGAATAAGCAATGGATTTGGCACTAGCAGCACTGTCGTCAATATTCACCCTAAACATAGAAAAAATACAGTTTACGTATAAGTTCTGTTAAAAAACAAATAAATTGTGCTTGTGACAAATGTTGTTATTCATACCCATCATCATAAATATTAGTAGTATCCTCAATAAAAAATGTATTGTTTGATGTTGTGTTGCTGTCTATGCTATAATAATGAAAAAGGCTATATAATACATATCCCTACCCAGAATTCTGATTTAAAAATTAGAGCATACGATCCCGTGAACAGGTTTTTAATATTTATACTTACAAGATGAACAGTAGCTCGCACGCCTATTTTTACTGACACGGAAAGTTATGCCTCCTGACGGAATTCGGATAATAACGACACGTGTATTAAAACAACTGTAGGTAATAGATTTTCTGTTTTTCGTACGAAGTAAATTTGAGCAGTTAACTTAGAGAAAAACAAAAAAAGAGACATCTTCATGTAATGTTGAATATAATACAGGGAAAATGTATATAAAAAAAAATTTTAAGACTTTCAGATCAGTATCAGAAGTTTTAATATTTTTGGTGTCACTGGATGTTGATATACAGGCTTGTCCACTAAGAGCGGGATACCTTGCGCGTGCGAGACTTTTTTTGCCTGAACACGCTGTGTTTAGCTCGCTCATAATGGCTGGGAGAGAGCTAAAAAAATTAGTATAAAATACAAATCGACAGATTTTTATCTGCTCTTTCCGATAGTGGTATTTATTTTTTCTTAAACCCTTTTTTTCATAGGAAAATTGAGTTAGGAATTCAGGAAGTTTCTCTAAAATTTGCTATTGTTTGAAAAAATAAAATTTTCAGGAATCGAAAGAGCAATGCTAAAACATTAACTTCACAAATTTTTATAGTGGGAGAGCAAAATTTGGGTGAATTACAAGTAAATGAAGACGTTGGCATGAGCAAGTTTCACGGCGGCGGTGGCAAAGCGGCAATATACAACAAACTCATTAGTAACAGTGTGTCGTCGCGTGGCAGCGTAGTACAGGCAATAACTGCATGCCTCGCTGCCGTATACTTGCTCATGCCATCGTCTTTATTTACTTGTAATTCATGCATTTTTCGCTCTTCCACTCTGAACATTTGTAGAGTTAATGTTTTAGTATTGCTCTTCCGAGTCCTGAAAATTTTATTTTTTTAAACCATGGAAAATTTCTCAGGAACGTCCTGAACTTCTGACCTATTTTTCTCCACGAAAAAAAGGTTTTGAAAAAAAACAAACAGCACTCTCAAAAAGAGCAGATTAAAATTTGTCAATTCGTATTTTTTAATTATTTTTTTAGTAATCTTCCAGCCATCATGAGTGAGTTGAACACAGCGTGTTTGGGTGAAAATAGTTCCTAACGCGCAAGGAGGCCTACTCTCAGTGGACAAGCTCATATGCGAAATAGCGTTTTATTCTTAAGCGCAGTAAACGTACGATGACAGTCAAAATGGTAAAATGTATTGTCAGTCACACTTGAGGGCAAATAATTCGGACAATACCTAAGCTTATGGGCCTTCCGAATAATTAACATTTTTTTATACTTTCATAATTGCTAACTTGTAAATAAAATGAAAGGTCCACATTTTTTATTACAGAACACACACAAATCTAATACAATTTCACAATTTGATCCTTGCTTTTCAACAGGATTAGAACTCTGCCATATGTTTTTAACAGTCGAAGCAACTATGCATAATATAGAGAAGAGCACAAAAGAATTTAAAAAGGGATTTGGTACGTAAAAAAAAAAAAACAGACAAATGAAACCGATAAGATGTTTTTAGGCGGCAAATATTAGAAGTATCAACGTTTTTGACTTACAAATATAATTACCTAACCAACCATTCTAGAACAAATAGTGAACCACGTGAGGCTATACTATAATTTCATAGTCTTAAAGTGCTTACCATTAAATAATATTCCATCATACTCACACAAATTGATATGCATGAATGCGGTGAAAATGCGGGGCTAGATTACTATGAGCAGTACTATTGCAAGTAGTTTGCCTTACGATGCAGCTGTAAAAAAGGTATTTTGTATCTTAATAGACCTTATAAGTTTCCTAAAAACATCTTTTTTCCACTCAGATTTTGCAATCCGACAGAAATTTGGACATACTCATTGACATATAAGATTTTATCATTGGCAGCTATCGGAAAAGAAACGTTAATAGTATAACTTAGACTTACTACAAATAGTTTAACGATAAGCGAAATTCTGTAATTATTAATTTGAATCAATTATTGCATGATAATAGTTTTATTTGACGTTAAAACAGAATTAATTAATTTATTGTTGACAGCACAGTGACTGAGATAACTCTTTATCCATCAGTCTATAAAATTACTGTAACCAATATCATAGTTAAATAACTAATTAAGTAGTTGCTTAAATGTAATAAACAAACTCTTCAATGATTTTCTTAAAAAAACTTCTTTAACAAATTCCTAATATCACTGTTAAGAATGCAAAATTATTTTAGCTATGAACAGTTAAGATTGATAGTAATGGACAGCTTGAACTTTGATAAAGTTAGTCGAGTTTTAATTTATTCTTGATAAAATATAATTGTTTAGCTAAATATATTTTAGCACTAAATTTATTCCGTCTACTGAAAGAAGAGTCTTGACTATAATATTGGGTTAACTAAAAGATACTTGCTTCCTAATCCTACAGAAGACATATGTTTCCTACATTTATAAGTATGCATTTAACCTGAATATTCAACTGATTAAAGCTTTATTGCATCGTAACAAGTATGCTTTAGTTCAAGCTCTGAATAATTAAAAGTATCTGACCATGAGAGTCATGTGTATGTCCGTAATCTCAATCGTAAGTATAACTAAGGTCAATGTCCCAATTATCGCTCAGTAAAGTATTATTGTTGTTATTAATAATTTATTAGGAGTAAGATAATGTTTACAAAATTTACATCGTAATCTTTGATATTTAATTGATATATGTAGTGATTCAAAAGTTCGTTTTAATTAAAATTTACCGCCAAAAAAACAAAAATTGTCTCGCTATTCTGATACAGAGCTATTTTTCACAACATACTGTTGTTCTACCTATCGAGAGTACGGGTGCTTCTCAAGCTTTTTTTGGTGAGTAAATTAAGTCAAGATAGTTTAAATTATATATGAGGCGATAGAAAAACTCCTGAACTATTACTTCCAGGTGTAAGAAAATACGAATTTGCGATAGTGTAGTGAAAAAAAAGGTGATCGGTGATGTTGTCATAGACATAACCTAAATGTACTAGATACCGCTCACCTAACACGTACGTAAGTACCGTTCATGCCTTGTACTTACTTTTTTATAAGTATGATATCTTTGTTGCATTAAACAAATTAAATACACTATTGTAGGTTAAAGCTATGTCGAAAAAGAAGGCCAAGGTTGTTAAAAGTAAAAAAAAACATGTGAAAGTGAAAAGGATGCAGTATAAAAAAGAAGACCTAGTCCAAGCATTTGCTGCTGCTAAATCAAAACAATTGTCAGTAAGAAAAGCCAGTATAAAATACCAAGTATCATTCTCCACGTTGAGAGATAAAATAAAACAAAAACAAGATCCTGAAAAGAAGCCTGGCCCTACCAGTGTCTTGTCGACAGAAGAGGAAGCAAAGCTCGTTGTCTGCATAACTTCATTAAGCGAAATCGGTTTTCCTGTTAAAAAAACTATGTTACTCGACAGCGTCTATCTTCTTTTGAAAAATGTACCGAGAGAAAATCCATTCATCAATGGTAGACCTGGACGGCATTGGTTCAAGAGTTTCCAGACTCGGCATCCTCAATTATCAATGAAGAAAGCAAGAAATTTATCCAGTAGCAGAGCAAATGTTAATGAAAGTTATATTCGTAACTGGTTTCAGGAAATAACGAAGTACTTAAAAGACAAAAATTTATTAAAGATAGATTCAAACAGGATTTTTAATTGTGATGAATCATCATTTATGCTAAATCCAACAGGGGATAAAGTTTTGGTACCCAAGGACAACAAAAATTCTTTTATCATGTGTGGATCAAATGACAAAGAGTGTTTGACTGCTTTAATCACAGGTAATTAATAAAATGAATTTTTAAATGACGATTCCAATGATATTACATTTTAAATGTGTTCAATTTCAGGTAGTGCAGCAGGAGATTTAGCGCCTTCATTAGTGATTCACTAATACAAAAAATTGCCAGCTAACATTGTTGAGTCAACGCCGAAGCATTGGGGTCTTGGCCGATCTAACTCTGGCTGGATGACGGCTGAAAACTTTTATGAATACGTTACTAACGTTTTTTATCCTTGGTGTTTGAAAGAAAATATAGAATTTCCTATTATCCTTTACGTTGACGGCCACTCTTCACATGCAACTCTGCCGTTGAGCGATTTTTGTGTTGAAAATGGCATTGAATTAATATTGCTTCCTCCTAATGCAACGCATATTATACAGCCTATGGACGTATCAATATTCAAATCATTGAAAAATTCTTACAGAAAGTGTGTAACTCAATTTAGAATGCAGCATGGTGGAGATGCTTTGAGGAAGCATGAATTTGCGCCCGTCCTTCAGGAAGCTTTGTTATCGATTGATTTACGTACACTACTATCACATGGATTTAAAACCTGTGGTTTGTCACCGCTTGATGAAAATGCAATAAACTACAACGTTTTACTTGGGAATAGTGAAAAAAAAAGTAGTTCTTTGACATTGGTTGATGAAAATAATGAGATGCTTAATATTCTGTGCCAGAAATCTTCAGATTTCTTATCAAGAACACTTGATGAAACATTAATTACAGAATTTAAAGTCACAGAGTTGCACAATGGAGATTGGACTCGAGAAGATCACTATAAAGAGTTTTTTAATTTATGGAAAAAATGTCACAAGTCATCCATACTGGAGAATGAAGAGATTCTGGTTGATGAAGTTCTATTTATTTCCAACAAATAGTTTTATATAATATTTTCTTTAATAATAGTTTACTCAAAAAATTTATAATAATTATGTTTTGTTATAAATATTTGTTTTAGAGTTAAATTCAATACAATCAACTTTTTAAAGAAAATGTATTAACTTTAAATTAAATAACTTTTTTAATGTTTTATAATTTATTATTACAAAATTGTAGATTTTGAGTAGAGCCATCCCTGAGACACCCAATCATAGTGGCATTGATAAAAATGAAGATTTTTCTGGTATTAGTATCAGTTCAACAATTCATGAGGAAATAACAGATCATGCATCTCTTTTAGAGAACATACCTATTGAAATAGTGGACTCCGAAAATGCTGTTGATGAAAATAGTTTTGCTGAAGCTGAAATCGTTTGTTACCAAGATTTGCCATTAACTACTCAGTTAGACGCGACTGAACTAATCAGTGTTGGCACACCAGCGAGTAACTTGATGAACGACTTCAAGAGTAATCAGTGAAGACAAAAAAACAGAGGACAGTGAGATTTCAAATATTTGTGGTAAGAAAATATTTCGTTACCATTATTTACATTTGTTCTGAAAAGTATACACAATTTTATTTTTATGCAGATGATGTCCAAAACGGTATACCGGATTCATTCAAGTCAACTTTATTCTGGCCTAATAATTTACCTACAAAAGCAAAAGATACAAGACACGTAAAAAAAGTCAAGCTGCCTGCAACTTTCACATCTGAAAATTGGCGTAAATTTAAACAAGACGAATTGCAGAAAAAGAAAAAAGAAGAAGACGAAAAAAAATTAAGAAAACTTGAGAGTATCAGAATCAAAAAGGAAAAGCAAGAAGAAAAATTGAAACTGCAAACACAACGTGAAGACAGAAAATTAAGAATGTTAGAAATGAAAAAGGAAAATACATTTAAGGCATTAAAAACCAGAAAGTTGAAAAAGTAAAGTAATTGTTAAAAGAATTTTTTTTTAAATCTTTCTCATTTTTGTTAATTTCACGCAATTTTTATTGAACGACCGAATAATGTATATGACCTCAAAAAGATATGTATGAGAGTTTGATAGTGTATTATACGTTGCATTATTTATAAAATGAAGATCATTTGATCTCATTCACTCTTGTTTCACTGCATCTGAGCTATTAAAGTCTGTTGAAAAATATATTTAAATGTATGAGCGATAATTGGGACATAAGGTGAGCGATAATAGAGACAACTGATTTTTCGTGAGCGATAATTGGGACAATGAATGCGTTTGTTTAATTCAAATTTTTTGTATGATTTCATGATTCAATAAATACTTTTCAATAGCTATCAATGATTAATAAATTATTTTTAAAAAAGTAGTGTGATTTTCAATTAGTTTTCTATTTTTGAGTAAATACAGTCAATTATAGAGTGGGAGCAGAAGCTTAAATGAGCGATAATTGGGACATTGACCTTATAGAATCTACAATTTTAATGAGTGGTGTTTTAGTCTAATATTAACTAAGGACTTAGGTTATAATCCACACCTGCACGTATAAGTTGGAAGCATCAGTGCCACCGCAGCGGGGCAACAGTTGTACTACTCGTATGAAGTGACTAGCGTACTGAATTGGTGCAGTAGCCATTCAGTTCTCATGACGAGTATATGTCATAGGTACTGTTATACTAGTAGTAAGGGCACTCTTTTTTCAAAATTTCAGAGTGTGTGTGTGTGTGTATATTTTTTCGTTACGGCTGGCGTGGCAGGCGTAGCCAGAGATCCTGCTTTAAAATAATATTAAAATGCGAACTTCGTAGTTTGGAGCATGACTATTTCTTCACAGTTTATTTACATCTATCAATATTTTGTTGTCTTGCTGATAGTCTCTTCAGGATTAAAATCATGTAGGTGTTAAGATAATTTTAGATGAAAAAATTTTTATGTTTATGACAGTATTGTATTCTTAAGAACATGACTTCGATTGAAGTAAGTAGAGTTTGTAAATATATGGATTGAATTATAGGCACAACGGGTGCCCATAATGCGTGTTATTTTAGCACCTACATGATTTTAATCCTGAAAAGGCTGTCATCAAGACAGCGAAATACTGATAGATGTAAATAAATAATGAATTAATAGTCATGCTTCAAACTACCAAGTTCGCATTTCAATATCATTTGATGACAAAGGAGCAAGTGAAAGGAGTCTATAGATATGTATAATGAGAAATAAAATTCAATAAAATTAAAAATGGGTGCTGTGCTTGCATGTCATGTCATGGATGCATGGACAAGAAAAACATTAACTCGGTGCACAATAAATCACATGAGTGGGGAGTATAAAGTCTAATAGCCCGAGTACTCGAGTCTTTTTGAGTCTCTAATGCTAGGCCATCGTGCATCTCATACATAGTAGCTCTTGAGTCTCGTTTATCACGGCTTTTCTGTTATAGCAGATGCAATTTTGTGTATTTTTTTGAGCATTATAATTTTATGATTACTTCTTTCATAATATAAATTTATTATATAAAACAATGAAATCTAAAGAAAAATTTTATCTTGCAGTTATATAAAATAACGAAAAATAAGCATTCTAATGATGATACACAAAACTAATACAATGTTTTCGAGAATTGTAGAAAAGCTAAAATAAAAAAATGATGAGACTCCGCATTATAGAACAGCATAATAGAGTATTAATATGAAAGTGTGTAAAATGAATTTGCAATTAAGAATAGCAAAATGTGAATAAGTTCTCTGTTATAGTTATTCATTGGTACTAATGGAATTATTTAAACATTCTGTTGTTTTCTTGTTCTGAAAGTAAACAAAATGTACATAACAACATGATACGACTTTTAATTATAATGTGTGTGTGTGTGTGTGTGTGTGTGTGTCTTCATCAATGGTGACTTATGTGGACAGTATTATGTAAAAAAAGGTTATTATGAGGACAAAATCGTACTTATGCGAACTGTCCTCATAACTTTTCAATGTTATTAGTATATAATCTAAAAGCACGTAATGTCCTCATAAGTCACTTCACATACATATATATATATATATATATATATATATATATATATATATATATATATATATATATATATATATATATATATATTTGCGTTTTTAATAAACAATATTCAGTTGTATTACTCTTTACCACTGAAATTGGTGGGGTTGCATTTATTATTATGTTTTTATTTAGTATAACCATGAAAGAGTGCTTATTTATAAATTGCTATTTTTAATTGCATATTTATATTTAACTCTTTTATGTTAATACTCTATTATGGTGTTTTACAATGCGAAGTCAGATTTATTTATTTTTTTCTTTTTTTATCTCAAATCTTTCTTACAAAACTCGAGAACCGTGTACAAGTTTTGTGTATCATTAGAATGCTTATTTTGAACTATCTTAGACAACCGCAAAATCAAATTTTTCATTAGATTAAATTAGTTTATGTTATTGTAAATACACTTTTATTATGAAAGTAACGTACATAAAATTTTAATGCTCAAGAAAATACACAATATTGCATCTGCTATAACAGAAAAGCCACGATGTATGAGACTCAAGAGCTACGATGTACGGGATGCAACTTGGCCTAGCTTCAGAGGTTCGAAAAGGCTCGAGTACTCGGGTTATAAAGCCTCATACTCCCCACTCATGTGATTTGTGTGTGTATTCCGTCAACCGTTCTACGCATGATAGTATTGCTTGCGATGCTAGTCACCTGATGGACTAAACTCAGGGTTCTCTCCGATCACCGAGCCCATATTTTTCCTCTCTGTCTAAAATCAGTGTGGGGCAGTGTGGCTAGACGGGACGAGGCAGTTTGAGGGGAGGGGGGTGATAAAAACTTTGAAACTAACACGAAATAATGACCTACATGTGCTTTCGCATTAAGTTTGGTATCTTTACATCATTGTAAGTTATTGAACATAGCCGATATCGCTATTTTTAAGAGACTGTTAAAAAAGAAACTGAGTCACTCTGGTGTTAATCTCTTTGACAGCATCGACAGCATTGATGGCTGTGGAAACATTTAAGTGTATAAAAAAAGATATTCAGTATATTTCTATGTACACATGTGTCTTTATGATTACAGTCGAATTATTAAATATGTTCTTCATTGTAGTATCAATTATATTGAGTATTTTTTTAAATGTAGTAGTGTGTGCAACACTATAACTAAGCCCTGTGCAGTACTTAAGAGTCCTTTGTAATAGCTTGGATAGACTGACCACAAATGTTGAACAGAGTGGTCTTTGCTAAAAAAGCAAAAAGTATGTTATTAGGCAAAAATATCTATACATATTTCTAGGAGAACCTCAAAAGGGTTAATCAACATAAGAAATTTAGTTATAACAGTTACTTTTCTTTTCGATGTTATTGTAATACTTAACGAAACTACTATTTTGTGTAAAAAAATAGTATTAAACCTTTAAGTTAAAATAATTTTCTTGAAAATTAATAGTTGCTTTATTCGTATGTTATTTTCAGAACCTTCCATTCGACATACACAACAGATACAAGTTTACGTTAATTTTCACTCTTTTCATAAGTTCTGGAATGGCTATACCATTTTTGGCTGTTCGTCATCAGTTATTGAAATAAATAATGTAAGTAATTTTTATGACTTATAATATTATAAATTTATGTATACTTTCTTGCTCAACACAAAAGGTAGTAAGAATTTAATTATTAATTCTAACTAGTATTAGCACTTTTTGTCCGATGTAATGAAATATAAATTGAAAAACATCATTTTATATACGTAGTTCCAAAGTCTTTCAACATTTTTTAATACTAAACTTGCAATGTAAACTTAGTACATACTTGCAACTTTGCATAAAAAAAATCCAAATAGATGCTGTTGCATCGTCTCTAGAATGTATACAAATGTGTAATCAACAATCATGTGAAAATTATGAACATCAACAACTGGTAAAAGCTATACAACAATGTATTTTCCATAAAGCAGAGAGTAGGCGTTTTTAGGCTAGGCTAGTACAGCTTTTTTTGTTGCAGGAACCTCCCGTTACACTTAACTCTGCCTCTTGTAAGAAATCATTAAATCTCTTTAACTGCAATGAGTATTTTACTGTTATACAAAAAATGCATTTCTCTGTGTATTAGCAATCGTCTCAAAAACTACTGTACCAATCATTTTAAGATAGTGGCAGAAGTTTCATAACACGTAAAAATTAGCTATAGGATATAAAGAATTACTAGCAATGGTTTTAATACTTTGCCTAAGCTTATTGAATAATATTATCATTCGAACAAATATTTCAATTTCTTGAGTGGTTATCTAATACGAGTAGCTCGTACCTTATTTACATACTACAGTTAGAAGACTCCCCAACTAAAAAAAAGCTAACGCCGTTGCTTTTGAGTATTGCATTTCATCTAAAAAAAATTGACTTTTTTACAAGATAAACTATTATCTTGTTCTGGAGTTTTTTCTCGTTGATTAGTGTAACAATTTGTTTAACTTAAACACAATAACTAGGATCTTTATTAGTTCCTTCATACATTTATTAACAAAGCTGTTTCCTGCTTTGAAAATATTGATGGATATGCGACCATTATTAACAGTACTCATTTCAATTTGTTTTATACGACTAGTTCTCATTTCCGTCACGTTTATCATTAAGCAAATTTAAAAATTTATTATTAATCAAATCTAAAAAATAAGAGTCTCTGTTCTATAGTTATCAAAGTTATATTTCTATAGGCGCTTTATGCGCGAGAGTATATCAACGATTTCAGAGTTCTGACCTTGAGAAGTGGATTTTGCATATTACTGTATGTTCGAATTATTTTTGCATTTTTGTATGAATTTGAACTTCGTGCCAACTTAAACTGATATCGTGCACGATTAAAGCTAGAAGGCGCTACGGGACGGCGATTCGGAATCTGGTTTCACCGTGCAAGCAAAAGTGTGAGAGAGAGTGATTCGAGCAGGCATAGCGAGAGCATCCAGATAGTAGCACTTTGACCAGCCACTATTACGTAGTTCAGAAGCAGAGAGTTCGATCGAGTACCGTGCGTCCTTTTCAGGATCGACCAACACAGATTTTATCTCCAAGGAAGTAAAGATACCTTCCGTATAATTGAGCCTTTCACTGCGGGCACGTGCGTGTGTGCATTAGACACTGCGAACATCTATCGCGAAAATTGTACCGTCTTTTGCGTGAAGGAAAGTGTGGACTGTTGTGACTTTATTTTTATCTTGGTGTTATTTCGTGTGAAGGTGCGAGGCGTCACGAGTGTGGCAGTGTGGTCCCCCACCGTGATCCCTGTGATTGATGTACCGGGCCTTAACCTAGACCTCCATTGCTCGGGTTCCATAATCAGCAGCGTGTAGAAGCGACTAGGGTGAGTAAAGATTTTGCTTATTTTCTACAGCGTCGTGAGCTGATTTAGAAACGACGGTTGGTTGCAGTAATACTTGTCCTGCGGCGTGTTCGGTTTGGAACCGACGACTTGCAATATTTGAGGTAAGAGAGCTATCTTAGCGATTAATCTAAAGATCCTCGTGATTTTGCGTGTGGGAAAAATATATATCTTACTAATATATGAAGCAAAGTCACTCAAACCGTTAAAACCGCTAACCGCAAAAGCGGAAAGCTAAGCTAGAAACTTTGTTGATAACAATAGCGATAAATACGCTCAAAGTCTTCCTAAAATAAGCTCGATTTGTGCTTTAGTTCAGTAGGATCTGCTAAGTGGCGTTGAAGTAACATTGAAGCCACCCGCAATCATGATAGTGAAGACTGGTTATAAGATGCCCCATTGAGTTCGCGATTATTGTAATCGTTCATTGGCAGTACACCAAGAACAGAGTTGTTAATCGTGCAACTGAGCATCCTGGCTAACGTTGAAACTCTCACTTCATGGGCAAGCAAAATAAATCGGTTTTCACCCTGGATCGCCAAGATAACCCTGGAGACGGTGAAATACCAAGAGACGTGGCTAGCCAGATCACAACCTGCTCAAACGCCACAGAGTTTTGTAGCCGTTCAACCATGTGGCCTGGTGCCGTCAGAGAATTTTCTACTTCAAATACAAGCCAGAAAAGACAGCCCTGAAGAGTACGGGTGGCCACAACAGCCTCCATAGTGATCGTCCCAACGGCATACCTACAGAGAAAGTATTCTTCAAGCACACTTTCCTGACTAACGATGAGCGGTTGGTTATCAGTGAAGCGACCTAAAGACGCGATATTCTGAGTCAGTCATTCACTGGCAGACATCACGAGCGGAGTAGTTCGTCGCAAAGCTGGGAACCCCAGTGACCGGCGACCCTATATTACCTTCTTGACTCTAGGCATTCAACCAGTAATTACCGATCCTCTCCAAGGTCCATGCTGGGAGAACCTAACAGCTATGAAGGAAAAGTAAACTTGAGCCAACGAGACCATCTCCAATGGGCAAGCTACGCGAACCGGTTTTCCCGCCTTAGGTCACCAAAACAACTAAGTCCGCAAAAAAAAAAAAAGGTGCTTTAAACACCAACGTCTTTGATGTTCTACCAGGAGGATGTTCACCCTGAGGTATAGAAGTAATTTTGTTTGCGGGAAACCTGAGTCAAGAAAAAGTTTCCTTAAGATGCTCACCAGTCCTTTTTAGGGTCATCGGACGTCGAAGTACCTGGCCAAAAAATATATTCCAACCTAATAAAGTTGAAAAAATATACTTTAGGGCTTACAAAAGTGTTAACTATGCCAAAAGACGCGAAATGTAAAATTGGAAACAAAACTTCAAATGCATCTCATGAATAAAATTTTAGGCGTTAAGAAAATGACGCTGAATATTTATTGAGATTACAGCAGTATGAGAATCGATAACTAAAGAATTTATTAAGTAAGAGATCAGCTTTTTACTATAACCCTCATAATAATCTCTTGAATCTTTCAGATTTTTAAATAGGTACACTGTAAAAAATGCTGTAGTAAAATCACTAGCGGATAGTAACTTTTTTACTATCCTGAGCACAGTGATTATGATATCCGATAGAGAAAACTATGTCTTGAGCATCGTAATTTCACTAGCAATGTATTGATATTACTATCCGCTATTAAAATTAATATACTCAGCATAGATAACAGTGAGACCTATGCTCAGCATAATAATTTTACTAGCTGCATGATAAATACAATCGGCTATTAAAATTACAAGACAACGGAGATTCTACGTTCTGATAGTGAAAATACGTTGAACATCCCTCGGAAAAATACGAGATGATAGTAATATTGCGCTCCGATGGTAAAAGTACAGTGATCCAAATTACACGAGATAGTAAAAGTAATATCTAGTATTAAAGTTACATGCAGCTATTACTCTTAATGGGGGTAAGGGAATCTCGCATTGACTATATTAATTTACATGTATATTTCTACCTAATTTACGGTTCGTGCTTCGCGCTCTCGCGCTATAATCTATAATTGTGATAAGGATTAAAAGTAAATTTATCATCAGTGCTCTTACAAATTCGTAATCAGTAAGTATTAGGTATATTGTATACACAGCGATAGCATTCTGGAAAGTAAACTTTTTTCAGGTTATGTATCATTTCATGACATCGTGGGTATACACCTTAGTAGACAAATAGCTAAATATTTCGGATCTCTACAAATCATCACGTTTCTCAGTTATGTATGAAGATGTGTCTGTAATGTAAAGAAATAATAACATAACCCTTTTAGTGAAAATTAAACCATGAACAGTACGATAGTGCTTCTCATATCCAAGATATGACTTTTACGCTTGAAATAGTAAAATTACTACGCGATCGCAAAAAATTTCTGAATATTTCGGCTTCGCTGGAAATGACTATCTTGACATTTAATTTTACCATCCAGGAGAAACGTTTTACGAACCTATAGTAAAATCCCTATGCTGAGCATTGGTCTTTACTTTACCTATGCTGAGCATAGTGATTTTACTACAGCATTTCTTACAGTATAGAATATGTTTGTGTATTTTTGTTGCGATAAAACCTTGAGATCAAGCTCCAGGACTTTGTTGCGATGGTGATAAAGTTGTGAGATAAGAGAAAAATTTTTTTTTCTTATACATTTTTTGTGAGTTTTACACCTATACAGCCTTAAAAAATTGCCCTGTTTATAGATTATACGGGAGAAACTGCAAATCAACAGCCTTTTAAGGCCAACGATTATTTTATGGCATAAGAAATGCACGGTACTTCTCAGCATAAGTATATTTTTTCACGTTTTACTGCTTCTTACCTCACCAAATAAACTGTATGGATTCTGAACAAATACATTTTTAGTAAGAAGATTTTTGTTTTAAGAAGTGTGAGAAATAAATGTAAAATTTTTAACTAAAAGCATTTCTCATTACATGTAAACACAGTACGGTCTTTCATCTAGTGAGTCTCGGGCGAAGCCGAGACGGGGGGAGGCTGCTAGTGTGTGTGTGTGTATATATATATATGTATTCATAAAAAGTGACTTATGCGGACTTCAAGTGCTTCTAAAATATATATTAATAACATGGCAGAAATGTGCGGACGTCTGCATGATTCCACTTTTGTCCTCATAATTACCCTTACATACATGTAAGTCTCCACATAAGTCACGTCTGCATAATCATATAAATATATATATCTCCCTATATTATATAGTTGCATTGACAAAAGTAAGTCTCAGCCCCCCCCCTCAGCTCCCCGTCAGCTCCCCCACGATTTACGCAGTTATTTGCTTGTTTTAACGTCACTTTTGATCAAATTATATTCAAGTAACCTCCCCACGCTTCCCTTCAGCTCCCCCTCGCTCCCCCTCCACCTCCCCCCAAAAATACTTATTTATAGAATGTTTTACCATCATAAATATTAAATAATAAACGTAATTCAGTACCCAAGCCATACCTCGTTTTTAGGGTTTTTAAATTTTATTTTAGGGTCTCCCTCTGTCTATTCGCTCCCCCTTACTCACTATACGTTTCTGAAGTACCATTATTTGTTCAACTTGATTGAACTTTTACATTTCAAATCTCTTTCTGGTCCATGTTTACTTCACCCAAGTATAAAATTCTTGATTACCTTAAAGCTTTATTAACAAAAAAACAGAATTAAGGAGGAGGTATAATTTAATAGACAAACACAATTAAGCTTTTAAAACAATAATTCATTCTGTTAGCTCAATATTGTGACATTTTATGTGTCGTTTTAACCCATCTGTTCTTTTAAAACCCTTTCCACATTTTTAACATATTTGTTTTTCATGGTTTTTATGAATTAACATACGTCTGTTTAAATGTGACGATCTTCAAAGTTACATATTTTTGAATTACTGAAAAATTTCTTGCGAAACAATATTTTCAATTTTTGATTTATTCTCGGAATCAAATTTAAATAAAAGTTCTTTTTTCATTCTTACATCTTGATAAAGCAACGTATAATTGTCCGTGAGAAATAAAGGTTTTTTAATATACAATCCTAAAAAATCAAAACTCTGTTATTGTGATTTGTTGATAAATATAAAAAATGTTTACACAAAGGAAAACATTTATATATAAGATGAAAGGTAATGATGATAAGGTTCCAGTATTCAATGTTATTCTAGTAATATAAACTTTGCTTCCTTTTTTTTCTCTCGTTATTATTTCTGCTTCTGTATTATACTTAACAAATTTTGTTATTTTTAATCTTGTGCCATTACAAAGACCGTCTAATATACTTAAAGTTCTTATTAACACTACTATAGCATTTACTTTTAATTTTAATTTGTGCTGTGAAAGACCTTCTCCGATTTTATTTAAAAATTCTATTGGTAAATTAATATGTATGTTATCATATGTTTTATCAACTCCTTTGTAAGTCACGTATTCTGCTGTTGTGAACTAATCATCAGCCTGCATTGATAAATGCACAAGTAATGTCGTTATTTTGTCTACTCAATCTGTTAGTGGGGGGTTGGCGCGTGGAGCGTGCAGGGGGGCGTTAGCTCCACTGGTGCATATATATATATATAGTAGACAAAATAATGACATTACTCGTGCATTTATCAATGCAGGCTGATGATTAGTTCACAACAGCAGAATACGTGACTTACAAAGGAGTTGATAAAACATATGATAACATACATATTAATTTTCTAAAAGAATTTTTAAATCATATCACAGAAGGTCTTTAACAGCACCATTTAAAATTAATAATAAATGCTATAGTAGTGTTAATAAGAACCTTAAGTATTTCAAACGGTCTTTGTAATGGCACAAGATTATAAATAACAAAATTTTTTAAGTATAATACAGAAGCAGAAATAATAACGAGAGAAAAAAAAGGAAGCAAAGTTTATATTCCTAGAATAACATTAAATACTAGCACCTCATCATCATTACCTTTCGTCTTATATATATAACAGTTTCCCTTTGTATTAGCATTTTCTATATTTATTAACTAATCACAAGGACAGAGTTTTGATTCTTTAGGATTGTATATTAAAAAACCCTCACGGACAATTATACGTTGCTTTATCAAGATATAAGAATCAAAAAAAAATTTTCATTTAAATTGGAATCCGAGAAAAAATTAAAAATTGAAAATATTGTTTCGCAAGAAATTTTTCAGTAATTCAAAAATATATAACTTTGAAGATCGTCACATTTAAACAGACGTATGTTAATTCATAAAAACCATGAAAAACAAATATGAGGCATTTCACGTCAAATCGCACATGCTGCGCGCGAGACCACTTTTCATGCTTTGATTACAGTATCAAATTATTGAGGAAGATAAATCGGAGTAAGCATTTCCGACGTATTTTAACCTCAGCTTTTCAATGAAATTATTAAAATTACAAAAAAAAGTCAACATAACCTCAAAAAAATATAAAACATGTTATATCTTCAAAAGGGTGTATCGAATCTTTTTTTTTATTATCCAAAACGAAAGAGGAGGTTTTTTTTACGTTGGAATAGTGATTTTCAGAGTGTTCACTATTATATTATTCGAGAAATCTAACGTCAAAGTCTATGCTCTCGTGCCGCCGCGACGGACGGCCTGGCGGTGGACGTTCGCCGCATTCGTACCATATCTTACGTTTGAAAACAACGCAATATTCCTAATAAATGTTTTATAATAAAATAAAGTATTGACATGTTTACATAATAATAAACAATTTGTATTTATTTAAACTTTAATTTAAACTTTAATACTGTACATTATGCAATATATTATTGTATCGTATAAAAACAATTAAATATTTTTCTTTACCTTTGCAGTTTTCTTGAAAGTAGATTTTTTAATTTTTGGATTGGAAATTTTCGGAAATGTTTGAAATATTGAACTTAAAGATGTATGACGCAGCTTAAATGTGTTTTCATCAAGAGGGATAAATGCGTGATATCGAAGAGTTCCTGGTATCATTTTACCCTTACTTTTTATTAAAAAGACAACTTCTGAACCTTCAGTTGTACTTACCAAATTTTTTCAAAATTTAATAAACTCCACAAAGAATAGCAAATTCACAAAATACATTATTCAAGCAAACAAATCTCAGAATTATTTGATGCCGTAACCTTTATCACGATTAATAGAGTAATAAAATTTTGCTGCTGTAAATGAACTCAGAGGAGGAGAACCGCGCCTGATATCAACACTATTATTGATATGTCTAAATAATTATTGTAAAAAATAATACTGTATTAACATCAACTAATAATTTAAGGCTAAAGAAGCAGACTTCTCGGTTCGGTGGATCACAAATTGCTATATATAGCACGCATGCAGCGCCGCACCGCGCCCCACTGGCCAGGCCGTCCGTCGCGGTGGCACGAGAGCATAGACTTTGACGTTAGATTTCTCGAATAATATCATAGTGGACACTCTGAAAATCACTATACCAACGTAAAAAAACCTCCTCTTTCGTTTCAGATAATAAAAAAAAAGATTCGAGACACCCTTTTGAAGATATAACATGTTTTATATTTTTTTGAGGTTATGTTGACTTTTTTTGTAATTTTAATAATTTCATTGAAAAGCTAAGGTTAAAATACGTCGGAAATGCTTACTCCGATTTATCTTCCTCAATAATTTGGTACTGTAATTAAAGCATGAAAAGTGGTCTCGCGCGCAGCCTGTGCGATTTGACGTGAAATGCCTCATATGTTAAAAATGTGGAAAGGTTTTAAAAGAACAGATGGGTTAAAACGACACATAAAATGTCACAACATTAAGCTAACAAATTGTATTATTGTTTTAAAAGCTTAATTGCGTTTGTCTATTTAACTATACCTGCTCCTGAATTCTGTCTCTTTGCAAATAAAGTCCTCAGTTAATCAAAAATTTTATATTTGGGTAAAGTACACATGGACCAGAAAGAGATTTTGAATGTAAATGTTCAATCAAGTTGAACAAATAATGGTACTTCAGAAACGTATAGTGAGTAAGGGGGAGAGAATAGACAGCGGGGGACCTATGACGTGAAAAATCCTAAAAACGAGGTATGACTTAGGTACTAAATTACATTTATTTTTTAACATTTTAGATGGTTAACTATTCTATTAATAAGTATTTATCGGGCGGGAGCGAGGGGGATCTGAGGAGGAGCGGGGGGGAGGTTACCTGAATATAATTTGATCAAAAATGTTGCTATGTCTTTATTCAAAACTCGATTACTTCTTGTAATTTTATGGTTCTTAACATATTTATAATGCAAATATTTATTTGTTATTTGTTTAATTTATCCACAAAATATTTATCTTATTAATTAATTTTTTTAAGAAAATAATTTTTACAATCATTTCTATGAGTAAACACGTAATGTAAAATATTTTAAAGGTGTCAACATAACAAAATTTTTTATCTATTTTTGATACGTCTTGTGATGGAAAAATTTTATTTAAAGAAACTTTTGTTCAGAATTCATGTAACTGTGATGAAATAATATGCTGTAAAAAAGTTTTTAAAAAAATGGAGATAAAAAGTACCGTACGTTTCCTGGGGTATAAAGCAGTTTTTGGTCCCAAAAAAGGCCGTTGATTTGCACTTTTACACGTTATGACATACGAAAAAGGCTGCTTGTAAAAGCTGTTGAATTTCAGTACCGATAATGAATGTATGACATAGATTTTTTTTTCATCATAAAACTTTACCATTAAAGCAACAACGTTCTGGAGCCTCATGTCTCCATTTTTTAGCGGCACAATGAATACGAGTTCATAATTTATTTTTATTCTGCGTATTAAATAGCTGAAAGATTCACGTAATTAATTTCAGAATTTTAACTCACAGTTGATCTGTACTGTGGAATCTATAAGTGTATCTGTAACTTTATAGATTAATTATTAATTCGGCGAATATAACGTTGCTCTTTCAATCTGAATAAATGTTCTGCGTCAGTTTCTTGATACCTAAAATTTTATACATTTAAAGCATTTAAAGTTTTCTTTCCAATTCGCCCTCTTGCAACTCTAAGACACTGGTGAAAAATTCTGTGATACCTAAAAAAGCTGTTTTTTTCACACTTTCTTAAGTTGTTATCTATTTATTAGTCAAGTAATTGGACGTTAGATGGTCCTTCGAAGAACCAGTGGGCTAAACTCTTTCTTGATCGAAGTTTTCAGCAACGTGACTGATTGAATACCTTAAGTTTGTCGTCTCTGGCTGGCTGTTACAGTATCTGATTGGTTCCCAGCCTTGTGATGAACAACTCCACTCGTGATGTCTACCGGTGAATGACTGACTTGGTTAAAAAGTCGACGTCTTAATGTAGTGTGTCGCTGGACAAATTTTTATCAGAATTTGCTGTAAAAGCAGTTGCAAAAAATTTATTTGTTAGCAACATGATTTGACTGTAGATGATTCTACTAAAAATCAGTAAGATTGATGGTGGTTTAGTGATCATAAAGATTTAAGATACTATGGATAAAAGACCGATAATGGTAGCTTCAATCAGTCTTCATTATGTGTAACGGTAAAGAGACAATAATGTGTAAAAAGCATATGTAAAAAATCACAGAGGTACTTGCCCGAAAAGTCGCACTGGCCGGAAATCGAACCACGGTCTCCCGTGTGCCAATCCACGACGAAATTTTTAGGATAATTTTTTGCCTCGTTTCTATTCACAGAGAATACACGAAAAGATAAAATTAAAAAAAAAATTTTTTAATCATTTTATTAATTATATAGTGTTTCCGAAAAAAACGTCTAACAGGTTCTTTTTACTTGAGTTTAACATCCTAATATAAGATTCTAAAAAATACGTTTCAGTACTTTCAGAATCCCAGCTTTGATCACGAGTGGAAGGTGCTGCAGTCATTCTCGGAGCAAACATTTCAATTGTATGAAACATAATTTTTAATAAAATTATTCGTACAATTTTAAACAAATTTAAGACATTTTAATGTAAAAATACGTTATGTCATGTATTATTATAAAACTGTGAATATTCTATTGATACGATACTAAAGTCATATTGCTGTGTTGCATGATTGTTAAATAATATGACGAATATTTATGCCCAATCAGCTTTCTAGAAGAGACTCACCATTATTTATGGATTGATTTAGAATAAACATAGCAGCAGTTCTTGAATTGCTCGTCTTGCAAAGTTTCAACAATGTATTTTTAATTGAATAAAGTATTTTTTTTTTTTTTAAACACATTAAAATGTTGGTGTACTTGTTATTTTTTAATTTATTTACATGAATGATAGCTATATTTTGCTGTACAAAAATAATCGTTTTATTTTTTTCATATACTACGCATCTTGTTCATTATAAATGATGTGTTAATTTTCAGAACAGGAAAGGCTTTCTTAATTGCATAAAAAATGTATAGTCCTAGGGTAAAACCTGTACTCCCAACATCTCACGTAAGATTTGACTCGGGGAAAGAGTACAGCCACATCTTACCACATTTAACCAAGGAAAAAAAGGTCCAAAATTTTCCAAAAACGCCTTATACAAATTGTGAATGCCCCCTAACCCATCTACCTTACTTGAATTACTGATTACCACCACTTATACTCCAGTTAAGAAAAAATAGAAGACTTCATAAAACTAAAAGACAAATAATTTGTTAAGTTTGTGGTAAGAAACAATTATAAGTATTAACATCAATTTAATCAACATTTTTATAAGTCTATTCATCTATACTATAATAAGTAATAATTTCTCTTAAAAAAAAATGCAAAATTGTATTATTTCAAAATTTTTTATGTTTTTTCTATTATAAAAGTTGCTCCATTTTAATTAAACTGTATGTTGCTATCCGATAGTTTTAAACTTACATTATCTGTTACTTACTTTTTTGACAATGTATGATTTATATTCTCTATTTTTAATAATATTTAAAAAAATTGAACGTTACTCAAACACCGTCTATTTTTTAATTTCACTGTCTCACATAATGGCCATGAATATAAAAATGTTATTGTTTCTAATATTCCTCCACTTTTATTACCATATTTAACGTCAGAAGATTTTGTTTTCAAATCACTACCTAAATCAATTTGTTTGTTTCCAAATGGTTTATTATTGTTGCATTATTCATATCAACTTTAATCAAAGATTTCGAAGGCTTTGTTCGTGCGTTGAAGCTCCATCCCAAATAATGAGATATATTTTTTATTTTGTATTGTAGTTCCAAGAGTGGGATTTTTATATTGACTGCGAGCACATCTCGGGTGGCATCAATCTCTCTTTTGGAATGATTCTTTTTTAATGAACTAGAATTCTATTTTTATGTGGTAATTTATGGAATTAGTACTTATTACAAGATATTTCTTTCTATAATTAGCAAAACAATCGATAACCTTCTTTATGAATACAAATAAAAATATCTATCACTTTGTAATTATGTACAGCACTCAATATTAATATCGCAAATATATTTAATTATTAAGAAATGTATTGTACGAAATAACTATAGAATTGACTGCTTAAAAGTTCAGTTAATAAGCTAGAATGCATGGAGAAGTTGGAAAATAGCATCGATTTAAAAGAAAGTCTGTGAAACGTAGGACCCCGAGAAACATTCAGCCAACTTAATCTTGTGATGAGGAGGCGTTGAGCTCTAGCTGCGGGCATCTATGAATGCCTCAACAACTGTCCCTACCTAAGAAATAACTACAAGATTTTTTTAAATGCTTACTGGGGCCTAATATTGTCTTCTAGAATGTATTTTTGCAGGCTGATTAAGAATCCGATGTCAGATTACATGAATTGTATCACGTTATCTGTAAACCATGCCATTTTTTGCCAGAAATCCAATTTTTGAGCACAAAAACAGAAAATTAAGTATTTGTCGTTTAAACGATGCTGTAAGAAGAATTTGTGGTCCCTGATCATGAATCTGACATCAGATTACACGTGTTACGTCTTGTATTCCGAAAGTTGTACCACTTTCAGTTGGAAATTTAATTTTTGGCGTTAAACGGCATACTAAGTATTTATAATTTAAACTGTGCTCCAAAGGGTAGCATAGGTCCCTGATAACAAATCTGAGGTCAGATTTAACGGATTACATCGCGTATTTTGTAAATCGTTTCATATTTAGCTAATAACTGAACAATAATTTTTTTTTTCTGAGCCTAGTATCTAAAAACTTCTAATCCCTTAATATAATTGCCTAAATGTAAATTTTCCAACGTGTATTTATATTTTTTGCATAAATAATTTAAATGAAAAAAATTCGTGTCTTACAGTTGAAAATTAATTGTTTTCACACAAAAATCAGTGTTATGAATACCAATTACATTTATGAATCCAGAAAATATAACAATCAGTGTAAAAAAATGAAAACATTCAAGAATATGTAGCATAATATGTTGCATCTGATGTTGAATTTGTACTAAGGGACTAAAAATATCTCCTACAGAACAGAACAGATTTTTTGACAAAAAGTTGCATTTTTAGCCAAAAATGGCGTAATTTACTGATTACGAGACATAATTTGGGTAACCTGACGTCGAATATTTAATAATTGACCAAAAATAGCTCTTCTAAGACGGTTTTGATGATAAATACTTATATTGCCGTTTTTATGCTAAAAAGTTAAATTTCCGTATAAAAATGGTATACGCTCCACGAAACACGTGATGCCATCCGTGTAATCTGACATCAGATTTGTAATCAGCCACCTAAAAATTATACTGAATCATAGCATTCGGCCCGATTAACCATAAAAAAAATTTTAGTAGTACGTATTAATGTTGTAAGATGAGCGCTTTATAAGATTGTTTTGAGATTGCACGTGTAGTTCGAGTTTTGCGACGGTAGCTTGTTTCAAAAAAAGTAAGTTATACGTCACGCGATTGCATAAACAAGTTTACACAGCTCAACGTTTGAAGATCGCTGAGCATTCTCTTTAACAATTTTAGAACGGGACTCTGTATTTTGAAGTAATAAATATTAAGTATGTTACGTGATATGTCATACAATTAAGCTTCAAAACAAAAAATGTTCGCTAAAAACTTGAAAAGTAAAAAAGCTGTTGTCTTAAAATTTGGTACTTTAATTTATATCAGTGATGAAAATAATTTTTGAAGTTTCTAAGTTTGCAGATGTTTTTTTTTTCTATTATGAAATGTCGAACAATTACCTTTTTTCAACTTTAAACACTATTTGGGAGTCAAAATTGGCATATAAAATATCGCAAAGTGTCTCATTTTATAAATAAAAAAAAGTTTTATAATCGTTTTGTAGATAGTATGTACCGATTTATACACCAAAGATAAAATATTAATAAAAAAAAAACTGGAAGAAACACAATTTTTTTACTGATTTTAAAAAAAGAAAAAAATATATATACCGATGTTCTTATGCACTGAGTCAAATGTAAGGTTGTTTCTCTGTTTTATTATTATAATATGAAATGATAAAGTATAGCTATTTTAACCCGTAAACTAAAGGAAAAAATCCATAAATGCAGTTTACAAAACTCGAACTACACGTGCAATTTAAAAACAATCTTATTTAAAACACTCATCTTACAACATCAATTCGTACTACTGAATCCAAGAATGAGAACAATCAATTCTTGCCCTTCCATTAAGTGCTCTAAAGTAACTATAAAGGTTGGAGAGTGAGTTCTGTTTTGTCTTCTTAGCGAAAATAATACTTAATTTGGTGATTAATGAATTTTAAGCAAATGTAAGACTTAGTTCGGGACTGAGATTTTAGTTCTCTTATTAAATTATTATACTGTATTTGTTACTTGCAACTATTACATTTTTCAATTTTTAAATTCGTTTCCATAGGACTATCATGTAATCTTACATTTCTTACATTACATTTTATTGCTAGTGACTGAACATACTTTTGTTGATTTAATTTTATTGTTTTTTTCTTCATGGTAATCAATTTCAATCCTAATATAATCTTTTACTTCACCTATATCTTTAATTACAAATTTTTTCTTGAGTTTCGATTTTGTTTATTTTATTTTATTGAAATCTTAACTGCATATTAAAAAATCGTCAACAAAAATTAAAATGTGTATTTAACTTGATTTTATTTTTACATACAAACCAAAATTGTGATTACTTTATTTGATAATTTAAAAACGCTGTTTCAACATTAATTTGTTTGATGAATAAATTGTTTTTACAACAATAAGATAACAATATTTTTTATGTTTGCATCTTACTAACAAGCGAATATACATTTTTTACGTGCTCTGTTTGTTGAAAACCTCTGACTGCTAGCCTTACTTCAAATGTTTCTTTATTTTTCCTTTTAAATACCCACAAACAACACTTTTAAAAAAAGTATAAACCTAGCCAGTGGGAGTTTTATGGCAAAATTTGTTTGGTACCTGCACTAAGTTTGCTTATAACTATTTTCATTTTTCAAATTACGTTGTATGATGTGGATATCAAACTAATGTTTCATTTATTCTCTATACTTGAAGGTTATCCAATGATAATCTGCATTTTAATATGGTATTTGCTGACCATATTTATTATCTAAACGTACTGTTGCATGATTAATTTTCAAGTCTTTCAATTATTTTATTCTACAGTTACATCTATTATAAATTTTGATAATGTAGTTACTAATATAAAGAAATCGTGCATAAGTAAGTTGTAAAGTCTGTTGATGAACTGGCAAGTACTTTTTCACGTACTTGAATTAGAACGTCCGTGGATACAATTATGTTTGTGAATTTATATGCAATATTTAAAGAAGAAAAACAATCGTATCCATATCGTATGGTCATTACACGTTTCTTTATACGATGTTTTACGACATTATGTTCATATAATAAGGTCGGTACTATCACTGTCGAGTAATTAATTTATTTTGTTACGTATTGAACGGTTATTTGATTCTCTCTTATCGTACTCGATTTGCACGCTCCATGCATATTCCGAGTCTTGCTTTTATTGTTGATTTTCTTCGCTTGTTGCTGTAGCCTCTGCCTCTGCTATTTTCCTTGTATGTACTTCTGCCCCTGCTGTTACCTCTGTAGCTACCTTTTCCTCGCTGCATGTCTTTGGTTTGAGCACCTTATTGAAAGTTTGATGGATCTCATTTTTTCAGTTTCAGTTATTTTTCTTTCAGCAGCCTCAATTCCATTTACTGTTCGCTCAAACTCAACAAAATTCTGCTATTTCTTAAAAGTTTTTTATCTTCTTTTATTATTCTTTATTTATTTTATTACTTTTAACTTATTTTATTTTTCTTGATTAATCATGTGTAATGCTCTTCCAGAAATTTCTTTAGTATGAGTACTTCTCTTGTTATCTTCACGTTTCTTTTTCTCAAATCTTTTATATCTTTATCTAGACTTAATTTTACTTGTTTACTAGCCATGTACTCATTTCAGCTTTTGAACTTAATTTTTACTTCTAAAAAACTGGTTACCTAGTTTGTCCTTACCACAAAATTGACACTCTTACTATTAGTTATCGCTTGTGCTATTCAAGGTGGTAAATGAGTGGCCTCGGTGGTGATCGTTAGGCCAGTGAACTGTCCTGGTGACCTGAAACACACACACACACACACCCAAATATATATATATATTTATAGAAAAGTGTGCCACGGGCGCCAACCTCTTAAAGAAAAATAGTGTTAACAGAAATCGTTACTAAATAGAAAAAATAGAAATACTGTTTTATTAAAATATCTCTAAGTACAGAAAATACCTCTTCTTTACTATTTTTTTTACAAAAATCAATTTTCTTTAGTGATGGCATTTTCAAAAACCATAAATTAATTGCACGGTTAAAGTTCCGATAGAGTTGGATTAAATCTTAAAAAATCAAATAACATCAATCAAACAGAATCTGAAACTAAAGAATAAATTTGAAATGTTGTTTGGAAAGAAATATTTAAGTTATAATAAACCAATTGTGATATATTTTTTAATCAACTCAATTAACGCTTTTATAATGATCAAAATAAATTATGTGTATGATTTTTTTAATTACGTTATTTACTTTAAACTCTTTTTTCATATTTTAAAAAATAGTTGTTAAATTTATTAATGAAATATTAAACACATAAAAATCAAAAAAATTTAGAAATATTAACCAACTAATTGATATAGCCTCCTTTTTTGCGATACAGAAAAATCATTTTTGGGTTAAAATATCGTGAATTGCATTTTAGATCGATTTATAAAAATAAACGCCGGCTTACTGGCGTTTTGAAGATAGCCACCTATTTAGTCAACTTTTAGATTACTTCTTCTTCCTATGCACGGAGAGAGCTCTGATGCTATAGTAGTATGCGTATCTGTATACTACCGGAGTACAGTGCGTTACATAATACAGTAGCGCCCGTAGAACGCAACGGTAGTATCGAGAGTCTGCTACGGTAGTATAAAGACCTGTATACAACTGTAGATCGTGCAACCCACTACTAAAGCTTCTGCTTTATACTACAGTAGCACCCTTAAGGCGCTGCAGAAGTATCGAATCTCATGTACTAAGTTAACTCGGGACTAATACCAAATTGGTATGGCTCACGGACAAACGTAGTATACGTCGTCTGTACTACGCCACTATACCGTTATTTGGCGGCATAACCTTTAAGACCGAATTGCAAATGCAACACGTAGTTGCATAAGTACTGCTTTTTTAAGATCTTCATTTGTATTTTTATATCAGATTTTTTTTTTGAAGAGACGTTGTAATGTTGAATTTGTAAGCTTAAATATTTTGTTGTGAACGATAGTAAGTGAAAGAAAAAATTCAGACCTCCGATATGCTAAGATTATCCAAAAGAAGCATTGTAAGACCGTACATTTTTACTTTTTTACACAAATATGTTAGAACTGATTGAAAAGTCCTTTGTTGTCTAGTATTATTTCTTTTACCATAAAAAACTCTTATAAACCCAATACAAAAATGATAACTACGATAATCAAAGTAACTAAGATTTTTTGTTTGCATACTTTTAAATCTCAAAAATTTTGTAAGATACATTAACATAAACATTTCGATGGAATGGTGGCGATAGGTATCGGTATAAAAATATGTAACAGTTTCTAAAGTCAACGTGCTGAGTTATTGTAACAAACTTACTAAACATCTTCAACCAAGTTAAGATTTGTGCTTAATAGTTTACTCAAGGAAAAAAATACAATGATACGAGTCTATTATTTTTGGTATAGGTTAATTTTGCTAACAAAAAACATTTTCTAATACGTTCCATTGAATAAACCTCATCAGCATGGGCATTGTTTTAATGATCCTAAAGTTATAACAATAACTTGCAAACTTACTATTAACGGTATAGTGGCGTAGTACAGACGACGTATACTACGTTTGCTCGTGAGCCATAGTACTTGAGATTCGATACTTCTGCAGCGCCTCAAGGGTGCTACTTAAGCACTTACGCACTGTACTCCAGTAGTATGTAGATACGCATACTACCATAGCATCAGAGCTCTCTCCGTGTGTAAGCAAAACTTCTTGGGAAGGGTGAAAATCTACTTTAAAACTAGGTTTTATAAATATTTCAAGTAGGGAAAGTAGGTCAGGAAACAATGGGGAGGCTAAATAAATTTTGTGGAATACAAGTGTATCTAGTCGCAGTCTCATTCATGTGTTTGTATAATAGCCTATAGATAAAGTACTGATTAAGCTACCACTAGCTGTACCTAACAGTGTGCATAGGCAGCTCCTACTCCTTATTTTAAACAATCACTCAGCTGTATATAGTGATCTATTTTTTCCACACCGCCCAGGAGGTTAAACAGATCGATGTTATACTTATAAATATTGAGTATCCAAAACGTTAAATATAGGTATTACTTCAAATAAATATTAATAAGTATACAATTTGAGGTGCATTCACTTTTTTGTTTTTATTAATTGTTCCATACATTAAGTCTTAAATACATTCGTGCAATCGTACGTCATGATATGATCATATTTACATATTTTTTAAACCCAAGTGGTAAGTAAATAAAGAAACTGTTAAAGTCATCGCTAATAGCCCTACAAAACTACAAAGAGACAGAATACCCCGATATAAAATTCCATAATTAACCTCTAAAATCTAAACATAAGTAAGTGGCAACAGCAGCAACTGTAACTATACAACTCACTGCTGGTATTACATACAAATGTAATATTTAAATTTAGACTGTAAGTAGAACTTGGAGATACATATGTAGACTGCAATAAAGACCTTACAAACTCTTCATTATTCTTAAGCATTAAGATATTTGATGTAGTGTAAAAAAAAATTATGATGCTTACACATATGCACTTTAGTAAATTTTATTCCCGTATACTACATACACTATGGCAGCAGTCACGTAAATATATTATATAACATAGTTAAACCCACGTTCAGCCAGCAAACACGATTTAAAAAAAAAGACGATGTGCTCACTAAAAAAAACTAATTTTAGAAATGTCTATAAATGTTCACCAAAGCTTACTTAAGTAGGGAGAGAAGTTAAGGTCAGATAGCCAGTCAGTCTCTCCAGTCCTTCTCTCTCGTACTCTTGCAAAGTGAGTGCATTAAGAATTCCTGCAAAAAATGTTGTGTGCAAACATTGCCAGCAGTGGGTTTGTTATCCTGGGGGTTGTAAAAAAAACAATTTCAGTTCCAACGGCCCCAGGAAATAGTAAAATTTCGTCAAATTCCGTAAAAATTCTCATAACAGGTGATATTACAGATTTGTAAACTGTCAGTCATAAGTGTACAGCATGTCGTTGGGCTTATGCTCCTACGTTGTCGAACTCCCGTGGTTATGCTAGCTTGATGTTAAGCTAGCCCTTACTTGATTTTAAGCTCCCTGATGTCCCCAGTTAACAATTTGGTTTTGACTTTGTTATGTACTGACAGTCATCGGCAAATTGTGAATGTAATTTTACTAAGGTGTACTAACCGTGAGACAGTCATCAGCGCTCTATTTTAGTTATTTATTTTAGCTGTCATTTTGAGTGCGACATTGCACAATGATGAAACTCAATTATGAGTGAAAATACAGTTCATGTTTACGACAAACACTAAAGTTATTTATTTCAATGTATTAATAGTACACTCATTACCTAATCTAATCTAATAATTAAATATAATTTTTATTGATAAGGAAATTTTTTTTTTACAGGTAAAGGTTTTCTGCAATCATCAGCTATCCTACAAATTCAATGATCTACTTAAACTTGAGAATAAAAATGAGAGGAATAGAACTAAAATAAACAGAATATTTCTTAAAAATCTCAAATGTAACCACAAATTATAAAATTATACATGATTCTTAATAAAGTTATTTCACATAGTTGAGTTTTAAAATGAATTATAAATGATTTCTGTGTCAAGTTACTGCTAAAATAAGAACTAAAGGTAGAGTATTAAGTAAGTGAACAATAAAACTTTAATATAAAGAGTTGGGTGAATATCTATTTTGTCAAATCTCACAACAATACAAGTGTATCTTCAAGGTCTTTTTATCATAAAAAAAAAAAATTGCTTCAATACTACTTGTAAACAAAGTCTTGGAAAATTTACTGGAAAGAAATAGAATATATATGTATATTAGAGGGGCTTTGCCGCCCTGCGTGATACGCGCACCAACCTCCCAAGTTTTGAATCAGTTTAATACTTTAGTTTCTCAGTTTGCTTTTTGGATTTAAAAAGAATAACAAAATCTTCATAAAGTAGTTGAAGAGTAAAAACAGAAGTAGTGTAAATTTGATAAATTTCTTTTTATAAATTTTCAAGACATTTTTTGGCCTCGTTTCTAATCGCAGTAAATATCCGAAAAGATAATATTGTAAAAATATTTTTAATCATTTTAATAATTACATAGTGTTTCCGGAAATAAGGTCTAATAGGTTCTTTTTATTTCACTATAACATCCTTATATGAGATTCTAAGTAGGCCTAATATTAAGTACAGGTAAAAACATTCAAAGATGTAATAAAAATGAAAAAATGGTGGTTTTACTCTCTGGCCGTTATAAATCTTACCTCTTATTTTATACAGAAAACATTTTTCTTTAACTCCGGCGTTTTAAATGACTATTAATAAATCTGAAGGTCAAAGTTTTAATCATATTATATTATTTTTGAAAAAAATTACTGTTTTCGCATGATTAATTATACATTACGCTATCAAAATAAAAAATGAAAATGAAATTTATTTTCAAATAGAACGTGATGATAATTCAGAAATAGAAAATACAGTTTGGAAAGAAATTTTTAACGTTAATTAATCTAAAGTAGATAAAAAAAAATTTAATCTCTTTGCATTAGCAAAAGTATACGATTGTCTGAAATATTCTTGCACAGTTCATTTAAATAATAAATAAATGTATTAAATCAATGAAATTATTATTAAAATATTGTTTCATAATGATACGCATTATTTGACATATTTCAATAAATATTATTTCTATCTTTAGAATCTATCTATCTATTCACAGTGGATGCAGAATCCTGGACCATAAGCAGCATTGGCTAGAGTATATCTATATCTATGAAAACATAAGTCTTCTGATTTCTGCTTTTTTAAACATACATATACAAGCCAATGCTGCGTATGCTTTGTTCTTCCACCGTGAATAGCCCCTAATATATGAAAGAATGCATCAGAGTAGTATTTGCTGGGCCCTGCATACCTCCAAAAAATTATTTGAATATCCGAATGACCAAGCCAAAGTGCTTCACTTTGTGTTGGATTCAAAAGTTCTGATAATGATGATAATGGTGAAAGCTGTAATAAAGACGATGATAACTGTGACAATAATCACGATGATCATAATGAATGTAATAATAATAATGATGATTTTTATGATTATAATGATAATGATTATGGTTATCACAATCATTATGCTAACTATGACAATTATATTTATAATTGTAATGAGTATGATAATAATCATTGAGATTATAGGATTATAATAATTATAATAATGGCAATGATAATAGTAACAATGATGATGATTTTGAATAATACAATAATTTTGACTACTATAATGGTTTTATCTATATTTGTTACAGTAACAATAACTACAACTGTTATGATAATTATAACAATAATAATGACAATGTTTTCGATCAAAGTATAATTGATTGTTTTACTGTAATAGTTATTAACATATAACGATAATTTGAAAAATAATTATTAATTCATTTAAAAGTGAAAATAACAAAACAACCATATCAGCTGTTATTTATAAAGATGTTTTGCATGTATCACTTTTTTATAATTTTTATTTTAGAAAAAGTTTGAAACTTTTTTCAGAAGAAACGAGATTATTGTAATACTGCGATTTTTTTTACTTAAACGTAAAAAAAATTACGTGATTTATCACGCAAAAAATTGCGTAATTACTTGTGTGACTTTTTGCTCAATAACATTATGTGCCAAGTCCTTTAATTAATCACAGTGTCAATCATGCGATTTGTTATGTGACAAATCACGTGATTTTCGTAAGCAGGGGGGGATTAGGGTGAATTTAGGTTATGTGGAACTTTTATGTGAAACTCTGCATGCAGAACTTAAATTAGCTAATGAGAGTCTGCGCATATATCACTTCGCAATTCAAAAGTCTCCGCACGATTTCAGTTTTGTTTCTCATACGTCACGAGTTTGTTGATATCTTGCAGGATAGAAGTTATGTATTCAATTGAGTTACATCGTATTTAATTATATTATTAACATTTTTTTAATGCTTTTAAACATAATGATCATTGTAGTTAACTTTTTTTTCGTTTTTTTTATCAAAGATGTACAAAAACGCATATGTATTACCTACTTGTACACTGTTTTGTATACGAGCCATAACCGCATCCGCAAGAGTTTTGTGTCCTCCGTTGATACTATGGGCGCCGCTTAAGCCTGTGAGGCTGAGAGAGTAAGACATACACCTCTCGTCTTGCTCACTCTAATGGGCTCAAATGGCATTTCGTATAGAGCGTGTCGCATAGTGTAAGCGGGGTTACAAAATTTTTGCAGACTGACAGATGCAAAGCCTCTTTTTTTGGCTGACTATAGTTCCGCATGTGGAGTTTCGCATGCAAGCTCGGCATAGTCTAAATTCACCCTTAGAACCAATGCTAAATAGGCTATTCACGTAGGCGTAACAGTTTCACGTAGTCTCATTTAAAACTAACGGTAATGTGTCGTGCCGTTGCGTCTATATCAACAGCCTCTTAAGAAATGTACGGTTCAACGAACGATTCATGTTTCCCCACGTTGTTTAAGCATTTGTTCCAATTGAGTGCAAACAAACGATTTATGGATAATCGATCTCGTCCAGATTTTTCATGTAAGAGTAAAGACTTGTTTGTAGTGTCCAACAAATCAATTCTCTAATACTCTTACATCGCGATGACTTGATAGTTAACCGCGGGATGGTGCTGATGTCAAGACACACTTGACCTCCTATTGGGATTCCAAAACGTCACGTGATTTTCACAATATATGTACATGTATATGTATGTATGCATGTATGTATGTATGTATAGTCAAGTTGTGGTAAATTGACCCAGGCGTTATGGTGACAAATCTGTTTTTACTTTTTTTTTACGCCTGCAACGATTGTAATACTGTCAAAGCTTGCAAGTAACAGATTTTCGAGAAAATAACGGTACTGCAACTAATTTTTTCCCAACTCAGTCGTTATTTGACGCTCAAAACCTTACTTCGAAAGTAAGAATGCTTATTCAACCTGTAAGAAAGTCCTATTTGTACATCTTTATATAGACAGCGACGAGATGAATTTGTACACGTTAAATGTGTATTTCACACTTACGAAGTGAGGTTTTAAGCTTCAAGTAACAAATTAGTTGGGGAAAAATTAGTTGCTGTACCATTATTCCCTCGAAAACATGTTATTTGAAAGCTCTTATAATATTACAACCGTTGTAGGAGTAAAATAAATAAAGACAGATTTATCCCCAGAAGGTGTATGTCAATATCTCGGCTATATATATTGCGAAAGTCATATACGTTTTGGGATCCCAATATGTAGGAAGCACAGTGACAGCGAGTAAAGAGCCTATTTGGGATTAACCGGATTGGGGCTATTGGCTTCGGGCAGCACCCACATCGACCATCTTAATAACGATTGGTTTGGAATAGAAAAGGACATTACTAAGTTCATTTAGTTGTGTTGACATAAACTATACGTACACATACATATGATCAAGTGACACAGGAGCGCCAGACTAGCTAAGATAAAGTACCTAATTTCCGGACTCTTTTGCTAGGTGAAAATAAAAAGTTTTATTTATAAAAAGTGTAAGATGAATACGTTAAAAAAAAATTGCAAAAGAAAGGGAAAGTTTCCTTCTTTCAGTTCCAAAAAAAAAATCCAAATTCCATCTATAAAGAGTTTAATAAAAAATTTGAAAGAAAAAATAAACATTTAACACCAATTTCCAGACAATTATTTTACGGTAGCAGGTATTTTGGGACATTTGGGACGAATTTCTGGACAAAAATAAAAAACAATATTTTAAATATAAAAAATGTGAAATAAAGCTTAAGATGGAAAAAATTAGGTTAATAATTTATCATTGGATCATTAGGTTAACAGAAGAGCAAGTTATAAAAACAAATTATTTTACTTTGTAATTGTTCATAGCAATAATTTAAAAGAAGATTGCTCGAAGTCAAAAAATAAATATACATTATATAAAAATTAAAATAAACCAATTCTGTATGCATTTACTGTTTTTCTTCTTTTATTTTCATTTTCTGTTGTAAGGCATTTATTTCATGCAATATTATTGATTTATGGATTTCACTAAGTTCTACAACCATCTTACGTTCTTCTTGTGAACTTTAAATATTTTTCTTTTGACTGTCTAATCTAATTTGTTTTCTGAGTTCTCTAATCTTGAAATTAATTTCTTTCGTTTGCCTCAAAAATGTTTGCTTTGTTTCTTTTAATGAGCAAATAATTTTTTGTTCTTGTTTAATTTTTTTTGCTTTTTTTCTATCTTCATTATTGATTTCAATCTGCTTAGTTTTTAGTCTTTTTTTTCCTCTTTTGCTTCAAAAATAGTCATAATATCCTGTACAACAGCAACTACTGGAACAGCTACTGAATCAGAATTTCGTTTTTTCTTATCGTTAAAAGTAGGAACTAAAAAAGACTCTTTAATAGTTAAAAATTTTTTTATAAATTATAAATTTAAACTGTTAATATTATTCTTACCGTTTGATAACCCAATTTGTTTGTTAGAGCAGAAATTACGACCTAACTTAGCAGAGTCCACTAATTAGGTATCTATTGAATTAAGAGAAGGTATTTCCGGACTGCTATCATTTTCAAAATTATCGAATATTTTATTGAATATGCAAAAAAAAATTTTAATTCCTTAGCTCATTTGTTATTTTAAATTAATATTTATTATTTTTAGTAAATAAAATAGATATCTTACGTTGTTCAAAAAAAGACATTTTACCATTGACATCTTGGGAACATCGACGAATTTTTGATGACGTGTGCTAAGATTTAATGATATGCTTTATAAATTTTAACTACCACTCCAACAAAAATATGATTTATATACTTCAATACTTATGACTCTCTACAATTTCAACCATATTAAATATTTACTATTTTGATATACTTTAGTATTTTAAATCTTATATTTAACTTGCTGTCCTAAAATAGCTCCCAGTTTTCGTGTTGTCCGAAAATTGGCTCCTTTACCTTAGTAGAAGCATGCCAGGGCTGCGCCCACTTCCGTTAAATTACGCCAATTTTGCATGCTGAATTTTGAAAATCATGCCATTTATTTATTTAGGCGAATCCATGGCTAAATTAAAAAATGTAGGCTACAATTAACCTAAAGATTAAAATTTAAAAAATCCTGTTAAAAAAGTCACATTTTAGTGATATTCCACGCATTTGCAAACAAAACGTGCAGAATTTAGTTGAGAAATCATCCGTTAGACCAGAGAAGAGATAGATAGAGTAAACAGTTTACTTGAGAGCAAGTGAGTAGTGAGATGTGACTAGAGAAGAAAAAACGAAGATGAACGAGAGAAAAAGATGGCTATAGATAAAGAATTGCAGATGATGGAGACGGAGAAAGCCATCTCTAGATCTAGAACTAAGGTCTGAGGTGATTAAAAATTAATACCAGCCACAACTCTCGTAGGAATGAGAAAAACCTCATTATTCGCTCAGATTATTAATATTTTTGTCATATTTCATTCTAATGGAGAGTGTCATGTGTTTAGTACTACATACCAACCGCAACCTAAATAAATGAATAGTAAATAATAAATAGTCGCAAGGAAGTGTCATTTGTGGCAGGATAAAAATTTATTTACGATCCGAAAATTGACCTATAAAAATGGACGCACTAATCTTATCTCTAATGTTATCTTTAATGACTTATCTACAACCTCGGATAAGTATTTATAGATAAGGTTAGCGTTAGATAAGTGGTGAGGTTTCCACATTCTGACGAAAGACAGATCATTTTCTTATCCCCTTAGTTAAATCTGAAAATTTCCGCAACTTTACTTTCTTATATAATTTATTGTGTCAATAAAATTGGCAAAAATTCGGCAGGTATTGTCTTTGTGTAGAGGCGTCCATTGTTTTACAAGTCGACTTTTGGGTGATAAAGATATCATAATTTTGCTGCAAATAGCCCTTCCTTACAACGGCTTATTATTCACTATACGTTGGTTTGGGTCACCGAATATTTATTACATGGCACTTCTCAAATACCAATAAAATTATTCACTAGACTGAAATATAACAGACATATCTTTAAAAAAAAAACATGGCCAAATGGAGCTAGACATTGATATTTATTATTCTTAGAAACTTTGTAATACATTTTTATAAATACATAAGTCTTTCAAATTCTCCGGTAACATCTTAAGTGCTTTCTCAGATGAGATATCAAATGAGATCTCAACTGAGGATTTGAAAAATTTGTTTACTCTGTATAAAATAACATAAGACACTTTTAAAAATTCGTTTTTTGATGTACCATTCAGATGGTATCCTAATCGGGGAAGCTTTGAATACTGTAAAATTAATTTTCGACCCGCCGTGCGTGGGGACTTCGATTATGAGTCATCTGTTGTGGCTCTAAGGACTTCGATTTACGCACGCGACTCACAACTCGTGTGAGTGCGTGTGTACGTCGAGATCTTTGCAGAGCCACATTAGATGGCTCATAATCTCGTTCCCCACGCACGATGTATCAAAAAGTATATATATACACCACAGGTGCGGAAGATTGGGTGATTAAAAAGCTTGCGTCAGTCGCCTTCTTCGCGCACTAGTATCGTAATGTACTATTTTTTTTTTTTTTTTTTTTTTTGAAGTGAAAACTTCTTATGGCGCGTTGGGCACTTTTGTGGGTGAGCATTTTCAGCCGTTCTCGCGACAGACGAGATTTTACACAGATATACTCCGCGTGTATATGTATAATATATGTATACTACACGCGCTCTTTGCATGAGCATTCGTTCGTGCTCTCGCGACAGACGAGATTACATACTTATATGTATACTCAGAGTGTATAGGTATGCGAGAGCGCTGCATGCTATACGCAGCAGCGTTGGTCTGAGCATTGTTCCACGCTCACAGTTCATGCTTGATCGCACATAGCGCCGCTGCCTGGATCTCACCGCGAACTACTTGGCGCGAGAATTCAAATTCAAAATCGTATGATTTTTTTCAGCAGACAGTAGGCGCAGAAATTCAAATTCGAAAGAAATCTTTGTATGTATTGGCTAATTAATGCCTAAAAATATTGGATAATTTTGTATGATTACAGACATAAATAGTATACCAAGAATTCTTTCGAATTTGAATTTCCGCGCCGACTGTCTGTTGAAAAAATCATACGATTTGGAATTTGAATTCTCGCGCGAAGTAGTTCTCGGTGGGATCCAGTCAGCGGCGCTATGTGCGATCAAGCATGAACTGTGAGCGTGGAATAATGCTCAGACCAACGCTGATACGCAGTCTTTGCATGGGCATTCGTTCGTGCCCTCGCGACAGACGAGATTGAGAGTTTTTTATATTTATTTTATTAATGAATATTAAACGGAAAATTTAATAATTTAAATATTTCATTTGACTTGTGTTGCTGCTATGGTATTGTGTTAAGAAAATTGATGAATTTTGTATTTACTATTTACTAATATTGACTCACTTAAATAAAACCACTTCCTTCGAATATAGTTTCTATATTATTATACTTTATGTCCATTCAAAAAGTGCCCACATTGCTTTGATAAACTTGATTTTTTATGTACAATTTCTCATGTCACGAGCGTACCTAAAAATGCTCACCCAAAAAAGTGCCCAACGCGCCATAAGTTCAAGTTTTCACTTCTGCCTGCACTCCCGGAGTGCTTCGTTTTTTTTAAGGATAATTTTTGACAAATCTTAGCTGACATCTCAAATAAGTTTTTGGTGTGATATAGTTATCTGATCTCAGGTGAGATCTTACCTGATGGTCGTAGATAGGGTCCTCGCCTCCATAACGAAAAAGGATGCCATTCCACTTTTTCTTCTTGTCCCTGCTCTTTTCTTCTCAGCAATCGTGTCGCCAAATTTAGCATGATATCAGTAACACCAGCGCTGTTCTAGTGGCTTAAAATACAACTATAACCTCTCACACTTGCATTGTTTTGATTTTTTTGTGGGTTTTGTGGTAACTGCAAAGTAGTCTGTACTTTCTACTGTCGATACAATAAATTATTCACTGTAAACGAGCTGTTTAGGTTATGTCTTTTTTCTTCTCTTAAGCTAATTTGATAGTAAGAAATATAAAAAAAATATTTAAAAAACTTTTTCTTGTGTTCTTTTTGATTTTGCTCCATTTACAATATTTATTCCTTCCTTAAAAATGTTTCTTATTTTTTATTTTATTTTTTTTTTTTTATGTAAAACATGACGAAAATAATAAAAACAATTGAACAAGAATTAAATTTCGACTTCCAAATAAAAGTTATGTTAGCCTCTAGCGTTACCCAGAGTGCACCGCGAGGAGATAGACCTACGTACACTCGAATGTGTGTATTGGTAAAGGTATATGTTCATGTATGTTTGTGTAAGCTTATGCACATAGTATAAATGTATGTGTAGCGTGCATAAGCTTGATCGTCAGTTTTAAAAAATACGTATATCTTGTCATTGTCCTCGTACTCGTCCTTTTTGTCCTTTGTCTCGTCGATTTTTTGGTCAAAGGTGGACATACGAGCACGTTTAGCAACAATGCCTTCGACATTCTCACATATAACGGTAGGAGAATCTATGGCTTATAATTTTAAGCCCACACGTTCTTCACCGTTGACGGTACCGAAATAAACTTTCTTAATATCGACGAGGAACTGCATGATTTGAGAGCCCTAATCGTCTTTGAACTCTCTCTCCAGGCAGTTCTGACGATAGAAAAAAAGTGCCAAATTTACTCCGTGCACAAACGGTAAAAATTGAGACTTCGATACCCAAATCCCATTTAAAATACATGCATTCACCAACATTAGCGCCAAAGTGATAGATTTAGTGCTAGTGTCGGTAATTAAATGTATTTTAAATGGGATTGGGGTATTGAACTTCTGATTTTTGCCTTTTGTGCACAGAGCGAATACTGATAGAGAAGTTTCGGCAATTTCTGGCACCCAATTGCACTTTTTAGTAATTGATTTTGGTTTTCCAAATCGTTTATTGTGTTCGTCGCGTCTGTCTTGTCAACGTATTTATCAAAACTGATAAGTCGTTTTGTGAATCGTGGCCTCAAAAATTTTGTCAACACCAACGTACTGTCTTGCACTGTCTGTGCAAATAAAACTAGTCGTTGTGTTATCATACTTTTTTATATAGGGCCAAAGATCTTCTGTGCTCTTAGAGTTGACCCTGATGAACAGCTCAGTCTTCTTCTCCTTGCAATAAAGGCCCAAGACAATGATAGTTATCTGCTTCGTGATGCGTCCTCGATGATACTTTCTCTTCGTAAGGAACATCTCATTAATTTGTATGCTTCTTTCCTCACCGCCAAGTTCATAGACGACATGAGACGCTATAACCTTAGCAAACTCACGGCAGTAGCTGTAGTACACCTTCTTTCTTCAAGCTTTCACAATAGGATTTTACATCCCTTTCGTAAGAGTCAGAGATTTTTGTACTGATGAGGGCCAGGACATTGTCGTTTTGTTTTTTAATAAATACAAAATATGACAGTTCCACCATTGGACGTTGTTTTTCAATATAAAATACACTTTGACATGTGTCAGTGTTCCGGCAAGCGGTCGTAAAATAAAATTAAATCTTATCATTTTTAAATCAATAAATGATTTGACTTCATCCAGTGTGTTTATATCAAAGTTAAATATATTTGATATTGGTTTTTTAACAATTGAGACACAATATGTTGAAAAGGAAGCAAGTAGGAATGTTAACATAATTTTTTTCATATCTCTTGCTATTAAATGAGCAAGAAATAACCCTAATATCGCATGCATACGAAATACAATTTTTTTTGACTTTCGAGTTCAATACCTCGGAAAAGCGGTAATTAAAATTTTTTTTATTATTTTTTATGTATTCCTGGTACCAATATATTTAAGGAACCATATTCACTTCGTGGTGCCACAGAAATCGGAATTGTGCCTAAAATTGAATTATTACAAAGCCTACAGGAATTTCAGAATAACGCGAATGTAATATATCATAATTACATTTTTAAATACCAGAATAGTGCTGGTAGTACGGTTATCATGCCGAATATGCTTGGTACGTGATAGTAAGTAAAAAAAAAATTGATAAATTTTTGTTGGAAATTTATGTGGATACATTTTTTGCCATAGCATGAGTACAAGTGGCCTTTTGTTTATATACAAGTACATATACTGTAGCTAAGGTATTACATTGATTTACATTGTATTACAATTTTCAATTACATAATTCATAGAACAGTTTTGATGTTCAATGCATATTACATTCTGTCATACAGATCACATATAGGTATATTTTACTTTTGTTCTCAAAATCATTTTTGTTACGCATACGTATTTTTCGGAATCATAGATTATTTTCCCGACGAGAATATTCTCAAAACTCTAATTTTACATAATAATTCTCAAACTTCTTGGGGTATGTCTGTGGATACTCAAATAATCCTCAAACCTTTATCTTCATAGAAAAAGCCTTAAAGACCACCCTCTGTCAAGTTTGAATTCTATAACTCGGTTAAGATTTCATTTCTAAGCTTATAAATAAATGGGATAATAATTTTATAGTTTAATACTTTAAACGTTTTAGGCATGGCTACAGATACAATCCTTAAAGATCCATCTCTATATTTAATATTGTAAATCTCAAACTACGTAGTGTCTAAACTTGATGATTGAGTTAGGATTCATTAATTAAGATAACATTTATTTACAATTTTAAAACTACGACAACAAGAGTTATAAGCAAAAAAATTATTATCTTATGTAAAAGTAAAATTCTAAATATTCTCAAACTTTTCATAGCGTATACCGATAATCCTTACATGTCTTATGTTACCCCTATCATCCTCAAACTTCTCGTGTTATAGCTACAAATGTCATCCTTAAACCTTCGTCTCCACAGAAAAAGCCTTAAATATGGCCCTCCGTATAGTTTAAATCATATAACTTAGTTAAGATTTCATTAATAAATTTATAAAAAATTAAAAAGTAATTTTATAACAAGAAACTTTGAATGTTTTAGGTATGGTAGAATAAAAACAAACTACGTAGAATAAAAACTTATTAATTAAATCAAGATTTACTAATAATTTACTGATAATCCTCAAATGTCTAATGTTTGAACAGTTATACTCCTAGTGCTATACCTACGGCTACAAATATAATCCTTAAACCTTTATCTTCATGGAAAAAGCCTTAAACATTGTCTTTCGTATAGTTTAAATTATATGATTCAGTTAAGACTTAATTAGTTAACTTGGAAAAGGTAAAAAAACAGTTTTATAGCTTAACACCTTGAATTTCTTAGGCTGGGCTACAAATAAGTTCTTAAAGATCTATCTTTAAGATCTGTCTTAAATATCTTAAAGATCTATCTAAGAGATAACAAAGGGTAAAGGGTTTACCTGTTTTCGGTGGCTACCCTGACTTATGACACTTATCCTATCTTTAAGACGCTGTTCTCTCCCCCCTCTAGTCTCCTGCTGTTTCCTGTTTTCGACCGACCCGTCGAGTTTTTGCGTTGAGTCACTGATTTTTCTTCCTGTTCTAGAATTCTTTTATCACGTGCATCGTTTTCCCAGCAAAAATTCTACAAATCCAATGCGTTTTGAGTCTATTTTATCGCGTGATTTATGTTTTGTGCTTAAGAAAAAACGCTCTAAAAAGGGGAGCGGACGAAATAATAAATTTATTTATATTATATATACATATATATATATATACACACGGCGGATAAGTAATATGTATATAATATATATCAAGAATAAAAAAATAAAAACCCAACGCTCTCATCTCTACCTAATTAGTGCCTCTCCTATTTTGCCTTGGGAGTAAGGGATACAATTAATTTTACTACAAAAGTACTTACAAACACGTCGATATGCACGTCAATAAAAATAAAATTTCTGAAACCATTTCCCTTGCCTCTTGTCTTCTTGATCCTGTGATTATCAGCAATCGTTACCCTAGTCCTAATGGCTTCCGGGCTGCTGTAACCGCTGCTTGTTCACCGGTCCTATTGCCTCTGATCGGATCCTCGGCTTCTTGATTTCAAATCGTCGTATTCTCGCGGCACTGAACTATGTGTGCTTCTCGGTGGAATTTTTTTTTGAAACGCGTAAAATAAAAGAAAAGAAAAAAAAATTCCGACTCTTACCAAACCCCACACTTAGCACGAAAACTGTTACGTAGGGAAGATATTGGTAAGGAGGTGCTTCGCGAGAATGATCAGCACTTATTACTTCAAGGACCTTTATTCAAGATACTGTAATCATAGGCAAGATAGCGCGTGTGTTCCCTTCAAAGGCTCGTCGTGAACTCCCCGAATAGACTCTCTCCTTGCTCGCACTTCCCTTCCCTTGGCCCGAAGGCCCCTCGTTATGAGGTTTGAGGAGAGGGAGCGTAGAGTCTCACCTATACTATCGTAAGTTACAAATCTCTGTGCTATAGGTTTTTTTTATAAATTATCAATTGATTTAATGTAAGAAACGCAATCTTCAATTATGACAGAATTGAATAATCAAGCATCGCTGTGATATATAAGCCAAGACATTCATGAGAATTCATAGAACTTTTTTTAAACAGCATGATTGAAAGATGGTCTTTTAAGATTCTGTACCATCTCTGGAAAAATGTTTCACTGATTCTAGTTCAAGTGATATGACTTCATTAGAATAAAAGTTCGTATTTCTAGATTAATTGTCTGATTTTTGGTGATGTAAAAAGTTATTTTGATCAGTTATGTAAATGTGAAAACAAGAAAAATGTTAGAAAAATACTTCTACATCCTTTATTACAATTCCGAAGCAAGATGAAAATAAATATACCAAATATTTCTTCAATAAGACGGTTGAGAGCTACTTAAAATTATGACGACCAATGGCCCAGAATTGAAAATGAGACTAAATATTTTTTATCCTACATACCTTCTACAAGCACTTTGAAACAGTTCAGCGGAACATGATAGATATAATGCGAGCAATTGAATTTATCAATATTTCCCATCCAGTTCGAGATTACCAAGGCAACTCGATTTTTTCAGTTAAAACTACAGATTTGTAGAAAAATTTCTATACGTAGCAATTGAAAAAAAGTGCCACCTCGACCAGAATTTGAACCTGGAACTCTTTTCTTGTCGGAGAAGCGCGGTACGAATTTCGCCATCGAAGTCTCGGCGACTCCTCTCCTCAATTGCTACATTTTATAGTTTTTCAGCGATTTTTCTGTCAACGCCTACTCATATGATATATAAGAATATTAGAAATTAATCTAATTTTATCGATGGATAAGTATGAACATTATAGATATGATGTCAGTAAAATCTGCAGTTGCAAAGTTACAATAATATTTCTAAGTACGTAGACAACATGAGTTATAAAATAATTTTTTTGCTATTGTGAGAATTATTATTTTTTCAATTCTTGTTTGGTTATAATCTGAAGCACCTGATGAATACTTCATAATAATTAACAAGAAAAGCTATGTAACATTAACTAACGAGGAGATACAAAACATTTTAGATATTGAACGTTTCGATTTGCATATTTACTGTAATTTAGCACAATGCCAAATCAATTATATGTATAAATTTATGTATAGTTTCACAGTTTTTCTTGTTAATCTCATGGTGTAAAACTATGCAAATTTGTTTAATTATTTATTAATGTAGTATGAAAGAGCTTTTAAGCTTGGTTAACAAAATTCGCAATAAACAGCATTAAATATCACAAAATGACTTTAGTTTAGCTGGCATAATTGCTATATCATTAACACTTAATATTTTAAGATCCATCAACTATGGCATGGCACGTTTCAATTACACGTCATTTTTTAAATAAATTTGTTGCAATTGCATTTTTTTTGTAAGTGGCGTATCAAACTTTCATATAATATGTCTAAATGCTGGACGAATCTTTAAACTATTTTGCAGAGTCAGTTGCAACAACATTTTAATAGTTCATTTTCAGTTCTATACTTCAGCTACCAAACATAGTTATTATTTAAAAACAGTATCTTTAAAAAATATCAGGGGATAAAATAATAAATTCGAAATGATATGTATGAATTTTTTATTTTTTAATATAATAAGAAAGTAGCTTTATTATATTTCGATAAGTGTGTGAAGAAAAAAATGTTTCTGTCAATAATTAGGCTACTGCTGAACAATCAACGCCATGTATATTTGCACTCTAAACTTTATAACAAAAAATTCACCCTTTATGCTTCTGAAATTCGCAGCCCATCTTTTTATGACAAGAATAAAACCAACTCCCTTCAAGTTACGATGGTTAACTTGTTATTTAAGTATTTAATTTTGAAATTGACAATGTTCCACACTATCCTACTAATACTTGAGCAATTCACAGGCTTGTTATATTACATTAATTATCTTGAATCTCTCTGAAATAACAAACGTTATCTTCAAACTTTTAATGTAACTCTGAATATCCTCAAGCTTCTATAATCTCATAAAAGTCCATATATATAATCCTCAAACTTACATCTACATATAACAAGCTTTAACTTTGCATGTCAGTATGGTTTGATACTTCATTACAAAGTATCCATTTAATTAAATAACCAATAAATATGTAAACATGAAAAATATACTTTTATCAATATATTACATTTTTATTTAGATATTTGTAATAAAAATGTTTAATAAATAAGACCTAGTCTCGATTTTAATTTTTAGCTGATAGTTGTCATAATCCCAGGTAGCACTCAAACATCTCGTTAAAAATATTTTCTACATTACTATTATTCTGGTTAACAAGTGGAAATAAATGACATCAAAGTATTTTTAGGACGTTTTGATTGTTTTCACAGTAACATAACACAATAAAGTTGATTTTATAACACTAATAAAATCAAAGACAAACTTCTTAAAATACAGATTTTTAATCACCGGATTTCTATTACTAAGGCTTCAATCTACAAAATTCATGTTTCCTGAGACCGTAAAAAATTCTTAAATTTTCAAGCCTGTTTTAGTAGCCCAATAGTCTTTAAACTCCGATTGTGATAAAAACTATTTTCAAACTTACAACGTTACACCGACTATCGTCAAACTCACTTGATTACCTATGTGTTCAAATATAATTCTCAAACCTACGTCGGTGTCTCTAACTTATGTATGTACATCTTGTGACACGCAAACTATAAGAAAAAAATTTTAAAAAATTAAATTTTTGGGCTTATTGGGATCCCAAAAGGTCACGTGACTCCTGCGATATATACAGCTAATTGGCTAAAAAATTACAGAAGCCTTGCGGGGACAATGTGTTTTTATTTTTTTAGACTTTCAACGATTGTAATATACGATAATGATATGCAAATATCACGTTTTCGGGATGATAATCATAGCCTGGATATTTTTTTCCCCAACTGAAACAGTCATGTAGAGCTTAAAACTTTTGTTTGAATGTGCGAAGTGTACATTAAACCTGTACACGCAAAAAAGAATTAAAGGAATTTTTACCGTAAAAGCAACGATAATCCTGTAATAATTTGTCAATACGTAAACTTTTATCACAGTGTTACATAGATTTTTATCGTAGTTTATCATCATTTTCATGGTTACTGTAAAATTTTTTCCAAGATTCACTATAATTTTCTCTGTACGGCAACGGTAAAATTTCCCTTAAAAGAGCATATAGCTGTAGACTGCAGGGTCACGTGGACTGGAGGGGGATGCCGAGCATCCGACCTGTTGTTTGCTGCAGCATGGACTAACCTACAAATTGCAGACCTTTGCGGATATTTGCATTAACAGAATTTATACTTAACGTACACTGAAAGAATGTAGGGAGTGAGGCTTGCCCAACAGACACAACTTCCATTCGGGAATGCTGCGCGCTTCTTTGAGAACGCTCCCTTCTCATTCAGGGCAGGCAGCCTGCCCTAAATGTTAAGCAGTTTACCCGCTGAGTAGGTAAGGCAGTGGACCTTCTGCGAGAGCCGTACGGTAGCCGATGAGTGATGCGTTTCAAAAAAACGTATCTTGTATAAACAAATGTGTATGGTAGGAGTTGATTTCTCTACTTTTGTATGCCGTATTTCATTTAATGTAAAAGATGGATTTTTTCCTAGACGCGCATAATTTTTTTCATTTACGTGATCTGTTTGTAGGGTAGGATTTTTGTGATGAAGTTAAAACTTTAAGGCTAACCTAAAAATCTGTCATTGCATGACACAGATTATTTTCTCTCTTATGCACATAAGGAATATGAAACAAAATGTATTAAACTGATGAAAATTTAAAAGTGTACACAAGCATACAGCTGTAAGCTGTTCACTGTATACGAGATGCTTTATTAGAGGTTACTTCTCACCAGTAAAAAAAACAAGTTTACTCATCAGTAAGTTTAATGTACGCACGATGACTTTTTTCAAGCTCAAAGGCTACAGCATTTCACAAAGGACCTATAGGTGGACCTTATACGGTAGGACAGCTTTCTTACGACATATGTAGCGACTCCCGCTCTATTCACAGGGTGCGCAGCGCGCCCGAGCCGAGGCAGAGGTTGAATAAAGATAGAGGGGGTGCTGCGTTTCCAATGATGGTTGAGCTGCTTACCAAAAAATTTTTCAGTGTACTGTTGGAAACATGATGCAGTCCTCTTTTGCTTAAAGCCATTCATAAACAATGCCCTTACTTTTATCTTTACGTTGATTTTGGTAGAACAGATGTTACGTCTATCTCGTTCTCTCATACAGGTTGTCTATAGCAATACGCTCTTTCAGGGGAAATTTTACCGTTGCCGTACAGTAAAAATTATAGCAAGTTTTGAATATATTTTACAGTAACTATAAAAATCATCTTGAACTACGGTAAAAATTCATGTACCACTGTAGTAAAACTTGACGGAATGACAAATTATCACAGGATTTTCGATGCTTTTACGGTAAAAGTTCTTGTGATTCTTTTCTGCGTGTACAAACCTCTGCCGTTCCCAAGTGTATATAGGAAAACAAGCAGGATTTTTATAAGGGTAAATGTTTGTTTTCGCACTTTTAAAGAGAAGTTTTAAGCTGCAAAAGACTAATTGAGTTAGAAAAAAAGCTGAAGTATCGTCATCTCCTCGGAAATGCTTCATTCAAAGGCTTTTATCTTATTGCAATCGTTGAACGTGTAAAAAAAATAAAAATAGAATTCTACCCATAAGGCCTTTCTTTTTTTTCCCAATGGGCTTTATAAATCGCGAGAGTTACGTGACCTTTTAAAATCCCAATACAGCTTGGGCTACCATATGTAAGAACATGCTTGCTGTGATCGTATTTAATCCTGAGAAACTATTTTGCGAACATGCTCATGAAAGTATAGTCTGTGAAGACCTATGGATATATTAATCCAAATATTGTAACGATACTTGATAACTTAATTTACAACCATAGGTAATTAATGACGTTTTCAGCAATAAATTAAAAAAGGCTTTTTTCAAATAACCTTTGCATGGCAATCATTTAAAAACACAAGTTTTTGAAATACACGCGTGACAAAATGATTTTAAAAAACTTATTAAAACCTTTTTTTTTTAATATGAAGAAACAGTGGCTTTATTGTGTTTCAGAAAGTGTGTGAAGATAAAAATTCATCTGTCGATAATTTAGTTTTTGATGGACAGTAAACGCCATGCTACGTATGCACACTAAACTTTAAAACGAAAAATTTACTTTCTATGCTACCATCGTTTCATGACAAGAACAAGTTCAATCTATTTCAAGTTAAAACGAGTGACTCATAATTTCTGTACTTAATATTAAATTTCACAATACTGTTCACATATTCTACAAATAACACAGCAATTCATAGGCTTGTCATATTCCATTAATTATCTTGAATCTCTCTGAAATATCAAACATCATCTTCAAACTTCCAATGTTATACCGAATATCTTCATAATTCCACAATCTCATAAAAGTCCAAATATAATCCTCAAACCTACATCTACATATAAAAAGTCTTAAGCTTACGTTACAGTATGGTTTAATACTTGATGACATCAATAAGACTAAATACATTAACCAACAAGTATATCAGCTTAAAAATTGATTTTCTTTTACGTGTTGTATTAGTATTGGTCAAAAATTTGTGAAATAAAAAAAAATTATTAGGTTCCGGAAGACTTTAATTCTGAATTTTATGCCTACTCCAAAGTGTAGTTATTGATGGAAAAAGGTAATCGGAAAGTATGAGTTCTTTCATTAAAAATACTTTGGTTAATTTTTTACTGTCTTAAAACAGCCTTTCCAGGACCGGTCATAGCGGGTGCCTCAAGCACACAACAAAGACAATCACAGGACTATTATAACTTGCGCGCTTTCCATTTTTATTTGCTGATATTGTAGAATTATAATTAAAAACGGATATTAAGTGCAAAAGTGCAAATCATGCAATGCAAACTCATATGGAATTATACTATCTGTGTTGTGTGCTTGAAACATATCCGGCCATGATTTTAATTAGTAAAATTATGACTACAGTATTTCCAATAGAAAAATTTGAGCTATAAATTTTTTTTTTGTGAATCAGGAAGACTTTCTCTGATTCTAAATTTTTAGCCACTGGTCGACATACCTAAAAAATGACTTGAATTTCAAGTTGTAAAAATAAGTGCTATGTTAATTTTAATCCTTAAAGAGTTGTAATAAAGAGTATAAAAGTATTTTCGAAATATTTTCATTGTTACGACAATAACATAATATAACGATGCATATTTTGAATCACCGAAAAAAAAAAAATAGTCTACAAATTCAAATTCTTTATCTCTTGGGCTTACATTGCCTTGACTTTCAACTGTGAATAAATGTATTTAGATTTTGTATAGGATTCTGAAGAACTTCGCTGTAAACATCCTTTTTTTAAAAAGAGCTACAACGTCTCATATATGTCTCTATAACATTTGGTTCCGAAAATATATGGCGTAGTTAATCGATTACACTTTTGATAAAAATTATGACATGAATCAATGAATAAATAATTTATAAGAATGACAATAACATTAAAATTATCTGATAATACATGTTTTTTAATAATATGAGGAAATTAAAGTAAAAAAAAAAAAAAAACCGAATATCTTATGAAAATCTTTTTCTTTATTTGATACAAAAAGAAAGTTTCCTTTTATAATTCAGTAAGTGTTTGGGGATAAAAATTATTCTTAGATTATCAAATTTCCACTAGATCGTTCACGTATCGCTATTGTGTGCTTAACATGTTAGCACATTATTGGGATCCGAACAACGGTTGGGGTGGGGGTAAGGCAGAGCATACGCTAGCCTCCTGTCAAGGCTTAGAAAAATCGCCACCTTATGTGAATTTACATAAGATATTGGTGCTATCAGCGTTGTTCGGATCCCAATACTTCATAGCGTAAAGAACCACCTCTTATACTTTCAGGTTGTTTGCACTTATCTTCGTGAGACAAAAAATCTATCACGTTTTAAGTTACAAAAATTTACTAGTTATTTCTGTACGCAATAACGAAGTTGACAATATTGTACACATGTTTTACAAAGACCTCTGCATCCTAAAAACTTGGTACATTACTCTTCAAAATAACAAACAGTATCTTTAAACTTTTAATTATACACAGAATATTCTCAAATTTTTACCTATAAGTCCCCATATAACCCTCAAAGCTCCATATATGTATAAAAAGTCTGAAAATTACGTCCCTGTGTGATATGACATTTGTTCATACAACTTACGTTGAATTAATCAACCAGCAAACTAGCAGACAAAAATAATATTAATAATAGAAATAAACATTTTCTTTCTTCTATACACAGTTGGTATTTATTTTATTAAATAAAAAATAAAATTGCATAAAAAGCATACTGTAATTGATACATAATTTATGATTATAATAGCATTAGTAAAGAATATGTAGAAGAAAAACTAGTCTCATTTTTAATTCTTGGTAGACAATCGTCATATCCTCAGGAAACACTCAAATTTGTCATTCTGTAAATATTTGCTATGTTATTTGCAATCTTGCTTAAAAGTTGTTATAAACAACGTTGGGCTAATTCTAAATTGTTTTTATTGCTTTAATATAGTCATAACTAAATAGTGTATGTTTTATTATATCAAAAATCAGAAAAATACGTCTTGAAATACAAATTTTTATTCTCATAATTTTATATCCACATTTTGGAACACAAGTTGGAGCCACAATTTAAATACATGTTTCTAGAGATCGTTAACAATTTAAAAATTCTTAAGATTGTTTTCTTGCACAGATTATCCTCAAATCCTCCATGTTTTAAAAATTAATTATTATCTTTTAATATGCAATCTTACACTGATTATCCTCAAACTTCCAGATTTATATATTTGTCTAAATATAATCCTCTAACCTACGTCAATATTAAGAAATCTTCAAAGTTACATGACAGTATAATTTGATTCTTGACACAATAATTGTCATTTATTTAATTAAATAACTAACATAATGATATAAAAAGTTCATTGTTTTCGATGTATTGTATTTTTATAACCGCATTCGTGAAAAACATGTGATAGAAATAAGTCTCGCTTCTAATTTCCAGCAGACGGTTGTCATAGTTTCTAGAAAAATCTAAATATCTTATTGTGTAATATAATGTAAATATTTTCTATGATCATTTTAATCTTCTTTTCAAGTTATCATAAAGGACGTGCAATTTAATAATAACATAACTTAATAATGCAAGTTTGATAACATTAAGAACAAAGAAAAATCTCTTGAAATACAAATTTCTATTTTCTTAACTTTATATTGCTGAGGCCACAATCTTTAGACGCATGTTTTTCAAGATCGTACAAAATTTCAAAATTCTCAAGTTTTTTTTCTTACATGGCTCATCCTTAAACTTCAAATGTTATATAAGTTATCTTTCAACTTTCGGTTTTACACTGATCATCCTTAAACTTCTAGGTTCACGTATTAGGCCAAATATAATCCTCAAACTTCCATCGATATATCAGAATTCTCAAACATACGTTACAGTATGGTTTGATTCTCGAAAGTACAATTTACATTTATTTAATAAAATAACAAATACATAGGTCTAAAATCTATATTTTCGTTAGTAAATTGTCATCTTATTGCAATATATTAATTTAGTCTTGATATATATTAACAAATACTACATATATTATATAAAAGAATCCTTAAACTGCCAATTACACACACACACACATGCACTCGTTTATTTGTAGTATTTTTATGAGAAAAGAATCATCTCTAATGGTTGATATACAATTTAAACTAATATTGTTCGTTTATAATAGATGATACCATCTATTTGACTTCTTGAATGCTTTTTAGGATGTATATTTCTACTACTTACGGGATAGTAAAGAAAATATTGCATTAAAGAGTTTTTTTATTGGAAGTAAGGCAGCGATTTTTTTCAGACGCATGATTTTCAAAATTGAGCTTAAGGTCGCTTTTCCTTTATTGATCACTTTATTAAAATTCAAGTTGAACGGACTATTAGCCGAAAATGTCACTCCAAAGCATAAAACTTTTTTGACCATTCTTAAGGGCTTGGCAAGTCTACTAGGTTTCTATTTGTAATGGTACATAATCCACTACTTGCTCTTCTACGTGTTTTAATTTTTATGTCGTAGCACAATGTTAAGTTCGGTAGAAGAAAAATGGTGTCAAAGTATTGCTTAGCCAGTAGTTGCTCAACTGTATCTTCTTGCGCTCTCGGAAGCAGCTTGACTTGCCGACCTCGCTCATGAGATTGTCAGTTTGATCAGCGCGCGATCACTTCGTTCAATTAAACGCCCCTCCCAACACTAGCCCGCTCCCCCGCATATTTATTTTGCTGTATATATACAAAACAAAAATTAAAACACTTGGAAGAGTAAGTAGTGGATTATGTACGATTACAAACAGAAACCTAGTAGACTTGCCAAGCTCTTAAGAATGGTCATAAAAGTTTTATGCTTTGGAGTGACATTTTCAGTTAATCGTCCGTTCAACTTAAATCTTAATAAAGTGATCAATAAAGGAAAAACGACCTTAAGCTCAATTTGGAAAATCATGCATCTGAAAAAAATCGCTGCCTTACTTCTAATAAAAAACTCTTTAATGCAATATTTTCTTTACTATCCCGTCAGTAGCAGAAATATATATCCTAAAAAGCATTCAAGAAGTCAAATAGATAATATCATCTCTTATAAACGAACAATACTAGTTTAAATTGTATATCAACCATTAGAGACGTTTCTTTTCTCATAAAAATACTACAAATAAACGAGTACCAATACTTCATAGTAATATTCCTGAAGTTTGAGAACAATTATTTAACAATATTTAACAAAGAAAAGCTCAATTAAACTTAACATTTTTGCTGAGTACTCCATAAAACAGACCACGTGTATCTAGAACCATAGCACATAGAAGATGCAGAAACAGTTAAGCTGGCTGTACCTTTGAGCACAGCTATACTAATGAAAGAAAGCTTTAAAGTGGGGTACAACAGGTCCTGAATTCTTACATTCTTGTCTTTTTACCATCAGCTAATAAACCTACACTTAATTTCCTTCAAAACCTACCACGTACTAACCTTAGCATTTGCTTGCTTATATTAAACTGATGGCTAACTATAGACTATCCGACAGATCTACTACATATTTTAACAAAATATTGGGTTGGAAAAAAGGAATTTCGGTATTTATGTATGTTTTGCATAATAATTTATTAATTATTTTATGTATATCAAATTCCGTTTTGATTTATGACCTCTTACCACTTTCTTAGTAGAACTATGATTCCGTCATCATATAACTTCTGAGGATTTTGGTCAAAAAACTGAACCAAGTGCGGGCTTTACGGTGGATGCATTAAAATTTCCCAGCTAAGCTCTCTCAACTTTTTCTGAGTCATTAAAGATATGTGTGGTCTAGCGTTGTCGTGATGGAAAACAACGCCTTTCTGTTAGGTGAATTCTGGCCTTTTTTTTCATCGCCTGCTGCAATTGCATTAGTTGTTAACAGTAGAGAGTCGAATTACTTGTTTAACAAGGTTCAAGCAGTTCGTGATGAACAATTCCTTTCCAGTCTCACTAAATACTCAGCATCACCTTTCTTGGCGTTAATACAGGCTTTGCAACCATCTGTGAAGCTTTTCTGTATAGAGACCACGTTTTTTTCACACAGTAGTGTCGTACATGATCCATTTTTTATCACTCGCAACATTCGTTTAAAAAATAGCTCGAATTCATTTCGTGTGAGCAGCAATCCATAAATGGAAACTCGGTCCATTAAATTTTTCTCTGTTGATTCATGTGGAACCCAAGTTTCAAGCTTTTTTTTAGTATCCAGCCCTATGTTAACGTTTCAAAACTGTTCTAGGGTCGATTTTCAGTTACATCGCTATGTTGCGAGAAGAAATATATCGGTCTACCTTGATTTTTTGAAAAATTTCATCAATTTTTTTAACGGTTGTCCGATCAAAGCAAGGTTTATCTCTAACATCGAAATTTCCAGAACAAAAACGAGCAAACAAATTCTGACACTGGCGTTTACTTAAGCACTCATCACCATAAACACTACACAATTTTCGATAACCCTGCGCTGTATTTTTCCCTTTTCGGAAGTCAAAAAGCAAAATATGACGAAAATGTCCTTTTGGGATCTCGATTTTCAAAGCGCAATAACTTTTGCCTGAGTACACGAATGGTGCTACTGTTACATTTACAATGTTCTATGGACTGTTACCTTGCTATCATATGGATTCTTTGAATAACTATTACTAGCAATATGCAACTTTCTCGCGATCTATTGGAAAAACAAGAAATTACTTTTCCCCAATCCAATTTTCAATAAAATACACGAATTAACATAAATTAGCTAGCTGCTCTTCTTGCAGCATCGAAAAAATATTTAACCATATTGTACCAATCTGCCTGATGTATTAAAACTTCAGGATAAATTCCTTAACACTAATAGCATTCTAGAAACTGCCAATCATTACAACTTTTATATTATGATCATTACAGTGCTTCACAACTAGACTCATGGATAATTGAGGCTTGAAATAATAATATGCAGTTAATTATAAGTATAACTAATTTAGAGCTCGGTTAAAAAAAACAGTACAAACAATAAGTACCACACACATATACAAAGTATAAAATATATTCATGACTTTATCCATTATATATAACATAAGAGAGAATTACTATGAGAGAATTAATTTCTACATCATTCAGCATTAAAAAAAAATTTGGTTACTTATCGCCATCATGGTTTGGTTACGCGCTTACTTATTCAAAAATTAATTTACTTATTATTTCTATCAGAAAAAAAGTTAGGCTTCTTGTTCCCTACGCAAGCTTGCCTAAAGATTCATTTAAAAATAAGTCGTATAACACTTTTCGACACGCCATGCGTTGAAACTCGATTATGAGCCATCTGTTGTGGCTCTAAAGATCTCTATTTACACACGTGACTCACAGCTTGTGCTGCGCACTCGTGCGAGTGCATGTGTACGTTGAGATTTTTGCAGAACCACATTAAATGGCTCTACATCTCGTTATCCGCGCACGTTGTGTGGAAAAGTTGTATACACCACACTTGCGAAAGGTTATGTGACTGACACACGCGTGGGTCAATCGTGTTCTCCGTGCAATAGTGTTGTAATGTACTAAAAAAACAATTTAGGTTACCAATTTCCAGTGTTAGTTCACCAAGAAAAAAAATGTTCTGTCATTCAAAACTAGAAAGCAAGTACTTCTCGCCAGCGATTACTTGACCAAGAAATAATTTAATTATTATTTATAATTATAAAACAGTCGAACTTCTCATCAATGGCGCTTGATTGCTCAAACATGAATTTTTTATAAAATTTTTTTTTAATAAAATTTAAATCAAAAATAGTTGAGCTACTTACTTCGGGCGCTTACTCTCCGAAAAATTATTTCAACTTTATCATACACAACTAAAAATCGGTTGGGTTTTTCATTGCTGGTAAATGCTAGTTTAAAAACTAAGTTATGGTTATTTACTAAAAAATAGTTGAGCTACTTACCACAGATGCTAGCCTGTCCAACGATTGATAAATAAATATTTTTTAAGAAGAACTTTGTCGAATGTTATCAATGTGAAAAATAGTATAGATTATCATGGCCAACATAATTTAAACGAGAAATCTTTATGATTTGAAAATGAAATACTAAAATTTTTTTAAACGGTACTGTATTTTTAGAGTTACCTATTCATGATTGACGATAGGGAAATATAATGTTTTTACATAACTCTAAAAACTGATAAGGAATGCATGAGTAAAAATTCGGTTAGTATTTTCTATGAAAAAGTTTTTCAAATTTCAAGCACGAAATAGTTGAAAATTATATATTTATAGTTGATATTTTTAAAAAATGTGTGGTTTTTAATTTCACCTGCTGTTCAGATTCAATAACAAATTTAGCACAACAAAAGATTAAGATAAGAGTGTGTATTGGAGTAAATCAAGAATAATTATTTTTAATGGTCTTATTAATTTTTAACTGTTAGCTTAAACGGTTTGAGAATTTGGTATTATTCGTGTATTAATGCTTTTAAAAAGCAAGAAAATGAAATGTTCAATATTAAATAAATTTAATAAAATGGTCAAACAATAAAGACAAATGAACTATGCTTTAAAATTGTCATACAATGTATAGATTAACGTTATTTATTTAATAGACTTCTCAACTATAGTTTTAACTTATAAACATGAAACAACTGATACGTAAGTCAACTAATTATTGAATGCATAAGTACTATAACTGAAAAGTATTGAGCTTAACAGATAATTATGATGATGTTGTAAAAAAAATATTTTCACTTATACATAAAATATAATAGTTACTTACCACGTAATCAAGTAATTTTTAAGACTTAAATACTATACTCAGTCAAAAATTATTAGCTATTATTTTAACTATAAATTATACCTGTGTTCACAGCTATAATCAGCTACAATAATAGCTATAATTGACTACAAAGTACCTATAATTATGTACAAATAACAACTGTAAAAAGTAGCTGTTTACAGCTATAAATTTCTTGCAAATTTTAATTGACAGAATCTTTTTTTTGTAAGGTATACCAGCCGTATAAGGTGATATTATCCGTATAATAACACTATAAGAGGGGGGTACAAGTATTTTTGAACAATAAACGAAGAAACAAAAAAATGTTACTGTTAAAATTTTTTTCATTTATTGTTCAAAAAGACTTGAACCCTTACAAAAAAAGGATTATTGAATAAATTCTGTTAATTTAAATTCGCTAGAAATTTATTGCTGTAAACAGCTACTTTTTATAGTTGTTATTTGTACATGATTATAGCTACTTTGTAGTCAATTATAGCTATCATTGTAGCTGATTATAGCTGTCAATACAGCTATAATTAAAAGTTAAAATAATAGCTAAAAATTTTTGAATGAGTAGCTTAAGTATTAAGACTTTTTATAAGAGGATGTTGCAGATAATAAGACTTCTTTAGTTATTCGATATTTGCTACAAAAAATTAAATAAAACTTAAGTATGGTGACAGCAATATAATTTACTGAATACATTGGAGTTGTAAAATCATGATGTATACACCACGAACTTTATTATTACTTAATGCAAAAAAGTAAACGAGTGCCACTACTTTAAAATAATAAATTAACTATGCCTCATAGTTAAAGTATCAAAAAACAGACATGCCTGAATTTTTAAGACCAAAGTAATTTTTTATTGAATGTCTCTAGCAATTCAAGAGTTTATAATCATAAATCATACCTTAATCACTTGTAACACTTCCATATTGCATGCATAAGTTTCCCTGCTGTGTAGACTGTCATTAATTTTTACGTATTATTACTCAGAACCCGAGCGACAATTGTATTAACTTAAAAGTTCCGACGTAGTTAAACGTAAGCTTAAACGAATCACTTAATAAACCATTCATCACTTAGTAACATCTCAGCAGAAATATCAGACCTGAGAGTCTGAGTCTCATGCGCGTATCGTACTAAGGCTTAAGTTTTTTCAATATACTTACCAGTCCTATAAGACTTAGGTCTGATAGGTCTCCAACGATTCCAGGGGCGTGGTGGATTATAATTTTATGCAATAAAAAATATTATCTGGAACTAATGTGCAATTTGCGCGATCTGCATAAACCGCCTGGGTTTAAGAAAAAACAACAATGGGCTTTTGCAGCTTGATAACACTCCTTCATACACGTCGTTAAATTAAAAAAAGCCTCAGAAATAGTAGACAGGACTTTGTGTGATTAGTGTATTACAAATATTATTTGATATTTGAATATTAATAAATGAATATTACAAATATTTATTTTTGAAACAAGTAAATTGTGTTACGAGGAAATTTTTGCTAAATGCTTGCTGTCATAAAAAACAATAATAGAAGTATAGTAATGGCTGAGACTATGAATTTATAAAAGTATTACTTGTAATCGAATTTTTTCATACTTTAATATTATTCACAAATATCTGTTCGATGGACATAACTTTTCCTAAATTGTTACTAGAGATTGGGAAAGAAGAAAGTTCATTAGGATATGAAAACTTTATTTCCCAGTTTTCACAGTAATGTTTATTTTATCATTTTGTGAATAACATGTACCACCTTAGTTAACTAATTGATGATTAACATTTTGTAAATGTATATTTTACATTATTTCGTGTCTCTTAATACCTTCGTCAACAGTAAATCTAGTAATTGATTTTACAACTTATTTTCGTTAACGGATTTTACTTAAACTTTACAGATACTTTACTTTTCAAGGGAAAGAAGTCTAATTTTAAAAATGTGATAAATTTGTTTTAACTGCTACAACAAAGTTGTGGATTACCTTTTCCTCTTTAATACTTTAATGTGCGTATCGAATACCAGCAGAAATGTCTTTAAGATAATGCTTTTTATAATCTCCAATTCTACTTAAGATAACATTTTCCAAATTTTTGTTTGTATCTAATAGTTTTCGAAAAAATCTTATTTTATGTATAAGCTTACGTTGCAGGAATTCATATAATTTATCTAAGCACTGTACAAATAAGTGAAAAATTTTTTTTTGTGCTTGTATTCGATACGCACATTAAAGTATTAAAGAGAAACAGGTAATCCACATCCTTGTTGTAGCAATTACAACAAATTTATTAAACTTTTATAAATAGACTATTTTCCTTTGGAATGTAAAGTATGTGTTAAGTTTAATTAAAAACCGTGAACGAAAAGTAGTTATAAAATCAATAATTAAATTTACTGTTAACGAACGTATTAAAAGACACGCAACAATGTAAAATATATATTTATAAAATGTTAATTATCAGTTAGTTAATTAAGGCGGTAAATGTTATTCACGATATTTATTTTAATAAACATTAGTTTTAGATGTACCTGATAAGGACGTAAGTTCTGTCCCAAGTGTCTAATCCATTCTGGCCAAGTGGTAAAGACACTCGACTACCAATGTTTTCGATCAGGTTTAAGTACCTTTGCTGGAGCTAAGGAATGCTTTTTTTTGTTTTTACTATTTATATTAGCTATTCTAACAGCTTTTAAGCAGTTAGAAGTACAAGTTTTACTTTTTCATTTTTGAATCGCTAAAAATCTAGCTTATAAAAATCCACATGACACTTCTGTATGGTAAATGGCACGACTTTTCACCTGACAAGTCACCTGAATATTTTTAGTAGGGAAATTTTTAAATACCACAAAACTCATTATCAAAGTAAAATATGACAAAAATATTTTGGATCTTCTCAAATCATGAGGTTTCTTCATTTTCGTGCAAGTTGCAGCTGATTATAATTTTTTTAGTACCTGCTTTTTATACAACAATAAATGAGTCTCAGGGTCGAAGTATTAATGACGTTGGAAAGTTAAAAAAAAAATCGTTTTTTCACATGGTCAGGAATACGCAGTATTATAAGTTACAATAACTCTGTCCGATTTTTTAAACATAAATCACATGTAATTGGTTTATTTCTTGAAATATTTAGTTGAGTTAAATTTGTAAGGTAACTAAATTGAAGCGGTCTATATGCCTAGTTAAGAGAAAAAGTATATAGCCTTGGTCGTCAATATTAGTAAAGTAAGATTGTGAATTTTCATGTAACTCTTACGACTGTCGCAGTTAATGTTTATGGGAAAAAACTACTTTAAATACATTTTTCTCTTAACATAGCAAAAATTTTCGTAAAAAAAAATCTTAATGTACTGTACTAGTGCCTCCTGGATGGTGTGAAAATCTACTAAAATAAATAACTTATTACAATGTAGGTCAAATAGTAATTTAATATACTTTACTTTTTCGTTGCTGATCTTGACAGTAATAGAGTTGTTCAAGTTGAATGATGCTGCCAATCTTCAATCAAATTGTAGAGAAATGAATTAGCATTAAAGATTTTGAGAGATACGAATTTTCAAATGGTAGGGCGGCAATGAGCAGCGTGGGGTAGGGTAAGGGGGGGACAACTACTTTTTTTGGAATTACGCAAAAACAATCATAATTTTACATGATTGTGTGGGGCAGTCACAAGGTGGCAATGGATCGCATAGGATAGTTAGTAGTCATGGACCTAAAATTAACTATATAATGTAGGAGGATATAAATATATCTTTCTTTATTATATAATTACTTGTATGGAGCATATCACACAAACCACTTCAGCTCCAAACATACCCCCATTGACCCTTTCTGCTCTGAGACTTTGCTTTTGGTGCATAAGTAATCACCACAGGCTTTTACTGTCGCTCTGTTTTCTGACGATCTCTGCCTGCGTGCATTTTTTCTTGCAGTGTAGTTGCTTGCTCTTTTACGTAACTAACTCTGTGAGAGTTATCTCCGGTGGAAGTTGCATATTTCTGACTTACGGTACAATTTTTTTTGCTCTCAAATCCAACCTGCGAATTGAGACCGATCGGCTGCTGCTTAGCGGTGAGAGTCTGGCTTCTGAAGGCATCAAGTTTCCGCGCTTCGTTTCCTGGAATTGGCGGCCATGTGCACTGTCTGCTACAATTGCGTGACAGCTGATCTTCATCTCTGCTGTCTCTCAGGTGTAAAACAAATGAAAAGATCATCGTGCATTGAATGCAGGCGAACAGCTCGCACGGGAGCGATACTAAGAACTTATGCCAGATGCTCTAAGATAAAAATAGGCAAGACGAATACGCGTATGTCAAATGTATAGCGACAACAATACCGAAACAATCGAATAAAGGCGCTGTTGCCTCGGTATCCAAGGTAAGTGGAGCGACCGGCGGGAAAGGGACACATACATCGACGGTACCTGTTAAAGTAGAAGTGTGCATGTCAATTTTCTCTTCTTCTTCAGCAATTGCTAGCTCACGCACTAATAATAACAAAATCAACACTAACGCACACAGCAGAAATAAACCTACACGGAAATCACCTGCCTCCATAGCGATGCCGTCGATCGCCCCCTTTCTCGCTGCCGTGCAGCGTCAAACTGGCACTGACGCTACGTTACGCGGAAACATTAATAATAATACACATACACAGGCACTACCATCGCCTATCGACAAGCGTATAGCGTCGTCTCTGCATGCCGATAATGGTCCGAGCGTGGATGGAGTGATTGGAGAGTCCGACCGCGAAAATATCATGCGTGGGAGGTCTAAATCACTGATGGGCCCCGCGATCGACATCAGTAGTAAGCTCGATCTCATTACCCGAGAGCTGAACAAGCTTGACGTAATCATAAAAGTTAATCGCGATCTCAACGATAAAATCATGTTTCTCGAGAGTCAGTGGACGCATGTCAATTTGCTTCTCGATAAGCAGTCATCTAGCATCGCGGCGCCAACAGAAGAAAACGTGACATTGAGACGGGCGATCGCTGATACGGGTCAGCCAAATTAAATCGTTTGTCCCAGAAAATTGTAAAAGAAACAATACTTGCACAAGAATGTTGACGTTGGTAATTAAAAAAAAAATTCAACAATCGTACTTAAAAAATTTTATTTGCTGTTTATTTTTATTATTCTTTGGCATTTATCACTTTTAGAATACTAGTTATAAACAGCAATAACAATCTTAGAGGTAAATGCCAGAGTCGTTGGCGTTCAGAACGCCTTTTATTTGTGGCACTCGTTAATCTTGGTGCATCGGGATGGAATTCGACGTAAGTCACTTGTCCATTGGAGAAGAGTGTCGTCGGTAGCAGGGGTACCCAGTTGCACGACTCACACGGCTTGATACGTTGCCGGTGCACGGAAAGACCTTTTTCATTGAAAATCCCCTACTTCAATATTTGATCACAGGAAGTACTAGACCAACGTTATATTTATTGCTTACTTGCACAGAAATTTTTAGTCTCACCTTCAGTGATCTTAAATTATCTACTGAGTATACTGATTTTAGGACATTAGTACGACTATTTATTGGTGGTGGTACGGTTTTTTCCCTTACCATCAGTAGCTATGAAAAGTAGATGCACCCAGTCAGTGTATACGACGTACTATAGTGCGCAGAGCAGTACTTATTATTTTTTTTTTCTTGTGGTATGCAGTTTTCATGCAGGTATGTTAAATAAATAACAACTGATAGTAACTGTTACGAATTATAACTCATTGAAACTTACAGCTGAAAAAAATTGCTATAAATTATTACTAACTAATTATAAAAATTAATTACTGTTGCTGTATGACGTAATAAATTTGTATTTTTGAAATTAATTTTCGCAAAAAAGAAGCAAAATAAATACTAATCTTTGAAAAAAATAAATACTCTTTTAGTCTCAAATTGGGACTTGATTGTTTTTTATTGTTAGTTTTTATTTGTTCCCTTTATTTATAAAAAATCAAATATATGAGTTAATGCTTGCTTTATCAATACCTTTACATTTCTGTAATTATAGAATTTCGACATTGTATCATGTGAAGACACAGACAAACATAATCAGCTATAAAATGTGTGTATAGCTATAGCAAGAACACATGTTCATACTGTCACTTTTAAATGCATACATACATGCGCGCGTGCGCGCACACACACACGCGCGCGCGCGCGGGAGCGCATACGTGTGTGTGTAGTAAGCCTCTTAAAATCTGACACTGATATATACTTGGAGAGTAAATATACAGTACTTAACACTAAAATAATATAACCTAACAGTAGAAGAAGACTAACGTATTTGAGTGTAGGTTTTAAGTAGACCTGGTACGGCAAAAATCCTTACCAAGCTAATAGTGCACATAATTCAGGATTTTACAGTTCATACATCCGGGTGCATCAACATTATTTGTAAATTATCAAATAAGTGTTACATTTTCATTGATATCTAAATATAATATGTATTTTATCATACCCAAATATTCTAAGCTCACGATTCGATTACTTTGTTTTTATGAAAAATACTTGTTTTATTATCAAGTTAAAATAAGTGAAAATCCTAAGATATGTATAGTAAAATATTCATACACATACTGTAAGGAATTTTGGTGTAAACAACATTTAGGTTCAATTGTTTGTTTTACACGGATTTTTAATCTATAGTAAATTAAATTTTAAAGTTAAATATGTATCGTATATGATTTCCTAAATTACGTATCTAAGAACACTAAAGGTGTCTCCCTACTACTAAGTAGTGCAAATTTTTTTAATTAATAATAAAGCTGTCTGTTGTAATACAATAATAAATATACAGTATAGTGCGAGAATAGAGTAAATTGTAAGATAAAAAAAAATTACTTCATAAAATCACCCATTTGGAATTTGTGTATGTTCTAAATTTTACTACCTCACATAAAAAAGATAGGAATTAAAAAAATTTTTCATTCAATTGTAATTTCTAAAAGCTTGTTGTACTGTTTGGAAAATCTGATACAGTGTCACTATGGAAGGTTGTCACCAAATATTTAAAGCGTAAAGACATAGATGCAATAGTTTGTAACATCTTATGTTGAATTTTTTAAAGAGTAGAACAATCTTCAAACAATTAAAATCCAACAAAAAACGAAGAAGAGTCCCGTCTTTTGAGAGTGTGATTCTAAAATTAAAAATTCAATATTAATTTTATGCAACTAATTTTTGTCTATCCTTACAAGTACCCCTATTCCATGTTATACTACCTTTTTATTATTATATTTAATCGGGGAACCTTATAAATCAATGAAAAAAAAATTTTTTACCCCGGCAGTCATAAGCATCTGATTAAGAAATAAAAAAAGTTATTTTTAGTCTAAATTAGTCAGTAAAACCTTGAGATGAGTCCATCTATACTTCAACACTTACACCTATAGAATTACTCTTTAACCTAGTACCTTATTTTTCGGTGAATTTTGTGATCATTTAAAATACTTTCAACATGATATGGAAAACATTAAGTACCTGAAAATAATTTTTTCCATAAAAAATACAAATTTAAAAAAAACTGTTGAAACTCACGTAACTAAAGTTTATAAAAATAAAAATTCAATACCAGCAGTGCCAAGGATTTTACGAAAAAAAGCCATGTTGCATCAAAATCGGGCGAGTAAATCTTGAGACACAACCGATGACATACATACATAGACTAACATTTTTGCCATATTTAATAAATGACGTATACTTTGATTATATATACAACACACAGAAGATATTATATCAACATGTTGTTACTTGGGTACTACAAAAAGCTTTTTTTATGCAGAAGCAAAAAGTCATCAGGCAATTTAATCCACTTCAGTTGTATTACTTTCTTTCTAATTAATTATATAAGGTTATCATCTATTACGTCTGAGTTGTAGCGTAACTACTTTATTTAAATACAGGAGATTATTATCTCAAAAATCGGAAATTACTAGCACTTAGATATCAGTATGAGTCCGTTATCTTATTTGGTATAAGTATAATGCGAACAAAAAAGTACAGGTCTTGATTAGCGTATTGGTGCTCATACGCTACCATTTAGGAGCAAGGCGCTTCCAAAATTAGGGAAGCGTATGCACCACAAAGTTAGTATGTTATTGTAACTACAGTTGGCACAGTGCCACCAACGTTCACTGAGTGCAGTCATCCCCATGAGTCACCGGACGTCCCAGAGTTAGAAGCTGCTCTTGACGATTTTCCAGTATGTCCAAGAGACGCTGCAATTCTGTCACAGACTCGTCACGCAGCGCGCAGTAGCGTGATATGGTCGTGGACGAGTAAACGTCGCAGCGCTCAAAGCAGGCCTCCAAAGCTTCGCAGACAGTTGCGTAGTTGGCATGGTCTATGCACACTGCATTGAGGACTTCTTTAGCTTCTTTCTGCACAAGGGTCCTAAAGTGTATCAGGCACTTGACATCCGTGAGCTGACAGTCTTTATGGACAAAGGCGTGAAAGAGATCTTGGAACGACTACCAATCTGATCTTTGGACATACAAGATCGGGACGCTTATCGGTACAAGCCTTGACCCACGCTGTTGCGTGGGGAAATCCTGGTTGGAAGTAGATTCCGTTGGCGCAGCCAGCGGCATTTTAGCATGTAGATGTGCTCTTTGGCGCTAATGTAGCTTGTATCTGCTGACGTGTACAGCGTATTAAGGTTAGAAGCGTCCTCGGGAAAGATGGTCCTTAATAGATAAAGGTGGGTGGCGGTGAAATCACTTCACGTTCACGAGTCATGAGAGCGGTACCGCAGAAAAACTGTTGGACCACGGCTATCATGGCGGCCGTGGCAACGTTTCACGCATGCGGGGCCATGTGTCGTAATAGAGGTGCCATAGGAAGACTGTGGTTGGGCCTTGGGCATGATGGCGGCCGTAGCAAAGTCTCGTGCACCCGAGCATCAGTGCGGGAGCGTGTTGTCCTCCGTTTGTATAGCAGCACGGTATTTAGCGTCGTCGAAGGTAGCTAGAGCTGGACTATGACGAGACAGGCGGTGCCCGTGGCAGGGTTCGTACAAATTTTTTGTTATGAAATTCTAGGAGTTTTCCAGGATTTTTCAAGGATTTTTTCATGATTTCCATGAGTCAACTTTACAGAAATTTCAAATTTTTTGGTACAAAATTATAATAAATTATAGGATTTCAAATAAATTATTTTCTACATTATATTATTTAAGAAACATTTATTTACAACGCTTTCACACAATTGCACTTACTACAATGAATAAATTAGAAATATTTATGAAAATTATAAAACTATTAAATTCAATACTGTTTCTTCAAAAGATTCAGTTCATGCTCTATGCTTTGTAATTCTTTTTCTTTTTCCTCTGCAATCTTTCTTTTTTTTAATTCTAACTCAGAAATCTGTTTGAGCTTCCGTTTCTTTTCACTTGTTCCTAACAACTCCAGAGCTTCCGATTGTTTTTGCTTTTTCAGTTCTTCTTCATACATGCTTCGCGAGTTCCTCACTGCATGAATCATTCTTTTATCAATATTTATATTTCTTATTCCACCAGCATCATTAACAGCGTGCCAGACGTGTCTTACAGCTATTAGTGATTGTTCTTTTTGATTTTCAAATAAACATTCTTTGTTTGCCGAAAAACCTCTTTCTACGTTTGCATTACCGTGGAATAAAATAAAAATCATTTGTAAAAATTTTGATAATTCGATAGCCGAACTTTTATATTTTTCAATTGATTCAATCCAGAAACTGTTTACACGATTCTTGTAACGATCAAATGCTTTTGCATCCAGTAAAAACTTTTTATTTTGTAAAATTTCTCTAAAATCATTTTCAATTTTATCTGCTTTAAGTGGACTTAAACGATTTGAGTAGACAAAAATTTTTAAAGCTTCAGTGATACGTTTTAAAGATAATTTTTTTTGTCTACCTATTAGTGCTGGATCAGAAAAACTTATGTGCTTAACAAATGAATATTTTAGTGGCGATTTATCGAGAATTTTTTGAATCATAGTCTTCAAAATTGAACGACAGTCTCTTTGAAATTTTTTATGGTCATCTTGAGATAAGATTTTACATTGGGAAAGAGCTTGCATAGTCTTGTGACCCAAATTCATTTTTCCGAAAGGCAAAAGATTATCATCTTTCGTAAAATCTATTTTGCAAAAATCTGTCTGTTGTTCAAGGACATCACTTTTTATAAATCTCAGAAGTAAATTTCTCACGACGATTCTAAGTTCGGTGTACAGAAAAGGCATTTTTGGTTCGTCAGATTGAAATTCTCTCAAAAAGGGTTCTACGTCGTGAGAGATCGTAATAAAAAATGCTAATTTTGGTCCAAGTAATTTATCTCTAAGATGAGATGCTATTGTTATAAAATTTTTGTTAGATTTTGTAGAAGCTACAGAGTTACCTTTACTTTTTTCGATGAAATCCACATACTTTATTAAATTTTCAATATCTTTTTCTGTTTTTTCAGCTACCTGAGAATTTTCTACCCATCTTGTTGGACAAAATTTCTTTGGTACATACTCAGTTCCATTGCATTTTAAATAATCACCTCTTTTGGCAGGAGATTTATTAAATAAGTAGTAAAGTGAAGATAAAAATCTACATATTTCCCACTGACTAACTTTAAATCCACACTTAAATGCATTATGAACTGTGTGCAAGCCGCACGACCCAACCTCAAATAATTTGTAATTTTCTTCTTCTTTTTCTATTAAATTTTTCTTTAAATCTTCAAAAAACTTAAAATTTACTGTTGGACCACCCATAGAGACTTGAATCATTTTCATTATATCAAGAGAGTTCAGTTGATTTTCAAACTCTATCAACAAATCAGCTGCTCGAGTGTGTGTAAGAAAAGCGGAGCCTAAATATTTAGTCTCCGCTTGATTTCTTACATCATTCCAAAATCGGACGAACAAGTCCATTTGTTCCTTTTTTGATATACTGTTATAGGATTCATCAAACGAAATACTGTAAGCGTCGCAACTCAAAACTTTTTCTTGAGTTTTTTTAGAAAAATACGGCCCCAAGCCATAAGTAATCATGTATGCCAATTTATTTGAACCCAATTGAATTTTTTCAGTTGAACTAGGATTGAAAATTTCTAGTATCAATTTAATGGAATCAACACATTTAGCACTAGTGTTCATAGACAAGTGGTTATAAACGCTAGTCAACGCCCATATTATTTCTGCTTTTGTGGTATCATCTTTTGTCAAATAAGGAATGAGGCTTAATGAGCTTGAAGCAACTGGCTTTTGAGTACCTGCAGCAATGTCAGAGGGATTTTTGTCCGGTATTTCAGTTACCTTGTTTTCTGTGTTGGCTTTCGATTTTAAATACGAACGAATATCTTGTATGGGCCCTTGAGCATTTTGTTTACTAATATGTTTACTTCCTTTGGCATGACTATGAACCGCCTTAATACCCGTGTTACTTAAAGAAAATGTCGAATTACAGATCTCACAATCAGCATTGTACTTATTTTTACTTTCTTTTAGCCAAGGATGATTTTTCATCCATTCAGGATTAAATTTAACCCTATTACCGACCGACATCTTTCAATATTTATATTAATAAATATTTCTGACTACACATAGAAATATGTGCGTAAATCACATAAATATGACTAAAATTTATTTTATTTTTCATCACAGTGCATCGGTCGCCTTTTTAATTGCATTTTAATACTAATAAATTAAAAATTTTATACCTGAAATATATATTGGTTATCAATTTAAAATTATAACTACAATTTTTTAAAAATTAATATTACTTTTATACGTACCCAAATACTTTTTTCAAATATGTATAATAGACGTCATTTTAAAGAGACCTTATTTTCTACTGTACACTTGAATGCAACAACAAATTTTATTATCTAGACCTTGTTTATCTATTTATTGAAATAACCTCCTTACGACGGATATCTATTAAATAATATACAATTGATTATATACTCAAGCAGAATTAGTTAATTAAAGCATATTTCTGACCAATGATAGCGTTGTACATTGTGGTATAATTTCAAGACAATGCGCAGAGAAACATAAATAACGCTGATTGACTTAGTGGTATGCGTAATTGAAACGAGCAAGTACATACGCTTTCTCGGTCTAACTAAGAGTACAGTGAATATGTACTGCAGTGAATCAAATAAATTTAATAAAAACAAAATAAATCACCTGGCAAGCGTGAGCTCTATACCAAGCGAACGCAGAATATAGCGAGTTTATGCAGCTGTGTACTGATTACATAAAAATTAATCAGTTTATTTTGTTTGGTACAATAGAAAAACTATATTTATCAACGCACCAAATGTACAAAACTGTCTCTGACGGTAAATTTAATATTTGATTTACCTTTTACTCGGGCGACGAAAATTATCTGTGTCCACTCGCGCAATCTGGCTTCTGAGACTTTTTTCATCCTTCGGCTGAAAGTAACGAACGAAAAAAAACACTACTTTGGGCTAGACAGCAAAAACTACTATTCTTTCAGTGATAAACTCATTAAACACAAACAACTATCTACAAGGTACCTGCAGTTTGACACACGAGCTTAACTTTTAACAACCGTTCGTACGTAGAGAAAAACAGATACTTAAGTATTGTGTTGCGGTTAAAAAGTTAGCCAGCGCGAGTTGATATACGTGTAAGTATACCGCGGTGTATACTTTAGCCGCACCGGAACAAATATGTCGCTTTCGTTTGTTTACATTTTGGTAGTAACCTTAAGACGCATTTACATGCAGTCGCCAGATGACTAAAGCCAATGCACTGGTTGGACAAAAAGTTCTTCTAAGAAAGCTGACCGCAAATTTTCGTGAGGATAATCGTTTCGGCTTCGATTTTGAGGAGAGATGTAATTGATCACGAGGATTCGAAAAGTATATTTGACTTAGGTGAGAATCCGGGGTGTTTTTGCAATAAATACGTATTACTAACCATTTACCGACGCAAACCGCAAGGCAGCAGAAAACGCACGAAACTCGTATATACCGTCGATAACGTAGAATCCTCGTTGACCTGTTCGAGTCATCTAGAGTGATCTACACAGCCAGTGCACATTTAAAAATATAAAATATTATAAGCTGTCTTACTCAAATGGGTCTGCCTCGCGGTTTGCGTCGGTAAATAGTTAGTAATACGTATTCATAGCAAAAACGCCCCGGATTTGCACCTAAGTCATAAATACTTTTCGAATCCTCGTGATCAATTACATCCATCCTCAAAATCACAACCGAAACGGTTATTCTCACGAAAATTTGCGGCCAACTCTCGGTCTATAAGCCAAGCATGGCGTACTTGGTATACTTATTTCAGGGGCGTAGTCATAATTTTTTTCGGGGGTGGGGGTAATAATTTGTGTATGGATATACACACACATATATGTATTTTTCGCTACGCCCCTGCTGACTCAGTGCTGAGTATACTATTTTAATGTACCTCCACACTAACGCGACTTAATCTATACGATATACCTTGTACAGGAGTGGTATTGCGTAACTTTGCCTGCTTTTTGGTAAGGATTTGCACAAACTTTTTTTCATCTCAAAGGTATTTTCAGCCGTCTTTACGATGAAAATTAGTTTGTCCAGAACTGCATGTAGAAGCTAGCAAAGTTACGCAATACCACCCCTGGCGGCTATAAGGGCTCATGAGAGCGAGAGATGGAAAGCATACTTTCCTCTTTTTCCTCTCTGATACGCATATAGACTCATGATCGCCGGCATTTACACAATATACAGTGTAAACGAACACCTACACGTGAAAACAGACATAGTATCTATGCGTAAAAACTTGCTAGAACATAATATATTTTCATGATTTATATTGATTTTTGCCTTGGCAACGTGAAAAACATTCAAACAAATAAAATAAAAATCATGAAACTTAAATAACATAAAAATCGAACTAAAAATTACTTATTATATGACACAGAGTGAAGTTTCAAAAATTTCCCGGATCAAAAGAAAAATTCCAGGAGTTTTCAAAGATTCCAGGAGGTAAAATTAAATTCCAGGAGTTTTCCAGGATTTCCAGGTTTTCCAGGATCTGTACGAACCCTGCCGTGGCTAGTGACACTAGTTCAGCTGTCGTGGCTAGGATGCAAAAGCTATACCAAGGACCTGATGGCAGCCGCGGCATCCTTACAAGGCCACATTGATCGAACAAGAAAATCATACACTCGATCGCACTCTAATTACATGTTAATTACCTATGCTGGATATAGCCTCCTTATTCGTCACCGCAATCCGGCTCAAAGGATCAATGTTCATTTTAATCACAGACGTTTGTTTTAGATCAGTGATTTATTGAATTTTTTTTGTCTGGGATACAAGATACTAACGTCACGGTGGAGTTCAGACTTCTGACGATACACGGAACGAAGCAATAGTAGAGATGACAGCCGTGGCTCGATTTCCATTTCCCTTCTGTTTTTTCTCGAATGAACGCTATGCACTTGAGCCCATCCACTGATAAGAACAACAAATGAGTTGCAGTTGAGGCCAACTAATCGACAAAAACAAGTTACAGTTGAGCATAACAAATGATGAAATTATCTAGATGAGTTGGATGTAATAACACAAGTAAACATTAAAAATAAAATCATCTATTATGAAGATACCTACACTTTTATAACTAGCTGTAATATACCCTTAAAACACACATTTAATATTGTAATACAGTTATGTGTCATTTGTTTGAATTGAGTTGGGAAAATATTTGGATGTTTGTTGTAAAATATTTTATATGTTATATGCAAGTAAAGTGACTCGCAAGTATTTGTAGTTTTTTTGTAGTAATGTTTGCACTTACCCACAATTTTGGAGGATTTAACACGGATACTTCCTAATATGTCTTTGCTACATGTATGAGAAAAGCATCAATCTCTCGAGTTACTACTTCAGAAGCACGAGTCATCAAAATAATAATAAAGGCTATTTTGACTTCGTGTGGATCCAGAAACATTAGACCAAAACATCAACGTTGCTAAAATCCTGCCTCTGATTTTTTACCTACATGGTGCATGGTGGAGAGACCTGCATATTATTAAATTTATTACAAATGAAAGTGGCTAATGCTATATTATTTTTATTATCATTAGGTCTTATTCATTTTTATACACAATTTGATGCAAATTTTCAACACATAGAAATATTAGAATATTTGAATTGCGATCATTGATCAATACAAAATTTTCTTCATCAGCCATTTTCCAATACGTTTTGTGTAAGGCAATGTGTACTTCTTGTAAATTTTTTGGTAATTTCGGCATAAACACAATATAAAATTTGCGAATGCGTATTGTAATATTTACCCAACCTACCCAAAAATGGTAATTGTCATCTACCTATGCTACCTATGATAATACTATTTTAGCAGGCTCAACTGTAATAATCATCTGGGCTCAAGCGCTATAAAGAAAAGATCGTTAAAATGGGCTCAACTAAAGGATTTTTATTAAGATGGGCTCAGATGCCATCGGCCCTCTCGAATCTAGTACGCTGCAGTCACCGTGTTAGTCTTCCTTTCCTCACTCCCTCTCCTTCCTTGCAGTTCTCGGGCTTGCTCACTAGGTCACAGCACAGAGCCAGCGCCAGGACCTCGATGACGCATAAGAGGAAATTAACATTATCTCTAAGTAATCTTTCATAAAAACTTAATTTGGAGATTTTTACAGGATATATAAATGTAATTTTACTGAATTTTTCTATTAGATTACATGTTATACTGCGGCCGAAAAATGAAGCCGAAGATCATTTGTGTACCACGGGAAAAGACCGGAAAGGTAAACAAACCGGTTTTCCTATCACCAGAAGATTGTATATAAAGACATCAAGAAAATACTCCCTTCTGAGACTAAGATGTAACCACCCCAGCTTATTGTAATACTGTGCAAGTGAAGCGTTACGTCCCAGACAGAAAATATACTGAACCACCATATTGCATGAGCGATCAAGTTGAACCGACAAAAATTTGGACAAACCCATATAGACCAGACAAGCATAATCAAAATGCGGGATAACGAGGCTTGTGGCAAGCATAATTTCAAACTGGTACGACAAAGCGCTACCCCTGTATCTGAGCTGATAAAAGATCCCATGAACCCTCGAGCAGACGAACGCTACAGAGGCAGCAACTCAATGTCAATCCGCATCTGATATACTGACACATAGCGAAAAGCAAGGCATGCATTTTTCCACAGTGGAGCTGAACACCGAGCTTATTCACCCAGGTAACAACTCTCGTGATTTCCGCATTAAAGGTCCCAATGGTCTCAGGAAGCTCGGAGGGCCTGCACTGTATCTAGGCATGCCAATCATCCACGAATAATAGCTCAGTACTATTGGACAAAACTGAAAAAATAAAATCAATAACAATCAGAAAAAAGATGGGTCCTAAAAATAACCCCAGCGTAACACCTGAAGTGAAGGGAAGAAAATGCGTCAGGCCACTGTCAACAGGACTACTCGAGCTTTCCCTTACGTTCTTTTTACGGTACTGGACGTCCACTACGACCGTCCAGTCCAGTCCATTACCTCTCGACCAATTCACGCTATTGGGCGACATCCCAACCCTGTTGGACGTCCGCTCGCTGCGTCCAGTCCATCTGTCCAGTCCATTAACAACCCTGCTGTCAAGCCCTGAGACGGCCTGGGAGCGACCCAACAAATAGGAATGGAACAACTTAGGAAGTCCGGGTTGAAATCCATTTTACCCAACATATATCTCTCAACACTACCGAATGGCTGATTCGGGAGCTAACTGCTCGCCGAAAGTCGAACAAGACCAATGTTGTCACCTTTTTGATCTCCATTCCCAAGCGAACATCGTCGGTCAGCCTAAGAAGCGCCAACTGCGTGCTATGGCCAGCGCAAAACCCAGACTGCATAGGTAAAAAGAGCCCATGACTCTCTAGATTCGTCGTTACCTGACGCACCATAAGCAGAACCTGGACGATCATAGACTGCTGCGAAATAGAATGGTATCTACCAGTAGCAACCAAATTACTAATAAGGTGCATAAGAAAAGGTACTGTTTCAGAAAATAAGCCACAAAAGTAAGAGAAGGACAGCCCGCCAAAGCTGCGGCCCCTTAAACGTACGTTGCAGTGGGCCACTGCCTGACACAACTCCACGGGCTATACCAGGGTAATGAAAAGCTACAGGCAGACAGACACGCCCCTCAAGAGATCCTCAAGCTCCCAGACAGTGAACGAGCTGAGCTAACGTTAAAGGCAACATAGAATGTAACACCGAGAGTGGCATCTCACCAATAATGTCAAATAGTTGAAGAATACCTTGCACAGAGACGAGTCACGAGTACTTTAGATGGCTCCCTGTAAATACGCACCGTGAGCCACGTTTATATCACGCTACAAAGCCAACCTCATCTCTTTGTACTGTAAGTAGTAAAATTGGTTACCGTACACCCAACCGTTCTATACATTCGATCACGCGCCCTGCAATGCTCGCGTAGTTCACCGGTAAATCAAGGGACAGGTCTACGACGCGATTGGCGCTTAACCAGAGGCGCGTAAGTATCAAGAGCCGCGGACAGGATCCCACGGAAACAGTCAAGCAATTTATTAAAATCTGTTTCGGAGTTAATGTCAATGATAGAGAGTCCCAACGAGATCTCCGTAGAACATACATAAAATTTGTGACTGAGAAGCACCTAAAATCATAGATCCATGGAAGGACTGGAACCAAGGGCACCATAAGCGCATAATCAATATAAAGAAAGTCATGTCCCTTGAAATACGAGACATCGGGTGTAACCATTGACTGACAGAACTTTTTTACCAGAATCAACAATGATAACGTCAACCCATGTGTCAGAAGAAGGGCGGTGGTGCGTCACAGTAGGTACAAGCTACAAAGAATTCTCAGATATTAAATGTCACAGGTGGCCTGCGTAATAATCATAACCAAGCATATTGGAATTCAGATCATCCGCGATCACTAGGTCTGAGAAACGCCCAGAGTTTGCCTGTATTACACTAAAAAAGTTGGTTAGGACATCACCCTTGGGATGTTTGTAAACCGACGTGAAAAGCATCCGCCACCCCCACCAAAACGAAGATCCAGTAACAAGTACTTAACTTCTTTTAAATGAGTAATCTGAGGTGCAGCCAGCAGTTTAAAAGAAAAATCCCGCCACACATAAACTGGTTACAGACTTACGGGTCAAGACAACTTACAGATTCACTAGGCAGTTATAAGATAAAGACAGTAGGAAACATTCAAGAAAAATACGCGATTATGCGGGAGAATCGAACCGTCGATAAGTACTAAAATTAAGACAATAAACGGACATATAAACATGATATAATGCAAGTAAATGTTACAGTAATAAAACAGTAATCACGTAGGCTTAAAAATAAGCATATCAGCACAAAAATAAAACACGAATGGATGGTACAAAGGTAACTAGAGTTATACAACTACGCATATTGAATAGTAGGCCGTTAAATGTAATGCTTAAACTGGGTGACATGCCTGCCACTTTTAATGTAAAAAGTATTACGCTGCAATGCTGGTACCACTGTTAATAACACTAAGGAATTCGAAGTATAAACACTAGATACATGCTATGACATACATCTAACACATACCTATAGTACACTATCGGGTTGTTGATTACTCGTAGGAGTGCACGTCTCTCCGTATTAAAAGTCGTAACGTAACATTAAAAAGAAAGCCAACTTAAGCAAGTCCTGTGATTATCAATGACTTACAGTGCTATAACTAATTCTCGGTAAGCAGCAAAAAGTATAACTTAAGAGCTTATAGGTTAGACAGTCACACTAGTTGCTATTAGCACACCATCAGCAGCACTGGCAGAATAGCTGCACCACCGGTTGATGATAAAGCAGATCTCAATCGCAGTGAACAGTGCCACCAATCCCTGTGAATAAAGTGCCTCGTGTACCTCGATTTGTCTCAGGAGGTTGCACCTGGAGATCATCACGGCACCCCCAGAAATCACAGAGCATCCACACAGCTTGCAGGTTCGGAATCGGTGACACTAAGCGATCGTCGATTAAGCGAGCGACGCTGGATAATTAAGGTTGAGGCGACACATCAAAACAACAAACTCCATTCCCGAGCTCCAGGAGGCCCCGAGCACCAAACTTCCAGGTGAAAATCTTCCTCGGCTCTGGCAGAAAGCAGGCCTAGCAACATAACTCCAACGGGGGTATTAGTTACGACGTCAGAAGTAAAAATAGGAGAGCACTTGACCGTGTACACTTTTACGCACCTACAGTAAAGTCAGTAGAGTAGAGTAATTTTATTATATCAAGGACCACGGTTCCATCATAGCCATAACATTAACTACATGAGATAAGGTTTTGGAGGACGCGCAGGTATAGTTACATGACATTTGCAGGTAACAGTGATGATAATAAGCAAGTATATAAAGGTATAATTTAAATAAACAGAAAATATGATAATTAATACAGTAAGCTGATTTACTAAGAGTTCAAGATGTTTTTTTTTTCCTTTATGGCTAGTAAAAGTCAACTTTTAGACCAGGTGTAGGGTGAATCGATCCGCCGATTAGTAGGAAGAGAGTCCCACTCTCTAGCAGCAGCAATAACAAATTAATGTTTGTAGACGTCAAATTTAGTATAAGCTAGTGGCAGTCCTAGAGCATCGGACTGTTTAAGTCTAGAGGATTTGGATTTGAATGTGAAAAGATCTGCAAAATTCTTACGGAGACACAGTATTATGTATAGCCTCCGACTGAAAAAAGTGCTGGCATTGCACTTCTTGTAAAAAGGAGTGATATGATCTGATTTGCGAAGATTGTCAACATAGTAAAGAGCAGAAATCATCAGCATAAATGTGACAACTGCAGTTTAAAAATATCTGGAAGATCGTTGATGAACAAAGAGAAGAGTATCGGACCAAGTAAGCTACCTACGTATGCAATGTAGTACAGTGGCATGATTTCGGGGAATAGAAAAAATGCCAGACTAAAGTAACGAATCGAAGATATTGGTCAGTACTAGGATTGTTGGAAGACAGAGCATGAGAAATTTAAGATTCAGTCTATTCGAGCCACTTGCATTTAAGCAAGCTGACTTGAAAGCTACCAGTATATCATTCGGCTCAGCATGCTTGAAATAAAAGCGTTCATCTGGAGAAATCATAGAATGCATAGGTAGTGGAGTAGGTGTAGGCTCTTCAGGCTGTATAAAATGTTTGTTAAGCTCAGTGAGCAAGACTGGGAGCTGAGTAGGACACTCGTCTCTACCGATGGTATCAAGAGATCTAACGATATTCCGCGGTAGTTTTACATTTGAGGAATCTGTCACAATGGTAATTCTGAATGGCATTTTTTATGTTGGATTGCACCTTATTATGCAGCCGTTTGTACAACAAGTGGAGTTCTTCGTTCCTATAGCGCCTGAAATCGCACCAGGATTGATTATGATCTCTAATCAGTGTGCAAATCGCAGGTGCGATTAAGAAGATTGATTAATACACTTGTTAAGAGATGCACCTTATCATCGACCGTTATTGATTAATCAAGGTACCTCCAGTCAAAGTTACCCAAATCTTCAGTGACCACATCTTCACTGAGGTGTCGGTAATTGCGACAGCACTAGGTTTTTCTTAACTTGCGAGGAGCCGAAATTGCAAGGTTGGCTATGAGGATGTCGTGCGCAATCGTCGACCAAGATGTTAGAAATTGTCTAAAATCGGAGACAAGGTGAGACTCACTGGTGCAGATATAATCGATAGTGAAGTATGACATCGCCGTGTGGTGAGTTAAGCCAAGGGGAACTCTTTCCAAGTCTAAGAATGTCAGCGATTACTTCAAGGTAGTTGGGTTGGTTGCAGTAAAATTCTACTGAATGCTAAAGTCTCCCATAAGTATTAGGTGATCGAATGAGTAAGGGCTGTTAATGATTGCAGACACGACCTTGTCCCAAAAACCAGCCTTAGGAGGACTGTAGATAAGTGCTCACAGGTAAACATATCGATCACTTTCGATCTTAACTATTAAACACTCTGGTCAATTTGTATAAACTTGAGGAGTATCAGACGTATTCATAATTTTGAACTTTAAAGCATTATCAACGTACATAGCCACGGTTCCACAGCCTTTGCTGATACGGCCATGCCTTCGTAGATTGTTTCTTAGAATAGACGCTATAGAATTGGGGACATTAGGTTTCAGAAAAGATTCACATATGCCAAAGACAGATATAATAGTTTCAAGTACTAAATATTAAGAGTGAGCAGAAAGGGACTGGAAATTTGCATGTGCCAAAATGAACTTATTCGGAGCCAGGCTTGGAACGTTATGCTTTCATAATTGATTGAACGAAACTTACGTTTAACACTGGCTTGGAGAACAGTGCACTTGGCTTTGTCAAAAGCGCTATGCGAAAAATTAGGAGCTTTAGCGTTCATACAGTTTATGCAGATCAGATTAGATTTAGCTTTACAGCCTTAAGTAGGATGCTGCCCAGAGAAGTAGCCACAGGTCTCTTCACTGTCACAGTTTGATGCAATAAGGCCTATTTTGTGACAATTATAATGCTGTAAAACGGAGATATGGTCGCTTAAGCTAAACTGTGACCAATCTACACTTATTCTGTCTTTATAAAATAATTCCTTCTTTGCTGCAATACGTCAAGTTAATTGAGTTTATTTCACTGTATTCCATCAAATTTTTTTTTTAGTTAGTTAAAAAACCGGTAAAAAATGTTTATCACTGGTCAAACTATACTTTAAAGACAAAGATGTAGAGGTTATTCGTTTTTTCAAATAAATGATTAAGCAAACAGGTCAAATAATTTCTTTTAAACAGCTCATTAAACTGTCACAGTTGTTACATACATACCTAATAACCACAAAATTTCTAATTAATTTTTTTCTCTCTGCCTATAATTTTATAAAACAATCGTAACACTCCTGATGAATAAAAAAAGTTAAAATCTACTTCTGCATACGTCAATAGTAGTACGAATTCCAGTGATAATCAACAATATAACAGTAAAATACTAGTATACTAATGCAATTTCAACTTACGTCAATTATCACGATTACAGTTAATTGAGGTACAGTGTAGTGCACGAAGAATCTTGCGGAAAAAAAATTAGGAACGCTTTAAGTCATAGGCAAAATAAGAAGTATGATTTTTTTAATATTTGACTCTTTACGTATAACTATCGTATATAACCACTGAGAACTAATTCGCACAAAGCTCCTTTATCTTTTTTTTCGTGATCTTTTTTTGTTGAACACTTCATTCATTTTTAATACGTTCTTCTTATCAAATCATTCCAATTTTTTTTATGTTTAACAATAAATACATAATATTATCTACCCTTACGCTTAAATATTTAAAATTCTATTTTAACACATTTTTTTGTTAGAAATTTGTGATCGTCAGAGTTTCAATACATTAGTATGTTGAAAAAAAAAATTTTCAAAATCGACGTCATTGAAATTTTTTTAAGCGACGACAGATATCTCAAAACAAAAAAATGCCTCAAGGTTTATAAAACTCGGAAGTGCTAAGATATGATTGATTACACTTATTCACTCATTCACAAATGTTTTTTAGCGTACTCTACGTCAATTTTGAACATCAGTCAACATTTACATTTTGTGTTACCTTAGTACGTATTTTCGAAGAGGCAGCAAAATCATTCTCATGATTAAACTTGGACCTTGATTTTTGGAAGTTTTCAACTTAAATGTCTAATGCAGAAAAAAACAGATTTTTTCATTATTTCTTTATTAAAATAAATATATAAGACATATTGTTGTTCGTAACAATATTCATTATTATACTTTGTTAATTCTAAAATTGATACTGATGTAGAGCCAAATCTTCTTTTATGATTCAAGTCCGTTTGAAATTCTAGATTTTTCTAATTTTTATGACATGCTAAAAAAAAGAAACAAAAAAGGATTAGTTAATAATAAACTTAAATACATTGTTCTATTTAAAAAGTATATGCCTATAAATAATAGATCGCATTTGTGATATTAGAATAATAAAATAGGAGAATAGGGACTTCCAATCTGTTAAATCAAGCTTGATTTCAACTTGGCAGTCAGAGTAGCACATTTTTGAATGTGTCATAATTAAAGAATAAAATAAGAAATCTGCTCTAAAACCTTCTAAACCCATTAGTTTTAGTTAGTAATGTTACGTACGATAGCATACAGCTATGCGTCCCTGTGTCTCGACTAGTTTGGGCTCTAGGGGATAGAAGAGCAAGGATTATAAAGAGATAGGACCAAGAGTTAACAAAAGTCGATGGGTAGACAGCAAAAGAGTCAGTCGGTAACATACTCTTCCCTCACTAATATAAGTAATAAATTATTGTTGAACATAAACCGTTCTTGTTATCTTGCGTGCACCCCTAGCTATCGTTTTCCCAAGTAACAGTTTGGTGCTAACTGTGGGGTAGCTTTTGTCGCAAAATTAAATTTGTTTTTGTACGCATATAATACTTTATTGTTTGGAAATTAAAAGTGACTATCGGGTAGCACACATAGGCAAGTGCCGCAAGCACACTACATTAGACACATCAGAAAAGAATCAACGAATGACAGAAATCTCAATGAAATCACAGATTCACCTGGAACAGCTCACATAGACACTTAGAGACCTATACAAATCATTTAGATTTCACTACGGTATCGGAACAAAGGCCGACAGCTACCTTAAGGGGGCTCACCATCACGAAGATGTAGATAGCCATACTAATTTTTATCATTTTATCTGCGGGTATAAATTTAATGTTTTGATTTTCTTTCTCTCATAGAAGAGGGAAAATATTTCAACAAGAAACTGCGGGAAAAAAAAACGATAATTAATCTTTCTAGTGCACTGCTTTAAACTTGACAAGAGTTGGAGCCAATGGCAATTTTTTTAAAGCATGATCCTGGATCATATGCACTTTGGAAAAAAACCAATGAAGAGACACGAGTTCTTACGTTAAAATTGCTCAAAAATATTAAACCAAAGATTATGATTGAAGAAACAAATCAGAACTTAAAAATAGATGAAGCAACACATAAGGTTGTCGCGTTGGATAATTTTAGATTGGGGTTGACGATTCAAATTTCAAAGAAATGGGACCGAGAGAACAGGGAAAGGTTAACAGCGACTCAGAATTTAGGCAAGAGAAAAAATAAGCGGAATCAGACATTACTACGAACTAAACCGTAAAGAAGCGCATTACAATCAGCCATATGCTCTACTATGCGCCTAAGTGTCTCTACCTTCCTATTACAACAATAGAAATAATAACAGTTTTTACCCTTAACATAATCAAAATAAAAGGTCAATATGTAAATACGACGAGAACAACTAGTTTACGAGCTCAAATAATAATAATCAGAACGCCTCGCTGAATTGTTAACTAAAATAACCAATTAACTAACATATCGAAAACCGGCAACTACAAGATACCTTACAAGAATTTTCCTAGTGCCAAAACGTACGATTCTTGCACATTGATGGTAGCAGCTGTCAGAAAACCAATATTTCTTAGGGATGAAATTTAATATTATAATACATCCGAACAGCACCACCAAACGAATGCTGCTATAAAGTGGAGGCCTAGTACAATTTCCTTTATTCGGACAATTGAGTAAGTTTATAAAACCAACGATTTCCGCCCAGTATAAAAAATATTTTATAGGACTTTTGAAGGATACATTGCGGAGCATAGCAGCCTATCAGTTTTGCAAGCGACTATCATTATTTAACTCTGTTTATGAGCCAGTTGTCTTAGATAGAGTATAATAATATTTAAAAAATTTTTTAAATCTTTGATAGTTTCCGATAGTAGTAGATATTTTAAAATAATTTTTGCAAGCATAAGGACTTTGCTTTGGAAAATTAATACTTCTCATTAAAAAATATCGAAAACTATAAAAAATTATGTGAGATTATTTGATATTTTTGTCGTTATTAAAGTATGAATGTCGAATTAAAGCAGACATATGCTAATATTTTATACTCTATATACACCATGTATTATTTTAAACTATGTACATACATCTGTGTAATCAAAATTAAAAAAAAAATTATACATATGTAAATAAAATGTACACATACATGTATACATACATGTGTGACACGCACAAGTATGTAAACATATCGGGATCTGTGAAAATCAGTAGGGTCTCCGTCAGGTTCTCTAAAAATGGTGTGGGGGGCTGGAAAAAGGGTGGGGGATTTGGACGAAAATTAGGATTCATTGATCATATTGTGACCGGACTTGTTTAAAGTATGGTCTTAACTGTTTTGTTTATATGTTATTCGTAGGTCTCTTAGGATTCAGCTCCTGAGCTTTATTTGTTTTTTTTAGTCAAGTAAAAATAATTTTTTGAATAATACAGATAATTTTATTCAATTTTTAATTTTTTTATAAAAACAATTCAAAACAGGTATTTGCTTAGATACAGTCTATTTAGATCACTTAACAGATTATGATATTAATTACATTACTGATGAAAATTTACATTTATTACTGACTGTTGTTACTGCTGCTTTGGAGTTCCCTAATGCTTCGTGCAGTAATTTCCAGGGATTACTTTTACTACACTAATGAGTTCGTAGCCTGTAAGGGGTTGCGGTTTCTGTTTTCTCTATTGCCGGAACCATTTTCGGTGGGCCTCTTTCGTTGTACCTCGCTCCTTAGCGTAATCTGATATTATTGATACTCTCGAACTGCACCCAAATTGCCTCAGCCAACAAGTTATGTCTTACGTGTATAAGGTCCTCGCGAGTCATAGGAGTCAAAAGTAGACTAAAACTTTAAAGGACAGGTGACAGACGTAACAAGAGCGATTTTTCCTTTTAATGGTGAGTTTTTATAGTGTCAGAGCGAGTAAAAGAGGCCTTTGGTTGAAGTAGGTCAACCAATGAGCGATATTCTTGCAGATTGCGTTGACAGAAAAATAGTAGGCTTGCACGATGATGTTACATGTTATAATTTCATATATTAGGAAATAACAATAAAACAGTACCAATCGCATTTTCCTGACAAGTACGATTGAGTTTTTTTGGGTTAGCGATGATGAAAGCTCGCATCAGCAATAAAAGAACGCCAAATACAAGTTCAAGTGTGACAGTTTATAAATTTCGAAATTGATCCTTTTGGAGATTTAACAATCACTTTTGAATAAAAAGAAATAATGTGTTAATTACAAATTTTAAAATCTGTATACGTTATTAGAAGTGGACAATAAATACGCAAGTAAATAATTTATTCATACATATAATGTACAATTTCAATACATACGTGCATTCTTACAAAGAGGCTAGCTGTATTATATGTCAGCATATTATTAAACATTTACCTTAAAGCTATTACACACACGCATATAAGTGACGTATAAACTCCTCTTGTCATATAAGCTTGCTTTATATTCACAATACGTCTTATCTAAATTTGATGGACGGATAGCATTCGGTTATAATATAATTCATCTGTATCAACTCAGGATGTAACAATCATAAAATTGTATTTGCAAAGCTTTTTTATTCTTTAAATTTATCTGTTAATTAAATGTCATAAATTTCGTTTGATTTAGAGATAAGAAAATTTTTTGTTTTCTGTAACTATATACTGAAGTATATGAAAAATAAAATAAATTGTACGCATATGTTAATAAAATGTATACACCTTCGTGAATGCATACATATACAACACTCAAACGTATGTATACATATCATGGACCGTGAAGATCGATAGGGTTTCCATCAGGTAGTCCAAAAGTGATGGGGGTAGTAGGGGGTCAGAAAAAAATACGTGGGGGGGGGGGAAGTGGAGGGTCTGTCAGAAATTTTTTGTAGTTTTAAATTTTGATACTATTATAGCAGAGCATTCATATTCTATCAATTTATGCTTTTTTTTGTTATTACGTAGAAAATACATTTGTTAATTTGATAACTAATGTATTATTGTAATTTTTTATAATGGTTTGTAATTTTTTGCTATGAGATATCCTTTCTTTTACGTTTAAAAACTTTAAAGTGATTTAAAACCATATTTTTTTTTAATGACTACGTTTTTATAATGGATGCGATACAATTATACATATATATAACTGACTCCTTATTCTTACTTCGAGACAATAAAGTAAAAGTGCTGATACGACAAACTTGACCTTGTTATTTTGAATTACAAATTGCTTGCCATCAGTTTATTTATTTTTTTTTTGCTATCCGATTTTTCCTGCAATTTGATTTAAAAATGTAAGGATAGTTATCAATTAACTTTTTGTGTAATGGTAATATTCTTCAAATGGCTACAATCTTAATATAAATGTGTAACTGATTCCTTTCTTTAAAACCCCCAAATGAAATGATAAATATTACAATTTTGACCTTATTATTATGAATGATACATTACTTTTTATTTCCTTGCAGAACATTAGCATAAAATATTGCAAACCCAGAATATTTATAATAAAACCCAATTAACTAACGAAATTTTCCATAATTTATTAATAGATGCTACGTACATTTTTTTGAGTAACCTGAAGGTGGTAAAATCATTTTACCTTTGATGTCAGCAAGTGACAGCCTCATAGCAAGTGATACAAAGAAGTTTTGACTAAAACTTCGCGCGAGGTACATTTCTTTGCACAGCGTTTTAGACAGTAGCCCATTGCCGCTCAACAAGTGCAGTACTTAATTATCAAAGTAACTAGCTGTAAAGTGACTCATTGGTCTTTTCTTTCTTTTGTCATTTTTTACGAGTAATTTAAAATTAATTAATTTTAGACAAGTCAAAGAAAGTGAAAAATATTCAAACTAATAACCTAATTCATTCGAAGCTACTAGAAGAAAGGAAGGAAAATTAATAGGCATATTTTATAAAACTTTCTCTTTTTTCTTTCCTATAAACAAATCAATATTTAGACTGTTTGCGGGTCCCACAGCCCGTAAAGAAGAATAAGACTACTGTCCATAACCTTTAGTTCTGAACTAAAGGCAGCGTTAAGTGATAATAAAAAACATTTGAAACAAATGGTAGCAAAGCGTAGCTCTGATCTTAAACTATTTCTTGGTTTATTCTATGTTTCTTTGTTATCATTTTTGAGGCAACAATAAACACAATTTAATGAAGCACGTAAATGAATGACATAAAACGCCCCATGTATGATAGTGCAGTATACGCAGACGTGTATATGATGTGAGTATGGGAAGAGGACAGTATTTTTAATATACTTATCGTTGTAGTTAAAAAAATAAATAAAAATAATAATGCATTGCTAAATGAACAGTAAAATAAACAGAAAAGGAGTTTTACTGACATAAAAATAAAAAAATGAAAGTAAGATAACAATCTGCATTAAGTAATGGTAAAGAAACCAAAATTAGTAACTTTTAATGCTAAACATATAGATATTTATCCGACAATTGGATCTGCTAAATTAAGCGGTTTATTGACTCTTACCTTGAATCTGCTTATCAAAGCGATTCGTTTTCTGAGTTCTGCTATAATAACAGACATTGAAAATCTAGGATCTGCTTGATGGAGCGATCTTTTTCTAATGTACAACGTTACTATGATTTTAATAAACCTAGCACTGATTTACCAAAAAATAATAAATATGAGACAGAAGTAGTACGCTTAAGAACAATAATTATTACAATTCAATTAATGTTTAGTAGAAATACAAATATTTTGAAACCTAATTAAATACACGCTTTGATAAATTAATGGTTTTCACGGAAAAAAAAGTTTCCGAAAAGCCCTCATGAACGTATAAACGCATAGACAGATGAATAACTACATAAATACAAATATATATATATATATATATATATATATATATATATATATATATATATATATATATATATATATACTAGTGGGGCTAAAGCCCCCCTGCGCGCCCTGCGCGCCAACCCCCCAACTTCCGAATATTTTATAAGAAATACATTTTTACAATTTTTGTGTATTTATTCTTAATTATTCTTAACTTTTTCAGTTACACAGTAAAGTAATTGTTAGAAAATGATATATGTTGGAATATGATAAATTTGACGTCACCACGTCAAATTTTTAGTGGGAATTTGTGATTCCTGATACATCAAGTTATCTTGAAACATTCAAGTTATTATCTGAAATAAAAAAAACACGTAAACTTTTTAATAAAATCCAATATTCTATTCATGTTAATTAATGATAATAAACATACATTAAAATAGGAAAATCAAACGAACTAAATAAAGAAATAGTAGATGAAATTAGTAGTTATGTAAATGCTAGATATGTAAGTCGAATGGAAGCAGCTTGGAGACTACAAGAATATCCAATTTGTGGTAGAAGTCATACAGTTGTAAATCTAGCTGTTCATCTTAAAAATAAACAAAAACTCATATTTAAAGAAAATAATATCAAAAATGTAATAAAAAATTATCAAACACCCCTTACAGCTTGGTTTGAATTAAATAAAGTAGATGATTTTGCAAAATCACTAAAATATGTTAACATTCCGGAACATTACATTTTTTACAATAAATTTAAAATTTGAAAAAAAAGGAAAGATACACTGAAAAATATTGCTATAGGTAGATTAAACATAGTATCTCCAGAAGATCATGAACGCTTTTTTTCAAAACATATTTTAAATAAATTACATGGGGCTACATTGTTTGAAGACGTTAAAAAACATGATGGAATAACACATAAAAATTTCAGGGATACTGCAATTGCAATGGGTTTAATAGAACATGATTCTGAAATCGACAATATTTTTAAAGAAGCCATAACAATTATGTTTCTATACCAGTTAAGAAAATTTTTTGCTTGGTTTTTGATTTCAGAAAACATTCAAGGAGATAAAATATGGAATGAATATAAAAAATATTTTACGGAAGACTTCGATAATGATAATAATAATTGTGCTCTTCTACATATTAATCAAATTTTGGTATCGGAAGGTAAATCATGTGAATCTTTTAGTTTACCGACACCAACCATTAGCAACTATATAAATAATTGCAATATTGAGGAAATATCTTTCAGTAAAAAAATGTTCGATGTAATGTACACAAATTTAAATGAAGATCAAAGAAAAATTTTTAAAACTATTTGTGAACAAGATGAAAAAGTACATTTCATAGATGGTCCTGGTGGATCCAGAAAAACCTACTTATATAAGACACTCATTTATTACTTTATTTCTAGAGGTAAAAATATTTTGTCAATGGCTTGGACAGGAATTGCATCTGTATTACTACCAGAAGGTATGACCAGTCATAGAACTTTTCGTTTACCTCTAGACTTAGATAATATTGAAAAAGTATTTTTAGAATTTAAAACTGAAAAAAAAAATTAAGGTAAGTTGATTTAATAATATGAGACGAGGCTTCTATGATTCCGAAAAAAGCTTTAGAAATCGTTAATAGAACGTTGAGAGACTTGTGTAATACAAAACTTTGCTTTGGTAATAAATTAATAGTATTAGCAGGAGATTTTAGACAAATCCTTCCAGTTATAAAAAACGGTAATAGAACTATAATTATAGAAGAAACTATTAAATCATTATTTTTATGGAACTTCTTAAAAATTTTAGGATTACAAAATAATATCTGTTCTAGTAATAACGAATTTTCAAAATTATTGTTAAGAATTGGAGAAGGGGACATAAAAACATTTAACATTCCTAAATCCTGGATAACAGATGATGTCTGTACCAAAATATTTGGTAATTACAGCAACTGTTTTGACAATAACGTGATACTAACTTCGCATAATAAATATACTTTTTTTTCAAACAATAAGATTTTAAGTAAATTACATGGGGAAACTAAAACTTATTACAACATCGATACTGCATCATATAAAGGTGTTGATAAATCAGATAATAATATTCATATAAATTTTCCCGTAGAAATGTTAAACAACATTCGTGAAGGCTTGCCACCTCATGAACTTAAATTAAAAATAGGTACAATAGTAATGTTAATTCGAAATTCAAGTATATCAGACAGATTATGTAACAGTACACGATTGCGAATTACCAAATTACTGAAGTATGACGTAGAAGGCGAAATAGTAACGGGAGAAAAAATTGGTAATAAAGTTTTCATTCCAAGAATTACATTAAATACTGGAAATACTTTATCATTACCTTTTATTTTACATAGAAAACAATTCCCATTAGTTGTAGCATTTGCTATGACTATAAATAAGTCTCAAGGTCAAAATTTTGATAATGTGGGATTATACTTAACAAAACCTCTATTTTCTCATGGTCAATTATACGTGGCTTTATCAAGATGCAAAAATAAAAATGGAATTTTTGTTCAAGTCGATAGAGAAAACAGTTTAGAGATTGAAAATATAGTTTGGAAAGAGATTTTTGAATATAATAATGTATCTAATATTCATAACATGATTTAATTATTATTTTTTTATGTATAGGTAAAATTTATTAATTAAGAATACATATCATGAATGTATATCGTGTTCATCTATTGTACCAATTTCAGCATTAATTTAAAACAAAATAGAAATGGACGTAAGTCTTCGTGGTTTTATCAGGCTTTATAAGATGACTTATAAAGTGATGCGAAACTTTTATTGTTTATATTAATGATACTCTAAATTTAACTTAAGTTTATGTACGTAAAAAAAAGAATTGTGTAATAAAGGACTATATAAGTGATGATGATATAATAATTATGCGCACCAATATATGTGTATATATTATTTGGTTTCAAAATATTGTTAACTCCATATAAATTGGTTTTTAAACGTACTTAGTTGTATAAATAATGATGTTTTGCGCAACAACCCCCTATGAATCAATTTATGACCTTCAATTCCTTCTTGACGATGAAATAAATTATGGCAATAAGATAGGAAGATTAAACGTACTTAGTTGTATAAATAATGATGTTTTGCGCAACAACCCCCTATGAATCAATTTATGACTTTAAATTTCTTCTTGACGATGAAATAAATCATGGCAATAAGACAGTTTTGTCTAAAGATAGGTTAAGACGGTATGATTACGGTCAGGTTTCAAAAAAGTGGTGTGGGGAGGCGGTTGGGGCCATGAAAAAATTCGTGGGGGTCAGTGGGAGGGCCATAGGGGGTAGGTGGGGGAATGTAGGATGTTTTGAGAAAAAATACTATACAATATTTCCATGTGATTTGGTAGGAATGTGGTAATAGACTTTAACACATTGACAAGGCTGGCAAAATGCAACGTTACAAAATGCTAACAAAAAAAGTCAGCCCACCAAAAACTTTATGCTTACAAAGAAACCAAGGGATTCAGTAAATCGAAATACAATTGATTGTATTTAAGTTTAGCTGATTATAGTATTGTGCAGTAATCTGTAACTATTTGATTAAATATTAAAACATACATTGTTATTATCCCATGAAGCCATACGTAGTTGAACCCCCTGGCTTGAATAAAGACTTATACCATACTTCTATACTATTCATATAATATTTTGTGGGGGGGGCGGTGGGGGGCCATGAAAAATTGTGCGGGGGGTCAGTGGGGGCCGTGGGGGGTTTTGAGAAAAACTACGATATGTCAAAATAAGCAAGAAAATAACGGATTTTTACTTTATTTTGTGGGGGGTTGGTGGGGGGCGGTGGGGGGTTTGTGTGGAATGCCCCACTGAGTTAACTATATAATATAGGAAGATACATATATATATATATATATATATATATATAACTATTAATACATTATAGAAGGGTGGACCATAGTGCTCTCTCCTAATCGAAACAGGAAAGTGTTAAGTTACACGCCGAATACTCTCTCTCTGTGCAGAAAGAGCCTTTAATCATACATCGCGCCCTAAACGATGCTGACGTAGCAATTGAGATATATAGCTGCGCATGCCATTCGAGAAATTCCGGTGCCGTATACTCTCTGCCTAGTTTGAAGCAGAGGGTACCACATATGCATGCTTGATTGTGCTCTCTCACTTTAGTTTGTGAACATTACATACAGCATCTTATAAAATATTTTTTTAAAACTAATAATCAAAATTAAAAAGAAGAAACTATAAATTTTTTCTTCTCCCGAACATAACTAAATCTAATTTAAAAAAGAAAAAGTAGTGAAACATAGAATAAGAGTATATGTATATAATACAATAAAGAGACAGAGTGCTACACATGTTCATGAAAAGACTAGCACCTCTGATAAGCTAGACGGTATATAATTTTAGTAATTTTTATCAATAGCAGAATAGGTACCCTAACAAGTTATTCTTATCGCATCAAATAGGATAAGTTAATCAACAACAAACTAACAATCAGAGTCACGATGCTAATAGGCAGTTTACTAATTATCTGAATAATAATAAACAATAACAACAATATATTAAAGGACGCAATTATTACGGAAATTATTAAAAATAGGAAAGATATCAGAATTTTTAGAATCAGTCGGAGAACTCCAGTTATCAGAATTACCGGAATAATTTTGGACAATATGATAACAAAATCCTAACGATTTATGTACTTTAAAAAATGCTCACTGCAATTCTTGCATCGTGAAGCTCCTGTATTCGTGAGATCTCTTAACGAAAAGCTTAAGAAAAATTGTATTTTAATATTGTATAAGAAATTCACTACCTTCAACAAATACATCGCATAAAAGTAACGGCAATATCATAATACCTTTTACTACGCGATAACAAGTTGATTTTTAAATTTTCTATTCCTATTTTGTTTATTGACAACAAAGTCGATAATATGGGCACTATTTGCACCGAGCCCCCAATATCGAGCCATATATATATAGCGCCAACGCCGCCAGCAGCTGTAACCTAACCATAACCTGCTGTTAACTTTGTATTCAATCCTGGCAAGATGGATCAAAGTGTGTATCAGCTATTTACAAATAAACGCTTAATAATTGACATCCTATATAAACAAACTTTAAAATGTAGGTAATATAGTCGTTACAATGACAGGTTATGTAAAACTCAGAGCTCGATAATTGGGACTCCAAAATACGGACAGGCCTCCATGATATGGTCTCGATAATAGGTACATAGGCTGTACAGGGGCTCAACAATGGAGCCAAAATATAGTTTTGATGTTTAATCAATAGTTATTGTAATCATTAATTTTTTACCGCGGAAAAATTCTCACGTATAGTTCATGAGTTAAATAACCAGTTAGTACTCAAATTACGACAAAATAATTAAATCTACGTTGATAATTACATTCATTTTTAAAAAATTTTTCTTAGACCCTCGATAATAGGGACATCTACCCCTATATTAAATACGTGTATTTTCAAAGCACTACTATAAATATTGAATTCATGGAAAGCTAAATGTATCCATCAAAAATATTTCATTTTTGAAAAAAGGAACATGAATAAATGCATTGATACTACGTATATACTATACTAGTTAAGGTAATAAAGTATTGAACTTATTTTTTCAGACAGTAAGATGAATCTTAATGCAACTTTTTGCGTTCGCTTTATTTAGAGCGTCAACATACGATGTGACCTAAGTTATCGATACATTTCTTTGAATAAGCCTTTCTTATAAACAAAATGCATTTTAAAACAGTATTTTGAATAGATAATAAATACTCAATTTACAAAAGGATAAATAATGACATAAGTAAGTTCACTTCTGAAATTAAAGGGTTTTTAGGGTCGCTAAGAACGACTATCACGACGGCAGCGGTCTTCGAGGTACCTGCAGTCCAGGATAGATAGTATCCTTATCGTCCTCTGAACTTTAATTGGTATTAGTAATATAATTAGTCGAAACTTGTTACTCGGGGGTTTGTCACTTCTCACCAATCTAAAGTTACTTTTTTTTAGCAACCTTGCTTGACAACTATTCGAATAAAGATATAGATATGAAATAACAATTGTCATTCCTCAGCAGTACAGCCCTCTTAATAGATATATACATCAATCCTTTGGAATTTTAAAAAAGAATTCAACTATTTACTACCATAATATCAGCTTTTTATTGCAAGTAATGGTTGATGTTTCGTTTAAAACTGTATAAAAGAAATCTTACTAATACATAAAGCAAAGTCGCTAACCGCAAAAACTACTCAACCGGTCTTACTAAAATTTTGCATATTAATTCTTGGCACTTCCTAGATGGTTTTAGTATAGTTTTTATCTTGAAAAAGTTAACGTTAAAAAAATAACAATAGCAATAAATAAGCTCTAAGTTTTGCAAAAAACGCCAGCTTTTCACGTTAGTTCAGTAGGATCTGCTAGGTGGCGTCGACATAAAATCGAAGCTACCTGCAACATAATTAAATAAGTGTGGTTATAATATGCCAAAGCGTCACGGAAACTTTCACAGTCAACCACTAGAAGTACATCAAGCAGCATCAAGAAGGTTTATGTTAGTCATGCAGCTGGATATCCCTGTTGCCGACAGCACACTTCTTTAATAGGTAAGTGACACAGGTCTACTTCAATCCTGAACCTACAGAATTGGTGAGTGCCACCAATAAAAAAAGATTCTAACCGATACCGTCTCCGGAGGAATACCAGGATACGTATCTAGCCAGAGTACAACCTGCTCCAACACTTCAGAATTATGTGGCCGTTCCACCATCCAGCCTGGTGCCGTCACAGAATTTAATACTACAAATGCAAGCCAGGGAAGATAGCCCTGAGGAGCACGGGCAGCCACAACGGATTCCTTCTGCGTAGTCATCCTAATGGCATACCCACAGAGAAGGTATTCTCTAGGCCCACTTTCCCGACTAACGATAAGCAGTTGGTTATCCAGGGAACGATATGGAGACAAGATATTCTTTGGTCATTGGCGTACCTCCCTCCATCACGGTCTCCGTACACAGAGACTTCGAGGGTAAGAGTCAAGCTACCTGCAGTCAGCTCTTCATCATCAAGAATAACAATAAGGAATAGCTGGAAGTATTACCACTGGCCCTTTTCAGGGCCATTAAAAGTATTTACGTTCCCTACTTAACCATTAATCTCATTGATTTTTTTAAGGGCCACCTGAGTTTTAACTATCTTGCCAACAAAAACATTTTTACTACCATTTCCGAAAACGATTTGTCGACTAAAAGACTATGTTAACTAAAGACGACCACTATTAAACCAAGTCAGTCATTCACTGGCAGTCGTCACGAGCGGAGTTGTTCTTCGCAAGGCTGGGAACCCCGGTGACCGACGACCTTATATTACCCTCTCGACTCTTAGCATTCAACCAGGAATCACCGATCCTTTCCAAGGTCTGCGCTGGAAGACTCTAACAGCTATGAAGAAAAAAAAACCTTGAGCCAACGGGACAGTCTTTAACGAGCAAGCATCACGAACCAATCTCCCCACCTCAGTCACCAAAACAACTGAGTCTGCAAAAAAAGAAGGTGTTTTAGACACCAACGTCTTCGACGTTATACCAGGAGCCGTTGGGAAAGATATCTACAAGTAGGCCTAAAGCTTTGAACTTTGTAATTTTTCTTCCAATCAGTATGAGGCTTTAACAGCAGGCCAGAGAAGATCACCCTGAGATATCCAGGCAAACACGTTTGCTGGAAACTTCAGTCAAAAAAGAGTTTACTTATAAAACTGACCGGTCCTTTTTTGGGCTATCGGACGTCGAGCTACCTTGCCAAAAAATATATTAGAATTTAACAAAGCTAACAAAAAACAGCCCTCAGGACTCACAAAAGTCTTAACCATACCAAAAGTCGCAAGAGGAAACGTTATGTGCATCTAATACGTACAATTTTAGGCGTCAAGAAACTGACGCAGATTATTTGTTGAGATTGAAACAGCAGCGTCAAAATTGACTTATAAATAATCCATTGCGTAAGAGATAAATTTTTTAATCAGTACCTTAACGGTAATCTCTTAAATCTTCTAGATTTTTAAATATGTAGAATTTGTACTTGTATTTCTATGTTGTAGTTATATTTGTAATTATATATTTTCAATACGAAGATTTTCATTCTGAGAAGTATCAGGAATAAATGTAAAATTTCTAACTGAAAACTTTTCACATTACATGTTAGCACACGACGGTGTTCCATTCAGTAAGTCTCGGGCGAAGCCGAGACGGGGGACCGCTTGTTATTTATAAGTATAGGTACTTGTATTTTCATGGAATAGATTTCTTATCTATAGTGAAATATTTAAATGTCCGTCACTTTTGTTTATAAGTCCACGCGCTAAAAATTACATAATGTTTGCCCGCAAAAAAGTTCATTGGCTCTCCCAGTGAGGTGTTGTCGCTGCTGCTCCACGTTGGGGAGAATCAGTCTTCCAACGGAAGAGAGTACCTCTCTTAAACAGCGGAAGAATGTCTTTCCTCGTAAGTGCCTCACGTAGATAATCCATACCAACTCTCTCTCAGTAAAGGGAATGAAACAGTAAGAAACGTAAACGGCTAATGTAATTTTACTGCAATAAATAACGAGAACGATGTTACTATTAAAGTAAATACAAGGGAAAATCTACCCTTCGAATGAATTAAGCCTTCATTTGATTCCGATACTTGTTGCGAATACAAGAGACCAATGATTAAAAACAAACAAGATAAAATAAGAGAGCTTAAAGGACTTTCGTGTACCCGTCACGAGAACCTAGAACAACAAGACCGTATTAATCGACTGATTTCCAGATTCCCATCCACAAAACATTGATGATACTGACATCGTATGGATGCCAAATTGACGCCGAATTCCATCACTATGATGTCTTTTAGTTATCAATTGTCAAAATGTTATCTTCAGACAACTGATAACTAAAAGACGTCTTAGTAATAGAATTTGGCATTAACTTGGTATCTATACGATATCAGTCATGATCATTGTTTTATGGGCAGATATCTTCTTGTTACTGGGAGACACTTGACCTTTCTTATTCTACCTTTATCCTGTACTAATCTCGTTGCGCATGAAACCCCGACGGAAAATAACAACTTAATTAACACTAAACAATATTGTCACCCACTAATACATAGTAAATTATTAGAAGATAACGTAGTAAAATACTTAACAAGGGAGTAATTGAGACTTTGTCATCACCGTATAATTCAAGTCTTTGGAATATTCCTAAGAAATCTAATAGCCATGGAAATTCAAGATTCAATGTAGTAATTAATTGCCAAGAACTTTTAAAAAAAAAACCATTGGTGATGAACATCCATTGCCTAACATCGCTGATATTAAAAGGATCCATATATTTTTCGGTTTTACATTTTGGTCAGTAGACTCCAAAAAATTCCTATAGCTGAACATGACAAATACGAAACAGCATTAACGACACCCTATGGCCATTACCATTACAAACGAATGCCCAAAAGCTTAAAAAAGCACTTGCCATGTTCCAACAACTGATGGATCTTATATCAAAAGGGTAATTAAAAGTTAAAATGTTAGTAAAAGTAGATGATATGTAGTAGAGAATGACCATAAAGTTTCGTTATTTTCGATTAATTAAGATCAGCAAACATGGTATTCAGCTAGATAAATAAAATTTTTGCGAAAAAAAAAGTAATTTTTTTAGGGCATATTAGTAGACAAGCTATGGTGGTTCTAGAACAGCCCTTCTCTCCGTGGCGTGTACCCCTCTGCAGCGTGCCCCTGCTTCCCCTGCGACTAATGGGCGAGCGGGTCCAGCAGTTTCCTTTTTTGGCGCGCGCCGCTTGAGTTTGTGCGTTCTACCTGCAGCGCTACTGGAGTTGTGCGCAGTGCAATGCGCGTCTGCAGCGTTGATTTGCGCGCTGCTTTAATATGTAAAATCTTGTGCAGCTTGCACACGCAATGGTTATATGCATTTTTCAATGTTAGCGAGTGTGTTGCATCATATGGTAGGATGTGAGGTGGAGGGAAAATAATTGTTAACATTGTTGTTTATTTTCGATCAATCAGTTTATTTTAAAATAAAAAAATTTACATGTACAAAACTTAAATTGCAAAATGATTTGTTAAACACCTTATTCTTGAAATGCAATACACTTTCACAGCTCTTTATTATTATCGTAGTGGTTGTCGTCGTTGTCGTCAGAAACATCAACCCATTCCATGTTAAAGTAAAACTTTTTCATTCTTTTTTTTATTCGTTGACGTTATGAAGAGCACACATGGATCTGTAGGCACCGTTGCGATGAGCACAAGTATTATTTAATCTTGGAAGTTCAAACGGTTGGTAGTCTGTCACACCAGTGACTTTAAAGCCAAATCTTTCAAGCACTTTTATTTCAGATCTCAAATAACAAGTATCTTCGTATCATTTTCAAGATTCTCCCATGAAATATTTCCTATTTCTAAGTACTCAATTTTTCCCGAGTCCCAGCTTAGTCCATGAAAGTAAAGTTCAAGGTATAAATTTTTATGTTTATACTTTGGTGGTAATTTTCGCCAGCTGAAGGGTGCTTTAAACATAAATACGTGTGCTTCTGCATCGATAGCACCGAGCGAAAGGATAGCTAATTCTTTGAGTACATAATCATTACCCGGTTTCTTAAAACCTTGCATGTCAACGAAATACTCCATTTTCTTTGCTATTATGATATTAAGTTTAATTTTTTTAGCTTTTCATAACCTTCATTTCTAGACAAGATTCTTTGGTGATTGAATACTTACCGACAAAGTTTTTCAACTAAGATTTCTCATTTTTATCATCATCGTCCTTACTAGAACGTTTTTAATACTTAACATTAGTCGTAAAATTGCTTGCAATCGGTTTATGCGACATATTGATTAAACAATTCTACAGTCTTTATCTTTTGATTTTTCCATAGATTTTATTTTTCCAACTTTCACAGCTTTCTTCTCGTTTCTCTTCATAAATTTTTCCCACTCTTCTCGTCATCGTTTATTTTCTGCTTCTTCTTTACTCCGACTGTTGCTCTGACCTTTATCCATGATGGTTGAGAATAAACTGATACTTGTAGAGCCTATAAACTAGCTGTATGTAGCTTTACATGAGTTTCTTAACATCCCTTCTCATTGGACTATACTGAACGATACGGTAATGCAAAATTAAGCAATGAGCTGATGTATTGGCAGAAAAATTGTTATGCAACTCAAATTCTAGCCTCACATCTACTGGAGCATTTTTTAATGACTCGTTTTGTTTCGAACAATCAAGGATGATTTAAGGTATTCGATTGAGAAAGTGATGTTTGCCTAATGAATGCGTACAATCTTTGCCATAGTATAAATTTTGAAAATTAGCATACATATTATATAGCAATGCATACTGATTATGTGTTACATCGAGATTAAGATCACCATAAGGATAATTTTGTGAATTTAAATGGAGTTTCACAATTCTTACATTGCAGTGATCAAACATGCTAGCGCTTACGTTTTTTAGATTTTTTCAATTTGTTTGAGAGTCTAAAATAACATAACGTGGCTTTTCCAACTAATTTAAATCTAAACTGTCCAAACATGTTTTAATGTGGTAGATAAGAAGGGATACTCATATAATTCCTAAGTTTAAAAACTCATAGATGTAAACTTATCTTTTTGTAGATAATTTAGTAAACAAATTTTATGAGAATCTGACATTACCACATAGGGCATAAGCCACTTAAGCTTTACTATTACTATTTTAAAGTCTTCCCAAGTTTCTGTGACCGCAGGATCAGCAGCATTAGCATTAACTGGAGTTTGCAACACGGCATTTATATTGTTTCTTGCTCTTGTAACTATAAATCCATGTTTTACATTAACAACTATCTTGCAATAGTCTTCAGCAAAACCTAAAATCATATTCAGTGGAAGTATGATATCAAATTAGCCGTTATTATTGGTAAGGTTATCATCTTCTTCTTCTCCAACGCCAAGCCAACCAGCATTCATCATAGATTTGTTTTGATCAGGATAAAGCCATAACCAATTTTTCATAAGGGTTGTGAGACCAACATTTTTGCTCTTGTCTACCTCTATAGCATTTATCTCATATCGTATATCTTCAAATAAGTGACAGATGGCGTTATTTATCAATGCGGTGTTTGTTACTGCTGTATTTTTATCTGCTTTGACCAATCTTCTGTAAACATGTTAACAATTTCTGGACGGTAAAAGACACAAGTCTTGATGTTGAATTGAAATGCGAATTTCATCGCTATTGCCATATGTCGATGATGCATACAGCTGATGAGCATGAATTTCAAAGTGCGCAATTGATTCGTCAAATGTGACTAGAGACTGAATACTTAGAATCTTGATTTTGTATACAACAAAAAAGTATCCAATTTAGTTTTCACCAGGGCTTTTTATTTTTAGACCGAGACTTTTTATAATTTGAATGTTTTGATGAGTTAGTTTTTGACGTGCCAATCGTTTTCTCGGATGTCTCGATGCTTTAATGGACTTTTTTCTCTGACGTCTCAACGGTTTGAGAGCTTGTTGTTGACTGAGTGCTGGAGTGCATATTGAGCTGTCTATATGATTTGTCTGATTATAAATGATACCCATTATGGAGTGGGTTTTATGTGCAACCTTATAGTTATGACTTCTCCACGAAAATTGATTATATCACCATCGCGATCTACAATGCGTAGTTGTTTATGATCAATGATACGTTCAATAATCGGTATTCGGATATATCCAGGTGGTACAGTGGGAAAAAATTCATGAATCGTGTGAACTTTGTGACTTTTTATGTAAGCTCCACTTGTGATGTTACATTCAACTCTTAATGTGTTTATCTTTATAATAGCTACAGGTAAGTCTGAAATATGAGTGGTATTATTTTTTAGAACTCTGAGTGAAACCTAATAGACAGCCTATTGAATCTTTAGGTCTAAAATCAATAGTATGACTGCAATTGATAAAACTTCGAAGCGTATTATTGTTTGGCTTGAAATCGAGAGTTATGTCGCGAAGTTATAATACCTCAATCAAAAATTATCTGATACCTTTAATCTCATAACTGCTTGTTAGTAATACAATAACTTGATTGCCGACATAAAATTTATTACAATTTTCATCAATATTTGGGATTGAGTTGAATGACAAAAGTTCTACTAAGCCAAGAAAGTACTTGTGTTTTGGTGATAATTCAATCGGTGGAAAATACTGTGCTTCTAAAACAGAGGAAGTACTAGAAAGGCTGTGTGTAAATGTTTCTTCCATGGTTGTTGAAGTGTAACTGAGTGGTTTCTCCCCATGTAACAAAGCTACATTTGTTTTAAAAGAAACTTTAAGCACAAATGACCACAGTTGTAGGAGTTAAATTCTTAATATTTCTTATGATAATATTTCAGTTTACTAACTTTCAGATACAACATTAAGTCATTAGGTGGCTGTAGATCTCTAAAACTGTTAAAGTACACAACAATATTACCATATTTTCGATAAGCCACCCAGTGAGTTCCGGGTCAATTCTTATTATCGGCATTCACTATAGCTGTTTCACAGAACCATCGACCGTCAGCAGGCGAACTGTTTCTCATGAATACTCCACGAAAATGAGGAATTTTCAAGATTTTAGAATATTTCACCTAATCTATGTTAGTCAGAGCTCAATCGCGTAATTTTATTTCTTTCACTTTTTTTTTTTAAGGTTTTTTTTCTAAACCTTTTCCAGCGCAAAGCTTTAAATAGACTCCTAATCCAGTTTTATGTGGTTTGAGATAAAGACCTTTTCTAAGAGCAATAGCTTCCATGGTTTGATTATGCCTCTGACTTTCTGCTAGCTGCTTTTTAGCTGACTTAACAGCATTAATGCTCTTCATAATTCCAGCTATTCTATTAGCTATAGCACCAGTTGCACTCAAACCAGCAAACAAGGGAATCTAAGGTAAGGCCCCACCAATCTGTGTAGAAAAGCGTAAAATGCGCGGAATCGTTACATACTTTTAACCCCCCGATTTTTTACCTGCACTACAAGCACCTCTCCAAGCACTACTAATGACATCTCGAGCACTTTTACTTTTAGAATTCATGTTTTGCGAGGCAGCCTTAATAACTGCACTTAAAGCATTACATTGTTTTTTCTTTGACCTACCCATCCTTTTTTTATTTTTTCTAATACCCTGTTTTTTCTACTCCATCAACCCCATACCAAATTTACTTTTAACCTTCATAGCGCCGGTCACCAGGGCAGCTGCTGCTCTTTCACCAATACTTGAATCTAAAGCTTCAACTCTTTGCCAAGCCATCTCAGTTAAGATTTTATCGGCGTCGTGTCTGGCTTTTGAATCGCGTCGATTTTTTGAGTATGCTATATCATACTCTTTGCATGCCACATCCAGCAGATTTCCTCCGGAGTCCGCTCTAGCAAGACGCTGAGCAAGCTTAGTACCTGGACTGCAGTTCTGATAGCCTGACGAATGAAGCTCTACTGGTAGAGAATTTATGATTTTATTTACAAGACCATGCCCTTTCTTACGATGCATGATGATTAGTCTTCAGAGGTTGGATCATGACTAATCGTTCGAGAAAATAAATAATGTACTTATCGTAGACAAATTCGTTGACAAATAAAGAGCCGTAACTATATAGGCGTTGTACTATTTCATTAAAAGATTAGTTTTAACTGATTATTCATACAGTATGGACATGGAGTTCAAATAGCAATCCATAAAATTACAAGTTCCTAATTTTTACGCTATTGTAAAACAAGAAAAGCGTTCGGATCGACATGGTGAACTACTCCCTGACAGTATTCGCGAGGTATTTCGTGGTCCATCTTATTGTGGTAAAACTAATAGCTTATTAGCTTTAATTATACATCCCAATGGAGTTAAATTTAAAAATATGTACGTGTATTCAAAATCGCTACATCAACCGAAGTACAAGATTTTAAAAGAACTATTAGAGCCTGTAGAGGGTTTGAAATACTTACCTTTTAGCGAACACGAAACTGTAGTCTCACGAGATGATGCTTTACAAAATTCTATAATGATTTTTGATGATATAGCTTGTGAAAAACAAAATAATGTAAAAGCTTTTTTCTGCATGGGTAGACACAAAAATGTGGACTGCTTCTATATTTGTCAGTCATATGCTCAGGTACCAGAGCATTTCGTAAGATATAATGTTAACTTTTTAGTTTTATTTCGTCAAGATGAAGTTAACTTGAAGAATGTGTACAATGATCATGTAAACTCAGACATGTCCTACATTCAATTTAAAAATTTATGCTCCAATTGCTGGAATGATGATAAACATGGATTCATTGTTATAAACAAGGATAGGCAAATAAATAATGGTCGCTATAGAAAAGGCTTTGATAATTTTTCTGTACATTAAGAACATATCCAGCGCAATCATTACAGTCGGTTGCAAGACATTGGAGCATCATTATGTATCAATTAGAGAAAGACGTTCTACTTCAGTTAGTGAAGGCGCGAGAGGCAGTTAAAAAAAGTATAGACTGTTGAAGTTTGGGAAAAATGAGGCTGAAAAAGTGCTTAGTGAAACTTTCAAACCAATTGCAGATCCTTAAATGGAAATTTTTGCCGAAACAAAAAAACAAAAAAATAGTGATAACTCTGTTACTCACAATTATTTTTATAGTCAAAACGATGAAGAAAAAAATAAAATTAATAAAGTGAATCAACAAAAAAACAGAGAAAAATTCAGTGAAAGTGATTTAACATTCGAGTCTGCCATTAGTGAAAGTGATGATGATGATGATGATGATTTAAACGATACTATTCAAGACCAATCTCATGATTCTGTTTAAGTCAGTAAAAACTTATCAAATTATTTTTATTTACAAATACTTGATCACAATCAGAAAGATTTATAAGATTCAAAGTATGGAGTGCGAAAAGAAAATAAGCTGTACAAACTTGGCGATTCATTTCATTTTTGTGAATTTGTTTCTAAAGATTAAAATTACAAGATTGTAATATGTATCAAATAATAATGAAAATGTTACATAGAAAGAATGTTAAATAAAAACTCAAATTTAGAGAAAATCATAATTTATTTTGTCATCTTTTTTTATATTACGCATAAGAAGCTATAATGTGTTTTTCATTATATACTATAAACAATTTAAATTTATTTACAGCATTCAACAATTCGTTATGAAATTCTTCGTTTTTGAACAGAGCCGAACTTATTCTAGTCTGCAGAAAAATTTGAAATTCATCGTCAAGTTCTGCAACTATCTCAGGTCCGAATTTTAGTATACACTTTTCTTAGTTTTGACACCATAAAGTTTTGATTAGGTGTCGATCCAGAAAGTTTCTTCGTAGGAAGAAAATCGCTGTCAGCGATTTTGTTCAGTGCTGCAAGATCCATCTTTAACAAAACAAAAAATTAACATGACAATTAGCATAAAATACTGATATATTACATACTACGTGTAAATATGAGTAAATCTTTGCTGTGGAAAATATATTACCTTTAATGTATCTAGGTTTTTTACACGGCATTTCGATTGAAAGAAAACGAGATAAAGCGGATTTCAGCTTCCGTTGATTAAGTTCAACCTTACTTGGATCTCTGCTTGAGAGTAGACTGAGCTTGTCTCGGTGCGACAACTCCTTATACAGTGCTGACCCCTCCACTATCAACTTATGTGCTAGTATTCTGCCTACTTTTGGCGGATCCAATACAGTAACTACCTTTACAGCTTCTCCTACGTGATTGGATATCCCTTCTGTCGAGCCTTTCCTCTTATTGGATGATCCTACTCCCACTATGCTGTAATGACCCCATGGTAGAGTATCTGTACAATCAAGTAGCAAATATCGTTTGTCGTCATAAGCACTTGGTACAATTTATGTCTCTTTTTCACTAAAACGCGATCCAATATTTTTTTGCTCTCGTTTAATAATAGTATTTTTATGCAAACATGTTATGTAATCATAAAAAGTTATTGCTGCGTTTACAATGGAACTTTTAACACCTTTTGCTTTCTTTACGGGGTTTTGATCTTAAATTTTCACACTACACATTTTGCTTCTTAGTCCCACGAATTCCAACATGATTTTCTCATGGCATTCATCCTTCATCAAACCAACAATTTTTTTATTAACGAGTGATATATTAAATCTATTATCCGAATGATAGTCTAAAGTATCGAATTTTGAATATTTTCCTGCATTATATTATAAATATTTTGGTTTGTTATTTCGTTCACTAGACTATCAGTATCTGTGTACAAAAATTTGCAATGGTCTTCCATTTTAGTTTTCATAAAGTTGTAATGAAATTGATACACAAGGGTCTTTGACAGGTCTAAGACACTTAATCCAACATATATTGAATTTTTTATATAAACGTTCGTACGAAGTAATTGTATAGCCACAAGTTGCTCATCAAAAATATCACAGCTATGGAAATTCGGTCGTGCAATATATGTCTCTGCACCATATCTCCCCGCCCACTTATTAATGAGTTTAACATCAACTCGTTTACGTTCATTTTCCATAGTCTTTCCATAAACGGCATTATTAAATAATTTATATAACATCTTCTCGAAGTCATTCTTAGCATTTTGAAGTTTTTTACTATTCAAGTCGATGCATTTTTTCAGCCAAGGACTCTGTTTAAACTGTAGAGTTCTATAAATTTTTTTTATACGTAGACCATGACTTACAGCTTGCTTGAGTGCACCGACCCTTTTCAAGGCTTTAAGAGCTTTCGTAACAATTTTATTTTCAAGGAAATTTCCTTTATTGACCTTGACATTGATATTTTCCCGGTCGTCATTTTACTTAAACCACCTTTTCCATTGGAGGACTTATAAAGAAAAAACCAAAAACAGAATCAATGGTTGGCAGCTAATTTTCATGGTATAAACTGGAATTCTGGTAATATTTCTTACAAAGGGAGAATGAAAAAATTTAAACGCATGCTGTTTGACGTTGGAACAATTTACGTCAAAGGTCATGAGAAGAAAAATGGTTGCAAGACATACTATCATGCAAGTATGTATTATTAACTGAATAAAAAGACTACTGAGGGTGATATAAGAAAACGTCTGATTAATCGCGCTTTACAACGATGTATAACTTCTGATCAACAATCTCCTCCAATAGAGCTTCCTACAGAAAAAATTCCAGAAGTGATAGTAGAAGAAACAGCAGCACCAATATCTGTAAAATTAACAGCTAAAGAAATGGAGGCAGTGCCAACAGCAGCAGTAGTAGATAAAAACGGTAAAGTAGAAAAATTCACTTTTTGCACGTGTGAAACATTCTAATTCCCTGAAGTGCGTTATTAAACTGATAGAATTAGATTTCACACCGTTAAAAAAAAAAATTAATTCTTATAAGCGAATAAAAAATTGGACTAGTGACATGAAAGTGGTAGAAATCGCTGCAACCAAAAACGAACCTCTGAATTTGTCAGCAAAGTGCCCAAAAAAAATGGTAAAAGTGCCAAAATCACCTAAATTGCGAATAAATCGAAAACAGTAATAGATGGAAAAAAAGTTAAATACAAAAAAGATCCGCCTTTCCAAGCCGCACAAAAGTAGCCTTGTTGAAATTAATTTCATTAAATAGTTTTTTTGCAAATTGCTAAAAACTGCAAATTTGGCCGTTTTTTGAAAAATTTCTAACTCAGTCCCATTTGGATATGAAGAGCTGAAAATTTTATGCAATGTTCCTTTTGTAGTCCTTAACATATGCTCCAAATTTCAAGATGATACAATTAATAGTTTTTGCAAACCGTCGTGTTGAAGAAAAAATGGTCCCTTCGTAAAATGGCTCTAAAAAAGTTTTAAGACCACTAACGGCCATTTTTTAAACGCGCTGCTCTTCATCAGGTGTTAGTGTTCAACATGCTAAAATTTCTTAATCCCATCTTGTTTAGAAGTACTGTTAAAATTGCATTGAAAAACAGTGATTTTCGCAGGAGGCCATCGGCAGCGCGTGGTGGGGCGAGCCGCCGAATGAGGCCACGCCCACGTCCTCGCTGAGCGCTCGGCGCACTTTCGAACGTGTAGGTTTAAAATTACTACGCGTTGTAAAACCAACGATATCTCCGGAACTAAGCATCAGAATTTGATGTTTGTTTTTTAATCTGGGGTAGCTTTCAATAATATTGAGATTGCACGTATCGACATATTAATAAAAATAATAATAGTCATGGAAAAACGGTACTTCTGGAAATTATTCTACTATTTGTTGCCAATTTTAGTACTTTTGTAATAGATGTTACATATTTCTAATTGTATTACATTATCACTATTACACATGTCTAAAAACGCATTATGAAACTTATTTCCTGTACGTACAAATTAATATTTTTATAAGTATTATTATAATGATGATAATATTAATAATAATAATAATAAAAAATTATTGTTATTTATTGTAATGCCGACAGTAATTATGACATACATACAGTCAGGAAATGGAAATATGTAATATCTATTACAAAAGTACTAAAATTTGCAACAAATAGTAGAATTATTTCCAGAAGTACCGTTTTTCCATGACTATTATTATTTTTATTAATATGTCGATACGTGCAATCTCAATATTATTGAAAGCTACCCCAGATTAAAAAAAAAAACATCAAATTCTGATGCTTAGTTCCGGAGACATCGTTGGTTTTACAACGCGTAGTCATTTTAAACCTACACGCTCGAAAGTGCGCCGAGCGCTCAGCGAGGACATGGGCGTGGCCTAATTTGGCGGCTCGCCCCACCACGCGCCGCCGACGAACTCCTGTGTGAATCACTGTTTTTCGATGCAGTTTTAACACTATTTCTAAACAAGATGGGATTATGAAATTTTAGCATGTTGAACACTAACTCCTGACGAAGAGCAGCGCGTTTGAAAAATGGCCGTTAGTGGTCTTAAAACTTTTTTAGAGCCATTTTTCGAAGGGACCATTTTTTCTTCAACACGACGGTTTGCAAAAACTATTAATTGTATCATCTTGAAATTTAGAGCATATGTTACGGACTACAAAAGGAACATTGCATAAAATTTTCAGCTCTTCTTATTCAAATGGGACTGAGTTATGAATTTTTCAAAAAACGGCCAAATTTGCGATTTTTTGCAATTTGCAAAAAAACTATTTAATGAAATTAATTTCAACAAGGCTACTTCTGTACGGCTTGGAAAGGCGCATCTTTTTTGTATTTAACTTTTTTTTCCATCACTATTACTGTTACTCTTACTGTTTTCGATTTATTCGCAATTTAGGTGATTTTGGCACTTTTACCATTTTTTTTTGGGCACTTTGCTGACGAATTAAGAGGTTCGTTTTTAGTTGCAGCAATTTCTACCACTTTCATGTCACTAGTCCAATTTTTTATTCGCTTATAAGAATTAATTTTTTTTTTAATAGTGTGAAATCTAATTCTATCAGTCTAATAACGCACATCAGGGAATTAGAAATTATGTAGGGATTTTCGTTGAAGGATCTTGGGTGAGCATATTTAAATATACAAACTGTTGTAGTGTGTATATATTATTTATTTTATTTTTGCTACGTTTCGTCCGAGTTTCTCGGACCTCATCAGGCAACTAAAAATTAACACATGTACACATATAGAATCATAAATCAAAAAAGGGGGGTTTTACAGAGAACGGACGCACAATTTAAAATTACCTGATGGAGATTAAACTTTAAACATTAAATAGTAGCCGAATGTAACTCGTGTGAAACAGACGGCAGTCTGCACCCTACTGACCTAGTATACGCACTATGTAGAATGAACGAACGCAAAAATAATACGAATACGAAGCAGTAAAGAAGAGAGAGTTATGTGTACAATACATTATTGAGAAGACGTTATGAATATTTGTATACCGAATATATATATATGATGAAAAGGTAGTATAACTAAAATTGTCTGTACTGATCAAAATTATTTTTTTGAGTTTCTTATTTTCGAGAAAATCGGATTGTATATTTTACTGAGATATTGGATATCTTCACGTTTGTTGATAGTATTTTTTGTTAAATTGATGTAAATCATTTCTGAATAAATACGTTTTTTGTAAATAGATTCTTTGTCAAGAATTTTAACATTTTTCCAATCAAACTTGTGTTTATGACACTGCATGTGCTTATTTATTACGGATTCTGGATCAGATCCACGTTTATGTTCATTTATTCTCTCTTCTGCTTCCCTTTTGGTCTCTCCAACATATTTTGCAGGACAATTTTCGCAACTTATTTGATACACAACGCCCGTATTTTTGAGGGTTGGTGTGGAATCCTTACCCAACTTTATAAATTTATTGAAACTTTTCGACACTTTTGGTATTGTTATTAAATTATAATTTTATTACAAATGACTAAATTTTGAAAATATTTTTTGGTTGATGAAAGGAATGTTTATTGTATTATAGTTTATTTGTGGTGTGTGATTTGTCTGTGAGTTATTATTGTTATTGCTGGTGTTGTTACTGTTGGTATTAATGTTGTGGATGTTGTTGTTCTTAAGTATGAAGTATCGAGATTTTATCAACTTTTCGAAAAAACTTGGAGGATAAGAATTCTTACGCAATAGTCCTCTTACAACATCAAGGTTAGATCTGTGAAATCTACGATGAGACAAGAGAACGGCTCTGTCTATACCAATTAGAAATTATGTTTCACACGTGCAAAAAGTGAATTTTTCTACTTTACCGTTTTCATCTACTACTGCTGCTGTTCGCACTGTCTTCATTTCTTTAGCTCTTAATTTTACAGATATTGTTGCTGCTGTTTCTTCTGGCATTTTTTCTGTAGGAAGCTTTATTGGAGGGGATTGTTGATCAGAAGTTATACATCGTTGTAAAGCGCGATAAATCAGACGTTTTCTTATATCACCCTCAGTAGTCTTTTTAACCATATTTATGCTGAAAAAAATTAATCAATTAAAGTGTCTACGCATTTTACAAAGTTGGAAGAAAAAAAATGAAATTATGAGTCAGAAATATAGGAAGTAAAACTCTAAACATCATTTCTGCGTCTCGAGTTGAATATAAAATAGTAGAACTCTCAACATCATTTCTGCGTCTCGAGTTGAATATAAAAAACTAGAACTCCCAACATCATTTTTGCGTCTTGAGTTGAATATAAAAAACTAGAACTCCCAACATCATTTTTGCGTCTTGAGTTGAATATAAAAAATAGAACTCTTGACATCATTTCTGCGTCTCGAGTAAAATGTAGAAAAATAGAACTCTCAACATTATTTCTATGTTTTGAGTAGAGTAAAGAAAAAATTTACTACATAAAAAATAGTTATAAAGTTTCTACTATACCTTGATGAGTGTGTATTGATCTATGCGCTGTGCTACCTCGTAGTTGAAGTCCTTTACTCCTTGGTTGATTCGAGTAGTATGACTATGATGCTTGAGGGCAGTCTAGAGCATCCTTCACAATATATTATTGGGGAGAGGACTATGAATGCGTGGGAAAAAATTTCATATGTGCACTAAGAGGGATTCAATTTTCCTCTCTTCCGGACGTCCACACATGATTCATAGGTGGTGGAAGTTCAGTTTTATCCTTTTTCAATGCTCCAATTGACTTATGCGAAAATTCTAAAAATTAGAATAAGGTGGGGAATAAGCTACAGCATTCGGAGTAGCTGTTTCAAAGTTAATAAAAGGAGGGTTGAGAACTAAAATATTTAGTTTTGTAATATCATTGAAATGGCTCATACACGTCCATCGCCTACATTCTATAAAGAAATGGAACTCATAGAAATAGAGAGTTTTTGGAATATTTTGGACAGTATGCTACCACAAGATTTCAACGATAGTGATTTAGAACCTCACACGTCGCCACAACGCGTATCTACAGGCTCCATTTTTAATACACACGAGTTGGAAGAACTGGAAACCCAGCCACCGCATTCACCGACAACGATAGTTGAATTGCATCCACCATCAGTATCTGACTGCGAAGAGAAATTTTATGTGCTCCTTGGTAAGTTACATTTTATTGAATATATTTTTTAACGTATTTATGATAAACCTTAAATAATTGTTGTATAACTTTTTTTCTATCTCCTCTAGAATCAATATCTTTTTCTTCATGGCTAACAGTGCCGCTCTCAAATATTGATGTAGCACTGTCAAAGGTAGTAGAAACCGATTTTGCAAGTTTTCCTCCATGACCGCCTTGCCCTGGAATCGCCATCCCAATGGCGAATATATCTTCAGCGTCTCCTACATCTTCCTATACAGAGAGGTTTGAGACGCTTGAAATAGTGCGGTGGAGTTCACCTACGGCTGCAGCTCAAGATTTTAATCCGCGTTTTGGTAAATTACTCTGCTATATTTAATAACTTTTCTTTACTTATTACTAATAATTTATACAATTATGTTAACTTTTTTCTAGAATCAATCTCTTTTACACCATGGGAAACAGCATCGTCCTCAAACATCGACGTAGAATCGTCAGTACCATTAGACTCTGAGAGTCTTTTTCCAGAGTCTCCTACTCCTTTTTTTACGGAGAGGTTTGAGATCGCAAACTGGAGTTCACCGCCAGCGGAACCTCTAAATCTAGTGATGCCAGTTATAGATCTAACGACATCGCCGGTAGTGAATAATGAGTCATCAATAATTGATCCAACGACATCGCTATTGAGTAATAATAAGGAAATAATTGATATATCATCACCGTTAGTTAATGATATACCATCACCTGAAATCGTATGTGAAGTTACGTTCGTAAATAAAAGGAAAAGAATACAAGAAGCAAATAGTAAAAGAAAAAAAGTGTGTCGTTCTCTAAAATTCGATTGAAGTTCTTATTTTTATTTTTAACTGTAATATAATAAATTAAGATTGTAGTTTTTAAAATATGTAATGTATTTTTAATAAATAAAATCTAACTGACAAAAAAATCAGCATTTTTTTTTGTTCAATAATACCTATTTACTATTTTCAGTAACATTATTTAACATATGCAGTGAGCATTTACAATAGTTTCAGAAATTTTAATTCTCAAAATAAAATCTGCCCATATTAATTTCATTTCTTTTAATAATTTTAAAACAATTATCTAAAATTAAAAATAATTTTAACTTTCTTCAGTAAGCACCTTCAGTATAACGTTGCTTAAAAATTTTTCTATGAACTACGTACTGCTTTGTACAGAAAATGCTCCAAACCTGTCGAGAAAAGAAGTCCCGTTGGGAATCGTTGATCTTCGGATTAGTCAGCATACGTAGGGGCTTTGAACTGTACATGTAGAGCCATAATTATATGAGACATATAATATATGAGCATACCTCATGCTTTTGACACACAAATCATGCGAAGAAACGAAAACTATACTCGAACATTTAGCTGTTTTAATTCATCATGGAGGGAAAAATTTGGAGCGACTCCTAAGCTTACTGTGATTTAACTATACTTCAGGTCTTAAGAGTATCTACTTCTCTCTATTGAAAGAACAACTCTTCTAAGCGGAAAGCATGAAAAAGCAAAGTGATACTTTTAACTATACAACTGTTCAAGTATAGTCGCAGCTTTTTTTAGTATACTCACAGCTTCTTGCGAGCTTTGATATACTCGGCTTAGCGGCTTAGGCTCGCGGAAAAAAGAGAAGCTGCATCTCATACTCGCTCACGGGGGGGGGGGTCAAAGAGAAGGGAAGTTGCATCTCATATTTGCTAACAGAGAGGGGGTTGCAGAGATTTTACGCAAACTCAAGCAGCGCTGCGGGTGGGAAGATGTCGCTAGCTCTCATAAAGAGAAGTTCTAAATAGGGGTTGTATCTTATTATTTTCTCAGTTTCACTAATGCGACACAAGTAGTAACAGCAAAGGCGAAAAAGAGAAGCAAGTCAAGTAGAGAAAACATTGAGAAAATAATTTTCAACCTTCAAATCCTCAACATGTAGATACTCATCAAACGCATCATCATGGATTTTATCATCAGTATCAATGGCTTTCATAATGCTGATAAATACTTCATACCAAAAGAATTTTCCGTGGTTTCATTGCAAGAAAACGTTGTTGGACACTAGATAGTCAGACCACCCTGCAATTTCAATGATTTACCGCTGGATATAAAAAAGCATAATAATTACCAGGCACTAGAAGTCCACGGAATCGCATGGTTTGCAGGTGACATTTCATTAAATGACGAAGTATCGTCATGAATTTTTCAGATTCAGTTATCAGTGATTTCTATGGAACAACTAGGTCTTTTGCAACTTGGTGATGTTGCAAAGTGGAAGGTACTAAATTCAGATTTAGAGTGATCCGTTTGTATTAAAAGACATACTTCCAGAAGAGATGTAAAACTATTTTTTGCTGCTACATGTAGCATTGAGAATATTGTAGAGCCGTACTTTGCATAAAAAAATTAGAACATGCAGAGTTTAACATCAGAAGATTTGTAAAGATTGTTGGTCCTTTGTATGATGTGGAAAATCTGATTTCAAACATTCTCAGCTTAATTCATGTAACTAAAGATAAAACTTGTAGTGGATATAAACCACTCGTTCAACTACTTTACGCTATTGAAAAAAAAGTTGATAGACAGTCACAAAAGAGTAGATTAGAAGACCTCTAAAATTTTGAAATCCATTAGAAATCCTCAGAAAATTTATTCAAAAAAGTGGTTTTCAAGGAATATAACATTTTAATTCACTAGCCAATTAACAATGTTTTAACAAAGGGCTATAAAATAATAAAAATTAGTTAAATGACAATGATTTCTAATACTTCACTGGATCAAATGGAAATAAGAGGACGTAAATAATTATTCTTGGCCCTGCATTTATTTACTTAAGTGACTCAAGAATCTCAAATACGTATGAAATTACAGAAAAATGTGTTAAAAAATAAGAAAATTTGAAGCTACGTGATGCAATCTCAAAAATGATTTTATTCAAAATTTTGAAACAATCAAATACTGATAGCAAGTTGTATGGTATAACTTTACTGCATTGATGAAAAATTCTCAATAATATGCGAAAAAGTTTTTGAATTAAGTATGGTTCAAAATAAAGAGTAAATAAATTTTTGTATAAAAAAGGTTTGTGTAAATATGTATAGGTACTTCTCAAATATATTTCCTTAGTCTGCTAAGCTCATTCTACTGTAGTCAGTCGTAAATACTTAGTTATTTGTTAAACATATGCTATACATTTCAGTAATTAATAGCTTTGCAGTTAGTATTTGTGTGTAAATAGTGTACATAATATTCAAGTCAGTCGTGGTTTTCATCATCAATTTTACTTTTTATTAAATAAGATGAATATTTTTTTCATCGTATTCTTACTCCGACCTAAAAATAATTTTGGAATAACTTGTATTGCAGATGAATCAAGTATTCTTTTTTATAGAAGTTATTAACTCAGCTAGAGAGTTTTCTGAGTCGATCATAGTGTTTTCATTCATAGTGAGTGACTCATAAACAGGCCAACTTTGTACTCGTTATATAGCTCTTCTTTTGACAATTGATAATGTTGAAGATCTAAAAAAATTTGTGAGAAGCAGTGCCACACCACTTATGAGCTCAGTAATATACTATTTGTTTTGAGAGACATTCAGAGCTGCTCAAAAAAGCTTTCAGACAGCGAGAAACATTTATCAGAATAAAAATTTGCATACAAGGCAACTACAATGCATTCAACATTACATTGTTACGTCGGCGCGACGTATTATTCAAGTCTAAGCTTGCGCTTAATAACTCGGGATTCGTACTGGGCGCCTAGGTGGGACGCGGGGTTAAAAGGTAGCTAAATTCCTTAACTGGGCGTTCAGAAGGGGGGGAGCCCGACTGTTCTGATCGAATTGAAGCGGTTGTCAAGCAGTAGTGCGGGGCACTTGTTCGCGGCGCAATTCTGATTTTTCAAGAATACATGACACGATGTGTCAAAATAGTATCCCGTCCGCGATCTAGAGGTTACCAATACCGTAACAAGTAAAAGTAGTTGCGCTCTAGAGGTTGCGCAAAGGGCAAAATAGTTTAAACTCGCGACCAGTCTAGGAGCCACCAATACCATTCCAAGTAAAGGTGATTGCCCTATAATTTACATGAAACACAACTTCATGTAAATTCGGAATTTCGGTAGAATTTTAGTTAATATGTTTTTTGCTTCTAGTAATTGGAGAGGGAGTCAGTGCGTGGTGCTCTGTGAATTTGAAATTCCGTTACTTATATTGGAGCAGCCACACGGACTCTTTCCCGACACATATGAGTCAAGGAAAGGGGAAAGAGCTATTGTTAATGATCAGCTCGGTTTTCCTGTTTTCTCTTACATGTTAAACGATTTTAAAAATTTTGGCTATTGCCGATGGTATATGAAAAATTTCGGGAATGTGATTTCGAAAAAGGGTACCTCAGCGAGTTATGCATCTATAAAAATGAAATGAAAAATTGATGATATTGTAGTATGTATTATTATTTGTCTATACGTATTAACTCTACGTTACTCTAATTTTTAACATCGTATCAAGTTGTGCCAGCATTTAGTGTTGCACTCCAGTTTAGCTGTCCCCAGTTGGACTTTTTGCCTTTATTAGTTTTTAAAGTTATTTCATTTTTCTGTATTGAAAAGTATTTTATTATCTTATTTGCTTTTTATTTCCGGTCAGCATAGGCGAACGTGCGTTTAAATGAATCATAGTTGGTCGATGTGCTGCAGCTACGAATAGAGTTTGCAGGTGATTCTTTTTTTTTCAGATGCACGTTAGTCCCTGCTCAAACATTATTTCAAAAAAGGAACAAAAATAATTACATATATTTCTAACTAATTTGTACTCTTGCAGATACCTCAACAGTAATTAACAAACAAGCAACGACTAAATCCGTTTAATATTCCAGATCGAATTACCAACAAGCTTGAGAAATTATTTGCTGGTTTTAATATTTATGAGGATATGAAATACTCAAATATAGACGCCATGACAGAAGAGATTGAAGGTTTGTGTATTCAGAGAAAGCTAGCAAGTGAAATTATGAAGATTGTTACCTTTCAAGACTTTGAAAATAAATATACAAACTTTAAATTTCCTTTACAAACAATGGAAAAGTTTCAATTATTATCAGAAAATCTAAAATTTGATGTCAACGCTCTAAACCGACTTGGTACGTTCATCATTTAAACAACAATTTCTTGGTATAGAATAATTATTACACTTTATTATCTAACAATTATTATATTTCATTTGAGATACAACAATAGATTTAAGTTCTTAATTTTAATACTGATCTATTGAACAACTTGCTAATTATAATACAAAGATTAATGACCAGACATGTTATTTATAATTTTAAAGTGCAGAGATCCAGGACTGGGAGAACTCTGTTTAAAGTTAGAGTTATATAATACTATTGAAGGTATAATTTTTAGTAGCATAATGCATTTATTGGATTTTTTAGTAACAAGCTGTACTAATTTTTAGCTTGCTTGACGTCTATCTACAACAGAAATTCTCAGATGTGTAAAATATAACTGAAAAAGACTTCTTAAGCACTCTAGGTACTGTTTTCATGTACTCTAAAGACTGGGACGGTAGGAGAGCTGCTAGATTAATAAAAGATCAAGAAAATCCTTGAACATGGGGAAAAAATGATTTTTTACTTAATATTTATTCTCTTAACTGTAATATAATAAGTGTAACATTATCTGTCCACAACATGTTAATAGAAATAAAATGCTGTTTTTATCTAGTGCTTTCTTGTTCTTTGTAACAGTACATTATTTCTTACAGTTAGTTAGCTAACGAGGCTCCCTACACAGACAGAATAGCGGAGCGCTCTCTGTCGTTTAGGTGGCGCGGCTGAGTTATCAGATACTTTGGGACGAGAGACAACCCAGAGTGGGACGCCAGGCACTCCACTCTTGCGGGACAAGCAATGTACGAAAAGTATGATGCTTTTAACGTGCTATTGGCGAGTACATTAGATGTACCCACAGTAGCTCGCATGCTGAGCGACGAGTGTAATATATTATAATGTATACCCAAAGCGCATAATATGCCTATGTAATGCGTATGCGTGCATACATATATGTATGTATACATGTTTATTATTTTAAGCGTTTGTACGTATAAATGTTTATAAATCGTGTCACTATGAAATACACTAAAAATTATACGTTTTGTTTTAGGGTTGATCAGTTTATTCGAGGAGTGCATATTCTTTGTTATAATTTGCCACTTGTTACATTATTGTAAAAAGCACTGGTAGCTTATACATTATAATAATTTTTAATCTAGTTTTACATCAAATAAATATCATAAAAATAAAAAATGAGAATTCATTTTTCACAATAGTTTGTTTAAAAAAAAATTTTTATTTTCCAGTTTGAAGGGATGATTTTTTATAAAATTCAGTTATCAAGTTAAAATGTATAAAAGTTGTAAAAAATAGTGTAAGAAATTTTGAACTTTCGATACTTTAAAAATCATTTTTTTTTAAATTGACACTTTTTTAGCTTCGTTCTTTTCTTTTGTTTTCTATTTCTTGGACTAAAAAATTTATTACAAAAAAAATGTATTTGAAAAAAGATTAACTATTCACGATCTTCATATACTTAATTACTAAAAATGTAATAGTGCATAAAGCGTTACAATATACTAAATACCATTTTTATTATTATACGTGACCTATTACATAGCTGAAATTTCATCTAAACTAATGACTCTATTGTTAAAGCTATTACGATCAACAATGCATTATCTATAAGATACAAGTAAGTTATCTAATAAATATTATAGATAACTTGTGTCGTAGACATATACTGTACCACAAACCAAAACAAACCATGCACTAGATACCCAGACAACTGCTGCACTGTATAGATAGTACTGCTGCTGTACTATGATGGTTCACCTAGCGTTCACAGTGGATCGACAGCTGTCTCACTGTCTGGGTCGGAATGCGTACGTTACATCAGAACTTTATCCGACCGTGCGAGGACAGAGGATGTTTCACTATTATCTCAGTGTAGATAAGGCCTACCTCACCCCACGTTACATGGCATCATCTAACTCTATACACGAGCCTTATTAGGTCCAACGTAGGCTAACTAGGCTGCCTAGGTAGGTCCAAGGTATTGAGAATATGCCTGTACCACGTGACATGGATACACACACACACGCACACACACACACACATGTATATATATTTTTACACACACATATGTGTATATATATATATATATATACACAATCGATTTTTTATTACTTATGTCTTCTGCGATAAATGTCAAGGATTTAATAGAATATATTTCCAAAACAAATAACCACAACAAATAGAAGTATAATTTTTTTTTGTTAGTATTACACACATAAAGAATAAAAAAAAATAAAATAAAATAAAAAAAACGCACGTAAGGTATTATACAACTAAGAAAATGGTCAATGGAAACGATGATGCCGATATCACAGTAGCCGAAGCGCTGATGGAGTCTCTCAATGCCAACTTCTCATTTCAGCATGCGATTAAATCCATCCCTATATTCGATGGGAAAAATATTCCACTGAAGAATTATATACAAGATGTTAGAAATGGAGAAAACTGGGTCAGAGATAATCAAAAGGATTTACACAAAAGAGCAGTATTGCAAAATCTACGAGGTGCCGCACGCATAAGCGTAAAAGGCCAAGATTTCGAAAACCTTGAAGCATTTATAACCCATTTAAAAAAAAATATGCAACAGAAAAAACCGTTGCTTACTATCAAACTCAGCTACAGAAAGGGCGCCAACGACAAGGCCAATCGGTTGGTGAATATTATGATTATAAAAACCTACTGCTAAGCGGTGCTGAAAAAGCCTTGATGGAAGATAAAGGCAATACATACAACGCACATATGATGACCCCTATAAAAGACATGGCGTTAGACATGTTTATAGAAGGACTAGCACCTATGATAAGCCAGCAGGTAGATGCGAAAGAACCTGCTTCTCTAGCCGACGCCTTCGATTACGCGTTGAGATTGGAGAGCCGAATGAGAGCGGGTATAATTCCGGATACGCGATATTAAGGACTACCTCGTAGTGACTTTCGAAATAATTTAAACAACTCATATCAACAGCAGAATAGGTATCCCGATCAGCCATTCTCATCACATCAAGTGGCACAAGTTAATGAACAACAGATCGACAACGAGAATAATCACGCTGATAGGCAGTATAATGATTATCAAAATTGTAATAGACAATATCAACAACAAAATAATGAACAGAATTACTGTAAAAATTATCAGAATCAGAAAAGAAATTTGAATTTTCAAAATCAATCGAGAAACTCTAATTATTATCAGAATAATTTCGGACGATATGATAACGAAAATCCTAATGATTATTACACTCAAAGGAATGCTAATTTTAATCCTGGTAATAATCAAGGATACCGAGGCAGAGGTCAGAATAACAATAGGTATTCCCGGAATTATAATTATAATAGTTATAATCAACAAAGTTTTAATCCTACCTATCAGAATCAGAACTTTCAAAATCAATACCAACCAGGAGGCGACCGTTTGCTGCATCATTTAAACTCTTAGGCGGCTCACCCCAATTGTCGTTCGGAGGTGAGCCCCCAAAGACAGAATTCAACCCCTACACCGAATGTTTCAGCGCAGGTAATAAAAATAGCAACAGAATTGAAACCGTCCACATTGGTACCTGCCAGGGACTTGGCGTAGATGACGAGCCCACAAGCATAAGGTTATCAATCCCAGAAGGGAAAAATCACTTTATAACACTCATGCTCGATAATGGCGCCGCCACAAATCTGATTAATTTAGATCAGTTGCACCAATATTCACAAGTAGAGACTAGTGAAATTATTAACCTTACTGGAATCACACCTCACCCAGTTTTAACTAAAGGAACAACGTATATGACCATACAAGGAAAACCTACAATTTTTCATGTGATCCTTAACGATTTTCCGATCAAAGATGGCGGTTTACTGGGTCGAAACTTTTGTAAGGAACGATGAGCCACATTATCATATTATCATGATGCTATAGTACTAAATGATGACGTAATGAACCCCATCCCTTTTTTAAAAACTCTTGAGGAAATAAAGCAATTGGAAAGAGATGAAAAAAAACAAAAAACCATAAAACTCAAAAAACAAGCACGGGAAAATCAAATTTTAGCTACAACCCTTGATACTAACAAAGAGACAAAATGCCTTAAGGATAAAATTAACCAACAGAAATTTTATGATGAATACATCGTAGGCCCACCCTAAAGGTCAAATATACCTAAATACGAAAATTTGGAGACATAAAAGCTGATTTTCATTTTCGAGATGAGTTTGACAAACTGATCTTATCAGAAAAAGGTGAAAATCTTATGAAGGCCACTGATAATAAGACTGATAATAGTGGGATATACAGTAAAAATAATGAATTAGTCGACCAACCCTATGCCATTGAACAGAATAAAAATACTCCTAGTGTAGAACATTGCCCTAATTAGGAACAAAAAAATACCAGTAAAGCAACTAAATATACGATTAAGGCTCGAACACGTCAAATAGTAAGAATTAATTTAATTAATACTAATTTAACTGCAGAATACTTACCACGAATAGATGTAGGGTGTGATAACATATATTTAGGAGAAGGAATAGTAAAAAATGAGAACGGTCAATGTAATATTATGACAATAAATACTAATAAGGATATTACGATTGAAATAGACCCAAGAGAAATCCTACCTTTCGAATACATTGCACCTGAATTTAATCCCGATACTAGCAGCTAACATAAGAGACTAATTGATAAAAATAAACGAGATAGAATAAACGACCTAAAAGGACTTGTGCGCACCGGTCATTTAAACTTGGAACAACGAGACCAGATATATCAATTGATTTCTGAATTCTTAAAAATCTTCTTGTTACCAGGAGACACTTTACCTTGTACTAACTTTGTCGTACACGAAATCCCGACGAAAAATAACATCCCTATCAACACTAAACAATATCGTCACCCACAAGTACATAGAAAAGTTTTAGAGGAACACCTAGCAAAAAAACTTAACGATGGAGTAATCGAACCTTCGTCATCACCGTATAATTCACCTCTTTAGATTGTCCCTAAAAAACCTGATAGACATGGAAACCCCAGATGGAGGGTAGTAATCGATTTCCAAGAACTTAATAAAAAGACCATTGGTGATGCATATCCATTGCCTAATATCGAAGATATTATGGACCAGTTGGGAGGAGCCGTATATTTTTCAGTTTTCGATTTGGCAAAAGGATTCCAACAAATTCCCATGGATGAACATGATAAGTATAAAACAGCATTTACGACACCCCATGGACATTACCAATATAGACGAATGCCCGAAGGCCTGAAAAACGCACCTGCCTTTTTCCAACGACTAATAGATCTCATATTGAGAGGCTTATTGAATGTTAAAATGCTAGTGTATTTAGATGATATTATTATTTACGCAAAAGATCTAGTAGATCACGAGCGTAAAGTTAGGTTACTTTTCGATTGGTTAAGATCAGTGAACATGGTACTCCAACCAGATAAAGTTGAATTTTTGAGAAAAGAAGTAATATTTCTTGGGCATATAGTGAGTCAACGAGGGATTGAACCAGACCCTAAAAAGATACAAGCCGTTAGAGAATTTCCCCAACCAAAAACTATGAAAAATATTAGACAATTTTTAGGAGTAGCAGGATACTATAGACGCTTTATTAAAGATTTTTCAAAAATAGCTAAACCATTATCAGATTTTTCAAAAAAGGGAGAAAAATTTGAATGGACTGAAGTGCAGGAAAAGAGTTTTCAAATACTAAAGAATCACCTATGCCAAGAGCCTATTTTACAATTCCCCGACTTTCGTAAATCATTCAAGTCAACAACAGATGCATCTGACTATGCAGTTGGAGCGGTATTGAGTCAAAAAAAAGATGGGTTTCACCATCCTGTCGCTTACCTTTCAAGAACTTTAAATAAAGCCGAAATAAATTATTCCACGACTGAAAAGGAATGTCTAGCCACTCTATATGCAATGCATCACTTTCGTTCGTGTTTATTAGGAAATAGATTCGTTCTCGTAGCCAATCATAAGCTATTGAATTGAATGCATACAAGAAAAGACCCAGGTCAGTGTTTGATGCGCTGGATATTTAAATTCACCGATTATGAATACACTTCTAAATACAAACCGGGAAGACTCAATACCAACGCTGATGTATTATCTAGAAACCCAGTAGGACCATTTCTTTATACAGAAAATAATATCAACAATGGATTACCATTACTAAGAGTTATGATGACGGGTCGAAAGAAAATAGAGGAAAAGAAGAAAACAGAATTACAAAGTCAGAGGAAAGGAATAGTAAGAGCACTCAAATTAACGACGATCCAACCTAAAGCATTGCCAAAAACCTTGAAGGAAATAATAGGAGTAACAAAACCAAGAAGCATGACCAAATCAGAACCAGATGTACCTAAGTTGATCAAGGGCCCTGAACGACCCCTTGGTTCAAAAACAAACAAAGAACGGCCGAAATTAGATCATAGTGTGATTGCTCAAAAAACCCGAACAAAAACATTTCCACCGTCACAGAAATCATCTACATCTCAACCGAATATATTAAGAAATGTCACTTAAAACACATTAAAATAATCTAGCTCCTAAGAAATAAATTTTTCAGAATCAGTAGCCCCAACACCACACGCTAGCGATACGAATTTAGAAACTACAGAAATAAAACATAATAGTTCCAAAAATGAGGAAATGACACAATTACCAGTTAGAGATATAATTAACCTTGGTGCATCGTCAAGAACAAGTATGTTTTCCGAAAAGGACCCAAGCGATACTGTAGAATCGTCAAGAGAAGATACTCAAATACCAGTATATGACCCTAGACGAAGTTGATTACGGCAAGAACTGACTGAAACAGAAATAGACTCAAATACGGATACTGATTCAGACTCAGACATGACACATACTGAAATTTTCGTTACACCAATTTCACTGAGCGAAAGTTCAAATGATGACGTTTTTGAAGACCAACCTAAAACTACGACAAATAATACTGATGAACTTACTTATCAAGAAATAGAAGAGTTAACAAAGAGATTTAACCAAAGCCTTCAAGAATATTTGGACAAGTCTAACAACGATGATGAGCCCGAACAGGCCGATTTTTTATCAGTAACTAGATTTTCTGATGGAGATAAACCGGACCCCGAAATTTAAGACATATTAACCGAATTGGACACCTACGATCCTGATAATTTTAATGATTCTGTATTAGATGAAAGAATTGCGGATATATCAAGACGAACAACAGGTCTTGAACCTTTATTCGATGAAGAAGAAATTCTAAGAAAATATAGGACAAGTGGAAAATTATCAATTACCCTACGTATTCAGGAAAATACACCCTTAAGGTCTAGCACACCGACGCAAACGAGTACTTTTGCTACTGCAAAAAACAGACGATCTAAAGCGCCGGACTTGCAACAAATAACAGAAGAAACTCCAGATAACTCAAATGAAAACAACAAACAAATAAACTGCAATGAAAAATAAATTAATGAATCGAACTATTGAACCTGATTTCATGTTACTATCGGACTTATACTCTTTTAAACCCATCAATCGATACAAACAACAGCACGAAAAAGTGTATGTAAGTCTTAGTGATAGTAGCAGTAGTACTGATAATTATAAAAACGAAAATAGAGCTAAGCTAGTAAACAATGTCATTACCACCAGATATTGCCTTACATACAAAAGAGACAATATGTTTCATTTTATTAGCAAGGATTGTCAACCAATCACATCTGTCTCAAGGCTGTTGAGATCGATAGGTGCACTGGACTTTAGCTATTTGAAATCGAAGAAACCAAGAGTTGGCCAAATTTTAAAAACACCTTATGGAGGACGTAATATGCTGTCAATCGTTATTAATGAAACGTCGACCGATTTAGTATCTTCAGAAAGTCTTACAAAAGCTTTCAAATCGCTTAAAAAAATATTGTTGAGACGAAAACTTAAAACCTTCCGAATTTCAAGAAGGGGAGATCTTACAGACAAATTAGAACCTGGATTGACAACAGAAATGTTATTAACAATTTTTGATAAAACACCCATACAAATTACTGTCTGTTACGATAAGGTAAATTTTCCGAAAATCCAAGAACGTAATAAAATAATACAAACATTACATGACAGCCCTGTTGGAGGACATAAGGGAATAAACATAACTTACCGGAAAATAAGAGAATGGTTGTATTGGCCCAGAATGAGAAATGAAATTCTCAATTATGTACGTAAATTCAGCAAGTGTCAAGAGAAAAAAATTGAGCGACTAAAAACAAGAGAACCCTTGGTACTTACAGATACACCTATTGAAGCTTTCGATAAGGTTTCCATCGATACCGTTGGTAAATTAAGAATAACCCCAAATGGTAATTGCCATTTGCTGACTATACAGTGTAATTTGACTAAATATATCATATTAGTCCCTGTACCAGATCTAAGATCAAGCACTCTTGCCGATGCACTCGTACAAAATTTAATATTAGTTTATGGTGCGCCTAGAGCAATTCTATCAGATAGACATGCTACATTTATGTCTAATGTATTGGAACAACTCATGAGAACCCTTAAAACCAATTATCTAACTACATCAGCATACCACCCTCAAACAAACGGATCACTAGAGCAAAGTCATGCTGCCCTAGCTGACTTAATACGAACTTACTCTGAAACATATGATGACTGGGACAACTTAGCAAAATTTGCAGCTTTCACGTATAACATGAGTGAACATGCAGCTACAAATTTTACGCCTTATGAACTAGTATTTGGAAGAATAGCGAGGTTGCCCTTGAAGATACCTAAAGATGAAAGATTATGAACATACCCACTATATTTACAAGATCTTATAAGGCGACTTTAAGAAATGCAAATTGCGGCAGGAAATCAACAAATAAAGATGAAAGTACAAACAAAAACAAGATATGATAAAAAATCAAAGCCTCTAAATGTCAAACCAGGAGATTACGTTTGGGTAAAGAAAGAAGTGCGTTCCTATAAATTTATTCGCTTTTATAATGAACCCCTAAAGGTTAGAACAGTTTTAGAGGGAAATAATGTGTTACTTGAAAAAACCAATGGTGAAACCATATGCAAACACACAGATAAATTAAAACTAGTTCCCCGATAATAATATTTCGTAAGAAACATATTCTTCATGTCTTCCAGAGAAAAAAAAAACACAACAATGCAGATTATATTGGCCATCTTAATGACAATAGCGTTCGAAGGTCACGCAGATTTAAACTATGCTAATCATGAAAACTACAGCATAGAACCACTTGAAACAAACCCTGGAATATACTACGAACCAAACGGTATAACAAAAATTAAGAGAGCCGATTGGAAGATTGTGATGTGGCTGGATGTTAATAAATTCATATTGGAACAAACACCTACTCAAGAATTAAACGAAACTTTTCGGTATTGTATTGTACAGTTTGGTTATTCTGATTGCACTCGCTATATGGAAATGGACCTCTTGAATTTAAAAATAAAGCGATTGACAAACCTCAAAGCAACACTATTGAACATAATAAATATTGTGGGAATCCATGCAGGAGATAACATTATTCCACCCTTTAGCATACGAGCAAAAAGACTGACACCTTTTGGAATTATTGGGAGCATTGCTAAAGGACTTTACGGCTTAGTCACAGAAGATGATATTAACGTTATAAACACTAACATCAACAATTTGGATACCAATCAAAAAGAATATATTAAAATGTACGAACAAAATAGCCATATTTTTGCAGCCGCATTCAAAGAATTATACAATACCACTAAACGCCATGAGCACATTTTAAAACAAGTTGCTGATATATTGACTTCAGGACAGGATTTTACTCTTGACAGATATCTGATTTATTTGTCAGCATACCTTAGAAGAACTTAGGCTACCCTAGATCACATTATTCGTTCCCATAAAGATCTGATTGACATCTTGCATGATTTACAAAGAGGTCAAGCACATCCAAAGCTATTTTCTCCAAATATATTTAGAACAGTAGCCCGGGATGTAAGGAACCTTGCGGGAAATCTAGAATTTGTAGCACCAATAGAAAACTTTTATGCTGGGAAATGAGTACCCTAAGCCAATTAGATGTTGTACATCAAGAAAATAGAACCATCGTAATATTACATTTGCCACTCGTAGATCGAACCCCTTACAATCTTTATAGACTGCATCCAGTCATGATACTCCAATCTGGACAAAATGGATCTGCCTACATAAAATTGTCGTACCCTTACTGAGCCGTAGCAGCAGACCATAATTCGTATTTACGACTACACGAAGTTATATTTAACCAATGCGATAAGACGGTATATGGTTATATATGCTCGGCTATGGAACCTCTGAAGGAACCCTATTCTATGAACGAATGTGAAATTCTTGTGTTATTACGACCTGGACCAGAAGTATTAAAATACTGTTAAATTATGTTCACGCCGAAAACCGAAAGCCAATAGATTTATTTACCAGCTGATAGTTCATGGTTATTCTCAACACCCAATGAAGAACAATTGATCATTATCTGTCCTAATAAAATGGATCAACAAGAAAGAGTAAAAGGTATAGGTCTTCTACAAATGAATGATGGATGTACGGGAAAAACTCACGGATTAACCTTAACCAGTAAACATAAGATTATCACTCAAATACAATATATCTAACAAGTAGAAGTGAACTTAAACTTAACAGTACTACATGGACCCTTAAAAGACACTGATGACTTCCTGACGCTATAAAATCGATTCGAGAATTAAACTTTAATGAACAAGCATGGACAGATGAAGAATTAAATGTACAAAATATAATAAATCAAATGGAGAAAATACGGACCCGAAAGTTGGAGGAAAAACAAACTTCTCTTTTTTCTTTAATACGATATGTCATTGAAGCTATTATTATTATGATTATAATAGCAATACTCATCAGCAAAGCAAGAAGCTGTTTCAAGAAGATTATGAAACGTAGTGTCTCGGAAAAATTTATAAAACGTACCATCAACCTACTAAACGCAGAACCCCGAGTAACCATTAAACAAGAACCAAATGAACACGAACCAACTGAACTGTATGTTGAAATTGAAGAAAAACAAAAAATACCTAAATCGTCTAAAGCTAGACCTATATTGAAGACACGGAGTTTGATACTCCCACGCCATGCACCCCAAAAACTGGAAATGGACTCATAAATCAATAGTAATTTGATACTATTTTCCTTCCAGGTAGAACAATGAACCCCAATTGTGAAATAACAATAAAGACTAGAGTCAACATAAACCAACCTTTACATGAAGTTATCGAACAATTGGAAAATAAAGGAAATATTAAGGAAATGCACATACTTACGGATTTACATAGTTATGAACATCGAACTATAACCACCAAATACAATAGTGATTCATTTACTAAAGTAACTGATGAAACACTAAATACGGGAGAAGAAGTTCAAACTGTTTCTCCTTTTAAGATGAAATCCACTATTTGTCAAGCTGAAAAGATCACTTCACGAACACTATCAAGAAACGACAATGATACACCAAACATTGATCCAAAAAGACTTATGTGTCTTCTGCCATGGAATATAGAAGAAACGAAAAGGGAAAGGGATTTCTTTAATCATTTCTCTCAATTTGGCACCCTAGAATATTGTTATGCCGTTAGAGATCGGCGGGGAAGATTATCCCAAGGATATGTAAAATACAAGGATCCTAAAAGTGCTATTTTAGCATTGCAGAACGATGAACCCAAATATCACACGAAATACGCTGAACCAATTAAAAGGAGTACAAAATACAAAATGAACCGAAAATTGACTCACCAATTGTGTCAACAACAAGTTGAGTTAATGACCTACCACAGACATGTGATTACATGCAGAAGACAAGGCTGTACACAAACTACAGAAGCGAAGTCAATCCTTACTAAAACCATTGATCTACGAGAAAAAAATAAAAGTAGCAGAAAATGAACCCAATAATTGAACCCTACCATTCAACTAGCCACCTTCTACGTCAAATACACATCACTTGGTTCTAAGATTTTAACTTTAAGCTTTGTAAAATCAATTTTTCCTTTCACGTATTCCTTCTTCTTAACTTCACTTGGTTATTTAATTTTATCTGTAGGATTTATATGAAGTACGTTTATTATTAGTAAAAAAAAAAACATGTATATATATATATATATATATATATATATAAACATAAATAAATAGATATAATAATTATAACAATAATCATAATTAGGCTTTAAATTTAAAAGCGCATGTTGTATTCTATTTTAGCTGCATGTTACTCTATTGTCAAAATTTTTTTTTTCTCCTCTTTTGTAATGATAAGCTTTAGCATGTATTAAAACTAATTATTCAATTGTCTTACAAATACGCAAATATTTCGGCATAGCATGATAAGTAATAACTGTATCTATACATGTATTCCCTACCCATTATCCAATAGTTTCATTCAGTAGCAGTAGCAGTAGCAGTAGCAGTAGTAGCAGCAGTAGCAGCAGCAGCAGCAGCAGCAGCAGCAGCAGCAGCAGCAGCAGCAGCAGCAGCAGCAGCAGCAGCAGCAGCAGCAGTAGCAGTAGCAGTAGCAGTAGTAGTAGTTTTTTTTTTTTTTTTTTTTTTTTTTTTTTTGTGGAGGGAGGGGAAATGAATTGAGGCACACCGCAGGGACAGCGGTAGTGTGGGACTCGGTGGATTTTTTTTATTAGACCACCCATACCCACTAAAACCCCCCCCTTGCCGCGTGGCTTTTGATCCACCCTGGAACCGCGTTAGCATTACTTCAGGGTGGAGCCACCAGGGAGACCATCACGTCTCACAGCATTAACGAGCTAACTCGCCACCGTTTGCTAGAGGTGCTAATGCTCTTGAGTCCTGAAAAGGACTCGGGGTCCCTGAGGACCAGCACCTTGTCTAGCGCTTCATAGTAGGCCGCCTACTCAGCCAGCACCACTATAAGCTTAATGCTTTCCCTTGCTGATAGGTAAAAAGTAGATAGAGTCACGAGGTACCTCTTGTAGTTTTGTGCCCCCCTCGAGTCAAGCGATTAGTCACTTATGCTTGGAGGCATTACAGAGTCTCATTGATAAATAATCAAGCAAGCGTTTGTAAAGATAACAGGATTCGCAGTGTTGTGCCCGATGTAGTTGTGTATACCGAGCTAGCTGAGTACAACGTTATAATTATATCGACGCCCCGGGCGAAGACTATGCCTTTTTTCGCAGTCCGGACGAAAACTATTCCCTTTTAGGATCCCGGACGGAGACTATGCCCTTTTCTGGAGTCCAGACGAAAATTATGCCCTTTTGGAGTCCCGGACAAAGACTATGCCCTTTTCTGAAGTTCGGACGAAGACTATGCCCTTTTCTTGAGTCCGGACGAAAACTATGCCCTTTTTTTCTAGTCCATGTGAAGACTATTATATTTTTTCCGAGTCTGGACGAAAATATTGACTTTTTCTGGAGCCTTGATGAAGTACAATTCATTTAAGCTCACCTTACATTTGTATTTGTAATTAGATATATAGTCAAATATACTTATATAGTGGTTGTTATTTACATTTATATAAACAATTTTAATTAATAATACACCATTATAAAAGAATAATACGAACTTAGGAACGTTTTTACAAGCATAGTAATTTGCAATTCATTAATTTGAAAGACTCTTTTATGTTTTATTTCCAAATTTATTATTTTTTCTACATTATTGTTGATTATAGTAAGTAGCTAATATAATTTTTGTAACTTGAAGTTAAAAAATTAATAAAATTTGTACAATTCGAGATATAATAAAATATAATATTCGTAAGAAAATTGAGAAAAAAGTCAACATTTTTTAAATAATTCATGTTTGTAAGACATGCATATTTGGATTACAAAGTATTTTTTAACACATGAATAAATAAGCAGGTTTAAATTAATTACAGTTATTGTTATATACAATTTACGGAATCATTAAAAAAAAAGATCAAAAACCCCTTTTTTTAAACATTTACCAAAACTCCAAATACTTAAGCCGTTAGACCTGCTAAGAATAATGATTACATGTTTTTTACAAAGGCGTCTGTAGATTTACGTACATGTGAATCTCGATGTGAAGATAAAACTTATATCGATGTACACATATACACAAGTATCGAGAAATCTGAAAATGTTAAATCGTTTTCAGAAGCTTCGTATTCGTTAGCTTTTTCCAGCGTACTAGTAGCTAGAAGAGGGGTTTGTATATAATATGGGGGTGTTTTTTAATCTAGTTTTCGTCTGGACGAGAGAAAAAGACATATTTTTAGCCCAGACTCAGAAAAAATGGCATAGTTTTCGTTCGGACTAGAAAAAAGGGGTATAGTCTTCGCTCAGGACCAAAAAAGGGCATAGTTTTCGTCTGGACTAAAAAAAGGGCATAGTTTTCGTCCAGACTAGAAAAAAGGGCATAGTCTTCGCCCGGGTCATTGAAAGAACATAGTTTTCGTCCAGGGCCAATTAAGGCATAGTTTTCGTCCAGGGCGTCGATATGTTAACAAAAAAATTTAATTCTTATAACTTATCGTCCCGTAGACTCAAGCAATATATAATTTTACAAAATCCTAAACTAATTTTCCATTTACATAGATAGAAAATTTTATTAATGGCACGGCATGTATTGCATTAATGTAACTTTCTGAATTTACGATAAGCCACAGAGGTTTAAATCATCGATTGGATTGCATCATAAATTTGTTTCTTTACTTTGAATTCGATAAAAAGTAACTTAGAGGAGTAGATTGAGTTTTATAAAAAAAGCATTAATTATGTCTGTTAAGGAGTGCGGGTAAGCTATAATAACAAATAGAGGATAAGCAGCTATGTAAAAAGTGCAACCCAATGCAAGTAACAAAAAAACTACCTAATTTTTCCTCACTTTTTGAGGGAGCCCTGCCAAAAAAACTGTATAATACAAGAGAAAGTGTGTGTGTGTTGAACATTAAAAAAGGGTATCTATAATAAATTAAAAAAAAAATAAATAAATAAGTAACAAAAAAAAATCAAAAATACTAAAAATAAAATATGAAACATATCTCAAAAACTGAAGCTGAAGAAATTCGTTTACTTTTATAGGAAAGGCAAATATTAAACAAAAACTCTGTTAATCCTTTCGTAATAGCACTTTAAATACAGTGGAGAACTACAACATTTAGAGTATTTCTAAACAGCATAGTAAACAGTTGTTATAACTGTCTTTGAAGACTCGGAACACCTATATCCTACTTAACAAAATTAAAAGATAACTTTGTTAAAAAAAAATTCTTGGACCTTATAGCTTTTGATCTATGTCAACAGTGGTTAATTTACGACAAATAGTGGGTTTTGGTAGAGTTGTTTGAGTATTATCAAACCAATTTCATACTTTTGCACTTAAACATCAAGTTGATAGATTAAGCAAACAGTTTAAAAAACAGTGTTGAAGATGAGAAATACAGCAATAAAATAATTACCTTTCAATGAGTGGAGCTCGCATAATAGACGTAATTGCGTTCAAGGGGCTATCATTAAGTTTAAAGACACTTTCAATAACAGAAATTTCTGTTGATGTGGTATCCATACCACAAAAAGATATCCAGTCGTTAACAACCATTCCAGCAGCAATCACATCACTTCCCCTATTTATTGTTCCAGCCTAAAAATATTAATTATTATTACTTGAATGTGACTCAATTGACACTGTTATTAATGAGAAAGTACGTTTTAAACATGAAGCTGATCAAAAGAATTTTAAAAAGGATCATAATATAAATTATTACTGCATTTTTCACCCCTAAAAATTTTAAGTATAGTAATCTTGAAGTAAGTAGTACTAAAATAATACTAACTACTTTCATATTGAAATTTGTTTGAAAGATAAAAATTCTTTAACTTGTCATAAATAACTTTGTGTTAGACAAAAAGTAACGGAATTAAATTTGAATTGCTTTATTATAAAAACATTTTTGAACACTAATGTTGACTTTCAAAAGTTACAGATGTACAAGTAAAGAACAATTCTTGAAAATATACACTACGGAAAAATATTTTTTTTAATAGCTCTAAAGTGAAGCTCATTAAGTGTTAAACAATGTTTCACGCATTAATAAACGTGTTATTAAATAAATTAAAAAAGGTTTGGTTCTATCTCATTTACTTTAAATTACTTTTATCCGCATAGTTAGCTCAAAAACTTTACTGTGAGCGATTTTTTCGATTTTTAACCCCTACTATTGATTAACAACTATTAAAAATTAGAATTTTTAATGTTTTTATTGCATCAAAGTAACGATTTGCAAAACGAAGCACATAATATTAATCATCATAAACATTATAACAATTTTTTATATCTTGACTGTTATATCAAAATAAAATAAAAACTAATGTTTTACAAAACGAATAATAAGTCTTTTGTTATACGTGAACTTGATTTCCCACCGTTCTTCCACAGCTTAAAAATCACTATTATTCAACCAAGCTACTTTTTTCCTTAAACTGTTCACGGTTTTCGGATACGACTTCTGAAGTGTAATCAATGTTGCTCTTTGAAAATTATACTCTATAAAACTTTTTGTGCAAATGTCAATACAAAAGTATTAGATAGTTTCGAATAAGCATAATATTGTTAGATGTCTGTGAGCGTAAAAATAATTTTAGAAATGTTTAACTCTCAACTTTTTTTTGGATGTACTAACAAAGATATGATATTTTCAAAACAAAAAAAAGGAATTTATATATATATATATATATATATATATATATATATATATATATATATATTTACATATATAAATGCTTTATTCTACATCATATAAATAAATATTGTTTTCTTACCACTAACGGTACTTGTAATAAAGAAGAAAGTTCATCTTGATCTTGTATGGATGTTTTGGGATGCACAAGTCCGCCTTGATTAGATAAAATAGAATAAGAACCAACTAGAACATTGCTTGCAACTGTTTGTCTGAAAACTTCCACATTTAATGTATCGGTTAGAATTTCCTCTGTTTCCTGTTAAACAAAATATATTTTATGCTACGTAATAAGTTAAATATTAGGTGTAGAAAAGCTCCACATAAAAAATACATTATAATAATAATAAGATGGATGGCAATAGTATAATAATTAAGGTATGACGCACAGAAAGATTCATGATAAATTCTACAACTTGACTAGATCACAAACAATACATGATTAAAAATTAGGTTCGAAAATATTTTAAATTTATATTTAGAATACCATATTATGCTTAAGAGTGTTGTTTTGCTCATTTTGTTGTAAGTAAAAAATTTCAACTACCTAACAAGGTAATATAAAGTTTATTTAAGAGTTCTGCAAAACTATTGAATTCCTTAAACTAAAAAGTTATACATCGATGCAAGCGAGACCCAGCAATAAAACTTGTCTAGATGTAAGTAGATTGGCATTGTAGAAAAGTTACCGAAATTTTTTTAAGTTATAAATTATTAGACAAATGCTCAGAACACATGCTTTAGTGCAACAATTCTAATTTACTAAATTGCTTCTTTACTTTTTCTTCACAATAATCAAGATTATTATTTTGAACACACGTCCTTGACAGGTTAATACATAATTCAGTATTGAAAGAGGTATTTAAAAATTTCTGATTTTCGAAATTTTTAAAATTATTTTTATGGATTGAAGCTATGATTTTCAAGTAAGAATTTTTTTCAGAAAACCACTTCACTTTCTAACTTAAGAAAAAAAATTAGATAATAGAAATACAATGTTACTCTACAAGGTACACAAGAAATATTGATACATTTGTTGTCAAATCACTTGGCACATATTTGTGGTTTTTAGAGTGTTTATCAAAAAGTTCCACCATTCATATATTTACCAAATAATATAATGACGAATGTATTAGTATTGCTTGTGTACCTTATACAGTCACATTCAATTTTTTTTAGATAGAGAGAGTTAAAAGTTTGAGTTTCGTGATTTTTATCTTAAAGACTCATCCAACGCTCATATAGAGATATTCTTTCTAACCAGAGGGTTCTTTCCAAGCTAGGGTGAATTTTTTTTTTTTGAAAATAATAAAGTAAATTTCAAGAAAAAAATATTTACAACAAAATTTATAAACAATTTCATACTGTTAGTATGAAATTGTTCATAAATTGTGTTCTAAATATTTTTTTTTAAAACTGCAATCATCGTATTCTACGTCGAATTTTCTATAGAAAACATGTTTTTTATTAATGGAGACATTATTATTACTGGGAGAGATACATTAATTTATGTAGCACGGGCGCGGTGAGTCGTATCGGCGCACGGGTATCTCTGCACGCCTCTCATTCTAACCCTACATCGTTTTTCTTAATAACATTAATGGTTATCAAAATAACAGTATGTTAGTAAGTGAAAAAACATATTTATTTCTATTTTTAAACATGACTTTTAATAAACTAATTGTCTACTTAAAGATTTTTACAATTGTTGTTTTATCATTTAATGCAAATATTTTTGCTTTTAGTCTCTGAAGAGAGATTGGTATCATGCAATGGAATTGTAAAGTGCCGTTTACTGTTAAAGCTTTTTGAAATCGTTCTGACAATATTTGTTCTTTTCCATGATACGAATGTTGAATAACGACACGTTATGCTTTGCGAAACTACAGTTGCCTAAGTGAATAATTCGTGGGGTGTTTGAATAGGATCATTTATCCTTTGCAGACTAGCTCTGGCAGCAAGTCGTTTTAACGTCCTACCTATTTTATTGCATTGTCCCTTGCCATGAGAAGTAGGGAAAAAATGTCATTCGGCTAATACTCCAGAATCTTCTACATGATAGTAAGATTAATAAAGTTTTTCTTGTTTCTGTACTGTGCGTTTGCACCATCCAAAAAATATATTAATTTATCAACACCTTGTAAATTTGTCTAAATAAATTCTTCAAGTTATTTTTGAAAAAGTTGAGCAGCAACTGTATTTTCATGACAGCATCTAGAAATGCTAACGAAACTTTTGACATTCAAGTCATCTTTTTCGTCCTTATAGTAAATTGAGAAAGGATGCACAGTTGCTTGATCATTATCCCAGTGAACACCTTGTACGGAATGTTGTAAAACAAATGCATAGTTTTTGCAAAAATCACGTATAACAATACATTTATTCTTTATTAGTTTTTTTTTTTTTTTCAAGTCTAACAATTTCATTTGTTTTTTGACCAAAAAAGAGTGAACCAGCAATTTATTTTAGCTGTTACTTAAAAGTTGTAAAAATTCATCTACACTAGATATCAAAGTTTGTAGAAAAGTTTTATCTATTGTCACCCACTGTCTGTATTGCACAATTTCGATGAATTTGGTATCGAAATTTTGTTCCAATTTTTCAATAATATTATCTACACCAGGCACTCATCGCATAATCCCAAAAATTAATTGGTAGATTAAATATCACACGTCATACTTTTTAAACAATCGTGATGATTAGTTATTGGTCTTTTAGAGTCAACTGTGATACGTTTTAAACTCGCTCTATCTATCATGAGTTTAATATTTTCATGTATTGGACACACACATACCGAATGAGTGCCACTGGCTTCTGCCGGTACTCAATGTTTTGGTCGTATGCTACCAAACTTTGAAAAACTATACTTTATGTTCGGATATTTTTTTCTAAATAGTTCATACAATTCTTTTAAATTATTCGAAATCAGTCGTTTCTGCAAGTGTATTTTGTGCCATACACTATCATGGAGACGAAATCTTTTTCACCGGGCATAATTTGTGTGTGTTTATCAGATTGATAGAAATTCGTTATACTGTTAACAAAATCCACTCCTAAAGATAGATGACTTTTGGAACTTGGATTGCCTAATCTTTATTTATCTTAAACAACATTTTTTGCAACAGTTAGATTCCGATTAGCTAGCTGAGGGAAAGTTTACCTGGATTTTCTAATGAGACCAGTGTCTGAAAATAGTCAAAATTTTCACTTTATAACATCAGTCTGTACTAGTCTTAAAACTTTCTTGTAAGGTTTTTAGAATTGTGACATCATCATCATTTTTATCAACATCATCTGGATCACTGATGTTTACATGAAAAACTTTCTGTTTGATTGGCTTAGTAATTTTTGTAATTTTCGCCTCAGAATACCGTTTTTGTTTTAATTTGTGCTTTTTAAAAGGCCATGATCCCAAATCATTTATTTAAACGATCAAAACAGTCATTGAATAACTTTTGGTTTTCACCTGAAGATCCCGAAATTCCATCACTACTTAATTGTACATCAGATACTTCGTTAGATGACTCTAGTTCATCTTTCTGCTGTAAACGATAAAACCTGATTTTGAGCATCAAAACTTAATTAAAAAATAAGTATACTCCATGGATCTTATGTCATATAATTAATACTATTTTAACTTCAGCTGTATCTTTAATTTTTTTAAAACACTTTTTGAGACGTGGAGGCGACAGGAATTGCAAATTTTTTGTTGTAAAGCCTTAGCAGTAATTTTTACATTAGGTTGACGTAGCTGATCTGTAGTAACTTTTTGCAATCGTGACGCTTTACTTTAGTGACCTTTCAAATTCAAAGGGTTGAAACATTTGTCGGTGCGAACGTTCATGCTTATTGTTGTAGGCATCGTGTGGGTATTCAACTTTTCCAGTGCGGGCGCTTTCACGTGCGTGTCAGCCAAAATAATCGAGATAACTCGTTGCTTTTCTAAAATACACACTTCAAAGATGGTTTCGTAACCTATAAATTTATATACGTGAGTCCAGACGAAGCCACAAATTCCAAGTAGTTTTCACAAAAGTTTTTATCAACTACCAAACAAAGATCAGAAAAACTATTGATTAAAAAAAAAATAATAAAACGATTCTAATAACAGCTTTCAAATAAAGCTTCCAATGCTTTTACAGAGAAAAAGGTAGTAACTCTAACAATGTACTACATATACTGGAAGTTGCAGGCCAGCGTGCCAGCCATGGTGACCAGTATATCTTGAACACGTGTTGATATATGTAGTTTATTCGTAACCAAAATCCGCCAAATTCAAAAGTACAAACCAATAATGAAACGATAAAATAGACTAATAGTTTGATAACCATTAATGTTATTGAGAAAAACAATATAGGGTTAAAATGAGATAAGATGTGCTGCGCTACATGAATGAATGTGTCTCCCCCAGTAATAATAATTCTTAATTCATTAAAAACATGTTTTTCATAGAAAATTTGACGTATAATACGATGGCTGCATTAAATAATTGTTAAATTTAGGGACTATAGTTAAAAATCGATTTCAACATGTAAATTGTTGATAACAATATGAAATTGTTTTTAAATTTTGTTGGAAATATTTTCTTTTTAAAATTTACTTTGTTATTTTCGAAATAAAAAAAAATTTACCCTAGCTTGCAAAAAATCATCTTCGAATGAGTATTTTTTTTTTTGGTTTAGAGCACATAAAAAAATTTTTAGCGAAATAGAAAATGTGACGGTCAGAACACTGTTAGGTTTGTAATAGAATTAGCCATATATCTATTAAAACTAAGCTTGCGAGTGAATGCTCGGGTCCTCGGTAGCTTAAGGTGGCTCCAACGCCTAGTGCCATATCAAAATGGGGAGACTAAAAATTAATCATTATTTTCTTTAAAATATGGTATAAAATTATCGTAGAGACTGTTGTAAGCCGTATTCTACATTTCATTTGTTACTTTAGTGAGTTAATATAAAAAAACAAAAAACTTTTATGATGCCCTAATTGATGAACTGTTACGGTACGCTCCTAAGTTCGAGAGTAGTTATACCTATATACGAGTATATGTACTCTGCAGAATGCAGACAGCTGAGAGCTGACTTGCACTCGCAACCGTATACTTAGTCTCCGATTATTTAAAGATTTTGTTCGATAACAAGACACTTTTCTCATGTCATCGAAAACTGCGTAATAATATGTACAAGATAGTATATTTTTTACACCTTACGGGTTATTTATATAAGTGCAGCAGTAGGTTGTATATCGCGTAAGCTTGCATTTCCTATCTAACCCGTCTTAAAACTACGATTTTGTAAGCATGATTTCTTACAATTTTCATCGTCAACCTTAATTTTTTTTCATACGAATAGAAAGATGGGAATTTAAAGAATATAATTCAATTTCATTAACCTCGGTTGGGTTATTTATAATTTTAACATTGAGGCCACTGGAGCCACCTTAAGTGGTAGAGCAACTGTCTAGTAAACTGGAGGTTATGTGTTCAATCTACACTCAGGGATAATATATTTCTCATTTTTACTTATTTCTTGACATAGAAGACAGTAACTTTGAATTTTTAATCTTTAGCGTATTCGTTATCGAAATGGGCATGCGTAATTTTAAGAGTGCTAGTATAAGAGTGTCGCCATCCACATATGTGCCAATTGGTATGATAATTAACGCATCGAAATTCCTTGTGTATTTCGTAGAGTCACATTAAATTTTTAAGTTATCAAAAAGTATTAGAATCATTTTCCAATGTATTGCAAAGAAACCGGTGTAAGGACTACTTCATCTTTACTTGTAAAGCATATGTAGCCCCTTTTTACGTCCCTTAGTAGCACAAAATTTAAATAATGTGTTAACATTGCCACTTGAACTAAATTTCGCTCTAAAGAATTTCTTTTGGTGTGAATTTACTTGTGTAGTACACTTATTTTAGAATCAGTTTACCTAGCATATGTTCGTTACTGTGTGTATTGAGTAGGTGGAGCCGAAGTCACCACAGTTTTAGATATTTTTGCCTGCACACAGCACGGAGAGCTACAGTCTCTCATGTGTGACGTCAGGTAAGAAAAGAAATATCACTGATGCACACAGATTTTAATTATTACAGTTTTATTCAATAGCTGACGATTTGCACACAAGATATAAATGTGATCGAGTATGTGTAACAGACTCGACTCTCACAATTGGACGGACTGCCAAGGAATGACTATATAGTCGGCTCGGCCGACTCGCTTGACTCCGACCCCCATCAGTAGGTGTGAGAGAGTGCACTATACATTGCCTATAATCGTAAAGCGGCGTAGCCCCTCAGTACCTCCCCCCCCCCTAGTAAACGGCTGGTGTAAAAAAAATATTGGAGGGTTTTTATTTTTATCTTATACAATAGATAAATAAGATCAAAGACGCATTACAGCTTTAATTAATAACTTATAATACTAGAAAAGAGAGAAAACAAGATTTTGTTTTAGTTTGCATGAATAATGAGGGGCTTATTTTATGTTGATTATTATATATGTATATAAAAAATAGCTATCTTATAGGTAAGCTTACACGTCGCTAATATTAAATGCAATAATCTTTTATCAGTGTTTATTATAATGCATTTGTAACTCGTTATAACCTATTACGCGTGTATATAATTTGCATTAATCTTAGTTTAAACGTTTATGAATCTTCAGCACTTTTATCAAGTATCATAGTAACTTTTTTATGAGTGCTATTATTTGTACGCTTATAAGTTTTTAAGATTATAGAACTAGATTTAGCAGACTGACCGTCTACAGTAAAGTTACACACTTGAGTTTCATTAAGATTTTCATTTATGAAATATGCGGGTTTAAGCAAGTCGGCATTTACAGTGGGAGAAGCTTTACTTATTTCAATTTCAAAAACCCTACCTGATATGCGTTTTAACACCTTGTATGGACCAATATATGGTTTTTCCAGTCTTTTTTTTTTGTTATATTTTTGATAAAGACATATGAACAAGTATATAAATCTTTAAAAACAAAAGTGTTGAGGTTAAAATTATGTGTTACAAGAACCGGTCTAATTCTACGCATATATTCACGATACTCCTTCGAAAAAAATTGTGGATCTTGCGAAAAATTATAGTGAGAGAAAAATTCGCCATGCAGTCACAACAGAATAGCCAGCATAAATTCTGCCGGTGATGCGTCCATGTCCAAGCGTATTGCAAACCTTAAGCCTAATAATACGGTGAAAAGAGTTCGAGTCCAATCAGAGTCTTTTTGACATTTGAGTGCTACTTTCATTTGTCTATGTCATCTTTTAATTATACCGTTAGCTTGAAATTGGTATGCTGTAGTGCGGATGCGCTTAGTACCGATCAATTCCAGTAACGCAGTAAAGATGCGTGATTCAAATTGTGCGCCGTTATCACTGATAAGAAAGCTTGGACATCCGTATCTTGCTACTCAGTTATCAAAAAAAACTCTGGTAACTTCTTGGCAGAAATTTTACGCAGAGGAACGGCTTCAACCCAACGTGAGAATAGATCTATCATGGTAAGTATATATTCAAATTTGTCGTGTTTAGGGAGAGGCCTAACTATATCAATATGGACATGTTGAAAACGTCCATCTGGTCCAAATAGATTTAATTTACGCGTTAGTTCATCGAATGAATAAAATACCTGTTTGGACGACTCCTCTTTCCGTATCAAGGACTCTTCTAGTGCTTTAATTCGATCTTGTAGATAAATTGGTGCCATTGGTAAAGAAAAGAAAAAAAAACGCTTGAACCCGGACGAGCACCAAGTACATTACTTTCAATAACGGATTTCATATTTACTAAACGCCTCGCATGCCGATAACAAAAATCTATTGAGCGCCGTCACTTAAATATATATATTTTCAATTTTGAGTAATGTATTCGATTGTAAGTGTGCACACTGATCAATTAAGACACATTACAGAACTAAAATACAACGAAACCTTATTTTACGAGAAAATAAAGCATTTGCGTTGTGGCGATCAACAGAAAAAAAATCGCCCGAACACAGTGAGCCAGATACGGAGAAATCTGTGACTATACCCTAGCAGGTACGTACGTGTATATAATATACCTAAACATATACTATATTATACAGTTATTTGTGTGGGAAATTCAACACATCCCCCACAGACCCTCCACAGCCCCCCACAGATCACCCACAGCCCCCCCCACAAATAAGCTGAAATCCGACCGTTTTCATCGGTAATTTGACATTTTCTAACTTTTTTCCTAGACCCCCCGCAGCCCCACCACACAATTTTGCCTGTCCCTCCACAGACCCCCAACAGCCCGCTATAGGCCTACCACACTATTTTTCATACATCATGTCATGTATACTTGTTAAATCATGAAACATTATTAAGTGACTTTTAATTAATTACCATAAATGTTGCCAATTTATGTATGAAAATTATCGAGTGAAGTTAATTATTTATGTAAATGTCTCTTTCCAAACAATATTTTCTATTTCTGTATTTTCTTCTCTTTCTGCTACAGCAAATTAACTGTTTTTATTTTTGCATCTTGGTGAAGCATCATATAATTGACCAAGAGAAAATAAGAGTTTTCTTAAATACAAATCTACATTATCGAAACTTTTATCTTCAGATTTGTTTCTTGTCTTAGCAAACACCACAAAGATTGGAAATTGTTTACGATACAAAATGAAAGGTAATGTTGAGGTGTTTCTTGTGACTGAAGTTATTCTTGAAATGAAGACTCTACTTCCAATTTTTTCTCCAGTTATTATTTCTCCTTCTATATTATACTGTAATAGTTTTGTGATTCGTAAGCGTGTTCCATTACAGAGTCCATCTGATATACTTAAATTTCTCAGTAACATTACTATTGTACTAATTTTTAGATTTAGTTCATGAGGTGGTAATCCTTTACGAATATTGTTCAACATTTCTACTGGAAAATTTAAATAAATATTATCTCTAATTTATCAACCTCTTTCATACTTGCGTTATGTATACTATAGTAAGTTTTAATCCCTCCAGTTAATTTTAAAAATTTTTATTTATCAAATAAGAGGTGTACTTGTTATGCAATGTAAGTATAACACTATTTGTCGAACAATTGTAGATATTAGAAAATATTTGAAAACATTCATCGTTTGAGATCCAATTTTTAGGAATGTTAAAAGTTTCTATTTTTACTTCCCCAATTTTTAATAATCATTTTGAAAGTTCTTTATCGTTAGAACGAATATTGATTTATAATTTTAAAATTTAAAATGAGTTCCATAAAAATGAAGATTTAATAGTTTAATTAAGTATAATTTTTCTATTACCCTTTTTTTATCACTGGGAGAATCTGACGGAAATCACCTCCTAAAATAATTAATTTACTTCCAAAATATTTTTCAGCATTACATAAATCTCTTAACATTCTGTCTTCTATTTCTAATGCTCTTTTTGGTATCATTAAAGCCTTATCCCAAATAATTAAATTAACTTCTCTTGATTTTTATTTATCTGACTCGAATTCTAAAAATGCACTTTCTATATTATTAAGATCTAAAGGAAGTCTAGAAGTTCTATGAATGGTCATCCCCTTTGGAAGCAAAATTGATGCTGTGCCGGTCCATGCCATTGACATGATTTTTTTATTTTGAGAAATAAATAAATGAATTAACGTTTTATATAAATAAGTTTTTCCTGACCCTCCAGGACCATCTAAAATGAAAATATCATTTTCTTGTTCGCAACTAATATGAAATATATTTTTCTGGTCATTATTTCAACTTTTATACATCGAGTTAAACATTTCTTAACTGAAACGTATTGCATCATTAATATCTTCTTTTTTACCCTCCATTTTTTTTGGTGTAGGTAAATTAAAGCATCCACATGATTTATCTTCTGATTCTAAAATTTGGTTAATATGTAAAAGCTAAATTCTCTTTTTTATTAGGCAAACCCTTCGTAAAAAATTCTTTGTTTTTATTCCATATTTTATCACCTTGAACGTTTTCTGAAATTAAAAACCAAGCAAAAAATTGTCTTAATTGATATGGAAACACAACAGCAATTGCTTCTTTAAAAATATCATCGATTTTTTCATCATTGTCTATTAAACTCATTGCAATTGCAATATCTTTAAAAGTTTCATAAGTTATTCCTTTATATGTTTTAATGTCTTTGAACGATGTCGAACCAGTTACTTTATTTAATACAAGTTAAAAAAAAAATCTTTCATGATCTTTTGGAGATACAACTTTCAACCGACCAATTGCAATATTTCTTATCATATTTTTCCTTCAAGATTAATTTTTAGTTTAAGATTACTATTTGAATTTCTATATATTTGAATATCGTTATTCGAGATATTAACTATAACGTAAACATTACATAAATCTGAGAAGCTTTGAATTTAATACTTGTACCATAAGTCCCATTTTTTGACATTATGTTAATATATTTATCACTACATTTTAATTATAATTGTTTCCTACTATAAATTCATAATAATTTTGCCATTCATTTACAACATTATTATTACTAAAGAACGAGCTTTCATGTGGAAATCTTCGTCACTATACAGAAAATAAGAAAAAATTCTGAATAAACAATTTCCGTCCCCTTTTACGCTAACTTTTATACTATTCATTTAAAAAATTTTTTCAAATATTAAGTTTGATTTTAAATTAAATTTTAATAGTACAAAGTACAAACGGTTCTCCCAATTTTCAGTGTGGAACACTGTGAAGAAATTATTTGCATATTTGTCATTGAATCTAAAAATGATTAATTCTTTCTAACCACTTATATGAATTGATAAAATATACAATGCATAGTAGTAACAAAAATAATATAAAGTATATGTTATATAAAATTTAAATAATTTATGTGTGATTACAGTAATTAAAACTTTTCGTTGTTCAGAATTTAATCATTAAATAAATAATGTGTACCTTTTTTCTCGAAACATAACGGAGAGTTCTAAAAAAAAACTCTCAACGTACCACAATAGTACCTTCTGGGTGGTGTGGAAATTTACTGATAAATATATAACTAATGTTTAACGATTTAGATCAAAAACTCTTTTTCCTCACTAAATTCTGGGCACCAACCTCTCCTTACTAACAGATAAAATTCAAAGACTCTTCTTTTAAGTAAGAACAGTAGGGGGTTGGCAGGCAAAGCGCGCAGGGGGGCGAACTTTCACTAGTATATACATATGTATACATATAGTTCGTAAATCTTGATTTACTTAAAATTTATTTATATTACTTTTACTGCATTCTTCAAAAGTATTGAGGAACCACAAATGTAAAAATTTAATTTGTTTCAGTATTTTTTACCAAACATAAAAATTAATATTCGAAATTTTTATCTACACACTATAGTTATATCAAGATATTTAATAAAGTATTTAAAAGCTGCTCATGGTATCATTTTTCTTTAAAATACACTTTAATCAACATTCTGAAATAAATTATATCAACATAGTGTCAAAAAATAGGACAAACAGAACAAGTATTCAAATCAAAAGCTTCACAGATTTATTTGATGTTCGCGTTACAGTCAATTTCTTTAGTAACGATATTTAAACAATTGAAAATTCAAATAGTAATCTTAGACTGAATTAATTTTTTTATGGAATTATTATTTATATTTTTTATGATACATTGGTGATTCTGTCGTAACTTGCTCAGATCAACTTGAAAAATTTTTTTAAAAAGAAGTTGATTTAAAAAAAAATTTTTTTATAGTATTTCTGCTGTACACAGCATGAGTAAAAAATATCTCAACTGATGCAACTAGAAAATTTACTGGTTAAAACTTATACGAAATTTTATAAAAGTCAGTTTTCATCGATTTTCGAAAAATTGTATCACTTTCTAGCACGTGTAGCTAAGCTCCTTCAACAGTGCAAGTGTTCTTACTGGGCTGAAATTAAAACTGGGACCAAGACCTATTGATTGAAAAAAATTTTGTTCGATTTTGTGCCTCCATTGAAAAGTTACAGTTATTATTACGAAGTTACAGCTGTTACAATCAGAGCGTAAATATCGCTAATAATGTGATTTTGGCTAAAATTCAGTATTTTTCATAAAATCACTACAACTTTTTATTCGGGGCATTAAATTTAAAGATTTTTGTTTATATCATTAGGACTATATGTTTTGCTTTCACTTAAGCCCAGATAAAGCCACCTATTGGAGTGTACCACTTGGCTTCCAAAGTTGCAAGTAGCATCACCGTTTTTGCATTTATACAGCGAAAAGAGGCCAATTGGACGGAACTCCGAGACATGTGTCTCGTCTTTTAGCCCAACAGTGATAAAAAAAAAGTTTGGCTGGGATTGATGGCTCTAAAACGAAAAAAAAACGGCACTTTGAAGTGAGGTAGGGTGGGAATGGAAAAGTTTGGCATGGAATTTCATTGTTTGTAGTGCTCATACGAGTCATAGAAGTATTACAATAACTAGTCCACCCATAATTTATTTACTAAACTCGAATGCAATGAGAAACTGTAGTGAGCGTACCTTCATACGTACACCGAATGGTTGTTCCATGGGGGGTTGGAATGGAATAAAATGTTTGTACGCACGAAATACGCAAATAGAAGAGCTTGGCTATTCGAGACGTAACAACTTCTGGTACTACTGTCGTGAGGATTTGTTAATTTTAGTCCTATACTTAGTTTGATCTGATTTTTGTTAAAACCATTATTATGGTGTAAAAATGCGGACAAAATGCATGCAGTGAAAACTTACTCGTCTTCGTCAATTTTTGGTGGAGCTGAAGTACAAATCCTATCCCCAATAGCTGAAGTATACAATGCTTACACACCCAAGTGGCTGATGAGCCTTGTTTTTTTCCAGTGAAAGTTTTTATGAGTGAAGTTGAGTTTCGGAGATGGGTCGGAATGGAAAACTTGACTTAAAATGATCGATTATCTTAATGAAGGAATTAATATATTAGTATAATATAATTTGTCAAGTAAAGTCCACAACATTTAAAACAATTTGACGTTTTTAAAGTTTTGGATTTCTTTACGGCACGTGGGTATGAGTACCGGACACGATCTGAACAAGTTACAGCAGAATCACCCATTTAAGATTTTGAAAAACTAACAAAAAATGTAATTGATGATATCTTACGAAAATCATTTGGAAAACAAAAAGAAATCTGTCGTTATAATGATGAAAGTATTGATAGGAAAAGAAATTTAAAACAATTGTACATCAATACTTAAATTCAAGGACACGAATTTAATAAAAAAAAATTTCCGATAAATCTTATAATATAATAAATTATTATTTAGAAAAAATCTTTCTAAAAATAAAAAAGATTCAAATCCTTAAAGAATAAAAGTAATATTCGAACAAAAGTTGACAATTCGATAACTAATAAGTTAAACATCCAACAAAAAAGAAAATCTTATGATAACTTAATAGGTAATCATACTAAACCTGAACAATTCAAAAACTTATTAGATAATAGTTTATATCAAAAAGATGGGAATGGATTATTCAAAACATTTTTTTTTTTGTATAATAAAGACTATTTTTATTCCAAAATAATATTAATGATAGTTTAAAATATCGTGAAACAATACAACTTTAACATCAATTTCATTTTTGAAATTTTGAAAATTATTTTGAAATATTGATTAACTCAGGAACTTATGGTACATCAATGGAAATACAAAGTTTTGTGGATATAATAAATCCACACGTTGCAATTGTTATTTGAAATTATATTAACGTGATGTTGTTACATTACGAGTTGATACGAATTATATTATAACTAAAAACTATCCATCCATCAAAATTCAAATAAGACGTATTGTGAATATAAAGCAAGCTCATATGACAAGAGGAGCTTGTACATCGTTTATGTGTGCCCGTGTGTGTATAAGCTTTGAGGTGAATGCTTCATAATATGCTGACATAGAATACGGTTAGCCTCATTGTAAAAATGCATGCATGTATGAATGAATAGTTACTTGCTCATTAACTGTTTAATTCTGATGTATACTAATTAAAAATTTGTAATTCACACATTACTTCATTATATTCAAAATTGATTGTAAAATCCTCAGAAAGATTAATTTCGAAATTGTAAGCTTACTGTCACAATTGAACTTGTATTCGGCGTTCTTACATTGCTGATACGAGCTTTCATCATCACTGACCCAAAAACTCAATCGTATTTGTCAGAAAATGCTATTGGTACTGTTGTATTGTTATTTCCTAATATGTAAAATCATAACATGTAACATCATCGTGCAACTGTCAACGCAGTCTGCAAGAACATCGCCCATTGGTTGACCTAGTACAACCAAAGGCCTTTTTTACTCGCTCTGATGCTATAAAAACGCAACATCAAGAGGAAAAAGCGCTCTCTTTACGTCTGTCACCTGTCCTCTAAAGTTTTGTGCTTGTGAGTACCTCATACACGTAAGGCATAACGTGTTGGCTGAGGCAACTCAAGTGCATATCGAGAATATCAAAATTATCGGACTATGCTAAGGAGCGGGGTACAGCAAAGGAGGCCCGCCAAAAGTGATTCCGGCGATAGCAGAGAAAGTATAAATCGCAACATCCTACTAGCCACAAACTTGTTCGTGTAGTTTAAAGAAACACTTACGGTTACAAAACGAAGCATTAAGGAACTCCGAAGCACCAGTAAAAATAATCAGTGATAGATGTAAGTACAACATGAAAAATAAAATTTACGCTGAACCTTGCTAAAGTGACTAGATTACATTGTATTTAAAAGATCAAATTATTATTATTATATTGCTTTTATAAAGAAGTACATTAATTACCCATATTATTTAAATAAAAATTATTATTTAATACAAAAATAGAACAAATAAAGCTTAAGAGCTGAAATCTAAGAACCCCACGAATGGCACTTAAATAAAACAGTTAAGACAAAACTCTGAACAAGTCAGGTCATAACAATGTATTTTGGTAATTGTTCAACTGATTTAAAATCGAATATTTATTTCTCTGGAACTATAGATTCAGGTATATTTAAGTTATTGTGTTATCAAAATAGTGGTATTGAAAGAGAACTACGAAATCGAATATACTTTGAATCTAAAATAAGAAAAAATCTGAGTATAAATAAATGAATAATACATTTAATAATTAAAATTTAAATCAAATTTTGAATGGTATTCTAAATAAACATAATAATTTATTAGTAAATCTTGCATTTTATGGTGAAGTGAGTTATAAGTGTACGTATTATTCAGCAGTAGTTTGGCTACAAGAAAGAAAAAAGTCAACGTGTTGTCATAAGAAAAAGTTCGTCTTAGTCTGTTGAGTGAATATAATTTAAAATTGAAAGAACTTTTACTTCATAATAAAAGTTTCAGAATACTTAACAGGTACTATGATAATGTGTTCAGTTTTGAATCTTTGATAAGTAGGGAAATAGAACAATAAAGAAAAGGTAAATAAAATATTAAAATTTAACAATAAATTTTCCATGTTACGCAAAACACATTTAATTATGATTCTAATAAAAAAACAAAAAATAGTCAACTGTATATAAATGTACACATGGTAACAATAAAATTGCTATTAATCAAAAGTTGAAATCAATGATTAATAGTAAGATTCTTAGAAAACATATCGAATGTTTGACAAAAATTATGAAGGAAAATCCAATAAAAAAAAAAGTACAATCATTAACATAAAATCAAAAATGTAGAAAAACTACAAAATGATAAAATAATTTTTTTAAGAAAAACTGGCCAGCAAAAACATACATACAATAAACCATTGACCGCAGAAAGTGGTGATATTAATTTAAAACTCTGGACTTCCGGAAAGCTTTGATTTTTGTGTGTATCCAAAATAATTACTCGATAATCATCTTAAAGAAACATTTTTAATTTAACTATATGATTTTATCGATCCTATAGTGTTTCTATCATTTTTTCCTTTAGGAGATTTAGGATGGTTATTTTACAAAGTACTTTAATAATAGTAAAAAACTCACTATTTTACTATTCCTACAGACTACTTTATAGACCAAACGAAATATGTTTTAGTACATTACTGTAGGGGGGACGGCTGACACAACAATTTTTTATTCATTCTGACATCGTGATTAAATATGAAGCGTTTAAATTATTAAAGATACAATAAAAAAATATTAAGAATTAAATATTATCAAGGTTTACTAGACGCAATTATTAATAGTGCAGCCAACATTTTTCATTATTTCGAGAGAAAGGAAAAAATTGGTAATTTTTTTACACTTCCATCTATATGCATTCGAAGTTTAAGATATATGCAGAAAATTTATCAAAAGGCAATGTCTCTGAAGAGAAAATGTGGTTGACCAGATTTATTTGAAACAGTAACATGGAATCCTGAATTAAAAGAATAGTAGTTAATTTTATCTAAATGTCCTTAAAGTACGACACCAAACAATATGTGAAACATAACTATTAGACTATTTTACTTAAAATAAATGTCAGTTTTGGATGAAATCATTAAAAACAATATATTTAGTGAAGTATTAGAATCGAATTTTAAAAATGTGGTCTACCTCATGCACACATTTTAATAACTTTGTATGCTGATAAAAAAAATTATTTTATCTGAACGAATTGATTCAACTATTTCAGCTAAAATCCCTTATGATAATACAAAATTTACAAAATTAGTGATTATACACATGCTTCATGGACCTTATACGAACAAAGTCCTTGTATAATTAATAAAAAATGTACAAAAAATTTTCTCCAATCTTTTACAAACGTAACTTTATTTCAAACGAATAGTAACCCTAAATATTAAAGAAAAAATAATACTTCTGAACAACATGCTTATAAACTTTGGAGAAAAGATAAAATTTAAGTAGATAATTAAATGGTCGTACCGTATAATAAATTTTTGTTGATGATATTTCAATGTCATATTAACGACCAATTCTGTGCATCTATTTGAAGCATAAAATATATTTATGACTACAAACATAAAGTTAGTGACAGAACATACATCAAAATTAAAAAATTGGAAAACTGAGACGAAGAAATATTTTATGAAATTAATAGTTACGTTTATGCTACTTATGTAGATTTAATGGAAACAGCTTGGAGATTGCAAAAATTTTCAATTTGTGGCAGAAATTTTACGGTTGTAAATTTAGCTGTTTACCTTGAAAACAAACAAAAACTTGTCTTGGAAGGAAATAATATTGAAAGTGTTGTAAAATATTACAACGCACAGTAAACAGCTTGGGTTTAATTAAATAAGCATAATGACTTAGCAAAATCCATCAAGTATGTGAACATTTCGGAATACATTTTTAATAAAAATCAAAAATTTGGCAGAAAAGTCAAAATGTAATAAAAAAACACTGCAGTAAGTAAATTGAAACAATTTATCTAAAAATTGAAATTAAAATTACTATTTAAATTGATACAATGTATCTCCAAAAGATCATGGAAGATTTTTTTTAACTTGTATGAAACACGGTAACTAATTCAACATCGTTCAAAGATATTAGAACATATAAAACCGTTAAAGATACAGCAATTGCAATGGGTTTAATGGATAATGATGAAAGAATAGATAACATTTTTAAATAAGCCTTTACTGATATATTTCCATATCAATTAAGACAATTTTTTGCTTGATTATTAATTTCTGAAAACGTTCCAGTGATAAAAAATAAAATTAAAACAAAGATTTTTTCACGGAGGATTTGCCTAATAAAATAGATAATTTAAATCTTTTGAATATTGAACAAGTTTAAGAATCAGAAGATAAATCATGTTAATACTTTAATTTACCTACACTTAAAAAAATAAGAAAATAAAAGAGAAGCTGTAGACAAAGAAATACGTTTTAGTAAAAAAATGTTTAACTCGATGTATAAAAGTTTGAATAATGACTAGAAAAATATTATATTATGTCACGAGGCAGGAAAGTAGTACATTCCTATCCGTGTGTATATTGCCACCCAAGGCGAAGCCGAGGGTTGCAAATACGTGGACAGTGATATGCTAATTTCTTGCCAAGTGGCGTATACGATTTTCCTTCATACCCGGCAGGAAGTTCGCGACCCAAAAAAATAGTTTGTTGCTCAATTTTATATAAAATCAACACGCAGTCGTTCTGTCATTCATCGTGAACGCTTATGCGTTTGTTGATCTTGGGACTCTAGGGAAATAAGAAGCAAGCGAGATGGAAAACAATATAAAGCGAATCCGGTACTATATGCAGCAGCCACACTCGTTGAAGTAGATTAATTATATATGAAATTCAACCATACACAAAATTTATGTTAAAATCATTTATACTGGCGCTATGGGAATTGTATAAGTATATAAATTTACTTGGATACAAAACAGACCTACAGGTATTCCACCAAATACATAAGCTTCTGAGTTTCATTCACATACTCACAGAATCGCTTCCAAAACTCAGACGTATAGAGTCTGAGTATGTAACTATTTTCAATTGTCAAGTATAACACTCCTCACTGGCTAAAATCATTAATTTCACATTCTGCAATCCACACATATTCACGGCATAAGTATTAAGGTTATGATCCGAGTGTTTTGGTTTTCGTCAGCTGAGTATAGTACATTGTCGACTATAGCTATAGATACATAAAAAGCTGACGACTGACATGAAAAAGTAACTCGGAGAAAGCTACGTAGTACGTTAGTGGACAACAAAAAAATTCTCGTTCCGTTTAGAAATGCATAACTTACCAGCCTGAAATCAGGACGGGAATGCGAACTTCCCGTCAGGGTTTAATGAAAAATATTTTATATTATTTGCAAAAAAAAATGTTTTCTTCATAGATGATCAAGGAGGGTTAAAAATAGTATATTACTCACCTAGGGAGAAAAAAAAAAGAATATCTCAGATTGCAGGCAATGGACGCCCTCGACTTCACCTCGGACGATAAACATGCGATCTGAGGGATTCTTTGTTTCCTCCCGTCGGTTGTATACGATTTTTTATCAATCCTGCGCCCAGAAAAGAGATTTTCGTTCCGCGAAGCAGAACGAAAGTTCCTACTTTCGACGCAGTATGATGAGAAACCTTATTCTTATAGAACGTTAATTCATTTTCTTATTTCTCAAAATAAAGAAATTATCTCAAAGGCATGAACTGGCATATCATCAATTTTGCTTTTATGACAAGTCATAGAACTTTTAGACTTCCTTTAAATTTTAATAATAGAAAGTGCCTTTTAAGAACTCAAGTCAAATAAAAAAAATTAAGGGAAGTTGATTCAATTATTTGTAATGAGGATTAAACGATTTCAAAAAAAGTATTGAAAAAAGTTGACAGAACGTTAAGAGATTTAAATAATACTGAAAAATATTTTGGAAATAAATTAATTTTTTTAGGAGATGATTTTTGTCAGATTCTTCAAGTGATAAAAACGGTAATAGAAAAATTATAATTGAACAAACTATTGAATCTCTATTCCTATGAAACTCATTTTAAATTTTATAACTAGAGAACAATATTCGTTTTAACGATTCAGCATTATCAAAATAATTATTATAAAATAGGGAAAAGAAAATAAAAACATCTAACATTCTTAAGAGATGGATACCGAATAATAGATGTTTTCAAATATTTTCTAATATTTATAATTGTTCTATGAATAGTGTTAATATCACATAACGAGTACACCCGTTATTTAAATAATAAAATTCTCAAAAAATTAACTAGAGAAATTAAAACTTACTGTAGTATATATAACGAAACTTATAAAGGAGTTAATAAATCAAATAATAATATTTATTTAAATTTCGCAGTAAAAATGATGAATAATATTCGTGAAAGACTACCACCTCATGAAGTAAATCTAAAAATAAGAACACTAGTTTTGAACCGAGGTTGATAAATCAGAGATAATATTTATTTAAACTTTCCAGTGGAAATGTTGAACAATATTCGTAAAGGATTACCACCTCATGAACTAAATCTAAAAATTGGTACAATAGTAATGTTACTGAGAAATTTAAGTATATCAGACGGTCTGTGTAGTGGAACACGCTTGCGAATCACGAAATTATTACTGCATAATATAGAAGAAGAAATAATAACTGGAGAAAAAATTGGAAGTAGAGTCTTCATTTCAAGAATAACTTCAGTCACAAGAAACACCTCAACATTACCTTTCATTTTGTATCGTAAACAATTTCCAATCTTTGTGGTGTTTGCTAAGACAAGAAACAAATCTGAAGATAAAAGTTTCGATAATGTAGATTTGTATTTAAGAAAACTCTTATTTTCTCATGGTCAATTATATGATGCTTTACTAAGATGCAAAAATAAAAATAGTTAATTTGTTGAAGCAGAAAGGGAAGAAAATACAGAAATACAAAATTTTGTTTGGAAAGAGATATTTACATAAATAATTGACTTTACTCGATAATTTTTATAGATAACTCGGCAATATTTATAGCAATAAATAAAAAGTTAATATATTTATGAATATTTCATTATTTTACAAGTATACATGACATGATGTATTTGTTTTTATGATGATACTTTGTTGTTGAAATAATTTATTTTTTAATTTTTCAGAATAAAAAATCTTAAACTTTTTTAACAACATTCATTATAGTATAATAGCCTGATATACATGGTACAAAAAAAATATTTTAGCTGCTTTTAAAAAGTTTGGTTAATTTTATCATCAATTGAATTTTAAATTGCAGTTATAAACTTAAATTTTAATTTATTGATGTACAAAATAGAAAAACAACAATAATAATTTATGTATAACACTGTTAAAAGCGGCCGTTGGGGTTGGACGACCTTGTGTAGGGAAGTGTGGTGGAAAGAGATCGGAGTCACTCTCAAGTGTCTTAAGCCTTCCCTTTAGGTTAAACAACGATGGTGGTACTATGTCCGATGTTGTTGGCGTTGTGGCTCCGTTTGATTCCTCGGAATCTGACCCATCGAAGAGATGTGGCGTTTGAGCAGTGATGCGTAGAGGCCTCGATGGGTTGGTCACCAGGTTGACCAATGGTTTCTTTTTTTTTTTTTTTTTTTTTTTTTTTTTTTTTTTTTTTTTTTTTTTTTTTTTTTCATTACAAATTTAACACATAACCTGTCACCATCTTTCCTACCCTCGCCGAGGTCTCTTGGACTCGCCTCGATGATCGTCTCTAGATCGAGAGGTCTCGGGATTTTGGAGTGGGGGTAATACCTGGACGACACTCCGGATAAGTGGTTTGGAATCCGCTACCACCTCTGGGCTTGTAGCAGGCGAGGGTGTACTGGGTGGAGGTGGTCGTCGAGGAACAAAGGTGCTCGGCTTTAGCGGAGTGGTCCGAATCCTCTGGGTGGGTTCACTTCTGTGCTGACCGGTAGAAGGAAGGGTTATACCTTCAAAGAAATCCTCGGGGAACTGGATCGCCACGTCTCGAGTTGCCTTCCTGGGTTGGAACTCAATGGAGGTGACAACTGCATATCCCTGGGTGATACAATCGTCGATTTGTTGGCCCGGGGTCAACTGTCTCCACTCCTGAGTTACAGGGGGGAAGGTCATGAGCACCCAGAACCGAAGATAGGAATTAGGAAGAGGCTTTTGGAGGAAAAAAAAGTTGTAAAAAATTGTCTTATATTGGTACAGTGATATTTATTGAATATGTACTTTAAGCAATTTGAGTGGCTTAGGAGGTATGCATTACACGTATTTGCATAACTCGGATCGATATCTATCAGTCGTCACACAGTCCTTCTTATATACTTTACGTCGCTTTCTTACTTGCGGTTTTGGTCGCCACCTGGCGAGCGATAGGTGGTACTATCAAGTACTAGTTGGAAGTCGGTGCTGCGCGCGAAATTTCAAAATTCAAATTTATGTAGAAACGATCTAATTTAAGAAAAATGATTATTTTAATATACGATAATTAATGAAATAATGCCCCGGATGGTAACAACACGTATCCGTCAAAGAAATAGGTAAGAGACCGACGGGTTCTTTTAATTGAGATAATATATATAAATATACACAGAAATTATTAATGTGTTCAAAAAATATATTACTTGATTATATATGTCACACACACACACACTGGTGGGAATTTAAATCTCTGCACGGTTCGCGTGCCAACCTGCCAAGAATATCGAAAACTTGAAAAATTAATAGCAACGTATAATTTAAAATTAATATCTACAAAATGATGGGCTTGTTAGACAAATAATCAATTGTTTCTCAATTTGTTTACTTTTCTTAATTATGTTTCTTATATACCAATATACTTACAATATACACACAACATATAGTTTTGTATCACAATTTTTCATTATATAATAAATACAACTTATATTTTGATTTCAAGTATTCAGAGATAAAAATTTTATTAGAAACTTTTTTTTGTGAAAGAAAACTGGACACATCTGTATAATCGTACGAATTAAAATAATTAATAATTAATATTTAACATTATTACAACATAGCAGCAATATGGTATCTGGAACAAAAAATAAAAGTATAGAATTTTTATAATTATGAAATCGGCGTATGACAATGTACGACGATTTTTGTCACTATAAAATTTCTATTACGAAATTAAAAGCTGTACTGTCCTTCAATTTTGTAGCATTAATTTTTTACTAAAATTTAAAATTTTTAAGATGAATGTCAAAGTTTTAATATGCATGAAAAATTTTGTAATGTGAGTATTTAATTTTTTTTTAGTAAAAGAACATAAGAATACAGTATTTTAATGTATCAGTTTTTTAATGTTTTCACTTGTTAGTTCTAACTTTTAAGATACATTCTATCTATTTACAAAGTATGATTTCTTAGAAAAAATAAAAGATTATGAGAAAAAACTTTGACGAACAAATGATAAAATAGTTAACGATCAAAAATTTCTTGCCATACAATGTTTTTAATGTTTGCTTGGTTCTCCAAATCATTTTGTATTAATATATTTTCAGGACTTTTACATCTTAATACCAATACGTATGAGTGACCATGAGAAAACAAAGGTCTTCCGTAGTCAAATCCTAATTTATCAAAACTTTGACCTTACAATTTATTGATTCTCATGAAAAAGCTAGAACTATTAGAAATTGTTTTTTGCATATAATAAACGGTTAAAATGAATTATTACTGGTATTTACCCTGAATTCTTAAAATGAAAACTTTATTACCAGATTTATCACTAGTTATTACTTCTGCTTCTCAATTATATTTGAATAACTTTGTTATACGTTGTCTATCCAACGATTGCACTATCCGTTGAATATACTCAAGTTTCTTATCAATATAACAATAGCATCTACTTTAGAATTTAAAACATGTGGCTGTTATCCTTTATGTATATTATTTAAAGTTTTTATAGAAAAATTTGAGTTTATATTTTTATCAGTGCGATTACTACCTTTATATTCTGCATAATCTGTGCTGTAATAAGTATGTTTTTTTCCTTTAATTGAACTCAAAATTTTATTATTTGAAATGTACGAAAGTTCGCTATGAGTTGTCAAAATTACTTAGTATAGGTAGCTACTTATACCATCACTATAAATTTTTTCAGAAACATCAGTTTTCTATCCCTGTGAAATTTCGAAAGACTTTATTGTTCCATTTCCAATGTTCATTTACAATAATGAAAATTTTAAATCTGTACATAGAATATTACTTTTCAATTTCATAATTTTACAGTGTTCCAATAGAAATAAATACATTGTAGTTTCACTAATTGTAGAACTTTTACACTGATGATTTATTACGTTGTCTAAAATCTCTTCCTAAAATAAATAATTTTCCACCAAATGAAAAACTGTTATCACATAAATGTTTCAAAGTTTTATCTACTATTTTCAAAGCTTTTAAGGGATTATTGAAGCTTCGTCCCAAATAATTACAATTACTTTTTGCAATTTTTTAAAAGTAAGCTTTGTATTTTAAGAAAGAAATTTTAATGTTATTTACATCTAATGGTAATCAAAATGTTATGACTTGTCATTTCTTGAGGTTATAAAATTGAAACAATTTCTGTCCAAACAAAAAAAAATTAATGTTTGGTATGAAAATGTTCAATGTTCAAATTTAATTTTGTATTACTGTTAACATTTTCATTGAAAATTATTTTTTGATCACTATTAAGGTTAGCAAATAAATCCTTAAAATTAGTTTCTAAATCAATTACAGTTTTATCATCTTATTAATATCTTAAGCAAATCCGCTAAAACCGTTGTAATTGCTAACCGCGAAAACTACTAAACCGATTTTGCTGAAATTTTGCATACTGATTCTTGACACTTCCTAGATGGTTTTATTATAGTTTTTATCTTGAAAAATTTCATAACAATATTAATAAATAAGCTCAAAGTTTTGCAAAAATACGCCACCTTTTCACTTTAGTTCAGTAGGATCCGCTAGATGGCGTCGACATAAAATTGAAGCTACTTGCAACAGAATAAAATAAGTGTGGTTATAATACACCAGAGCGTCGCGGAAATTTTGGCCATCGTCTACTGGCAGTTCATCAAGCTGCATCGAGACTGTAGATGATAGTCGTGCAGCTGGGTATCCTGGTTACCGATGACGCCCTTTTCCAGTAGGCAAGTGATCTAGGTCTACTGTCACGCTAAACCTCCAGGATTGATGAGTGCCACCAATAAACAATTTATTCTAACCGATATGGTCTCCAGCGGAATACCAGGAGACGTTTCTAGCCAAAGCACATCCTGCTCAAACACTTCAGAGTGGCCGTACCACAATCTGGCCTGATGCTGTCAGAGAATTTTTTTACTACAAATGTAAGCGAGGGAAGACAGCCCTGAAGAGTTCGGGCAGCCACAACGGCAAACTTCTTAGTGGTCGTTCCAACGGCATACCTACAGAGATGATATTCTCCAGGCCCTCTTTTCCGACTAACGATGAGCGGTTCGTTATCCGGGGAACGACCTGAAGACGAGATATATTTTGGTCAGCGGCGTATTTCCCTCATGTACGGTCACAATCACACAATCTCTCCACCTTGGGTCATCAAAACAACTGAGTCTGCAAAAAGAAGGTGCTTAAGACACCAACGTCTTCCACGTTATACCAGAAGACGTTGGGAAAGAGCACTAGCCCCAAAGTTTCGAACTTTGTAATCTTTCTCCCGATCAGTCTGGGTCTTTAACAGCAGGCCAGAGAAGATCACCCTGAGGTATTTAGGCAGTCACAATTGCTATAAACTCTAATTAAGAAAGAGTTAACTTAAGAAGCTAACCGGTCTTTTTTAGGGCAATCGGACGTTGAACTACTTTGCTAACAAATATATTAAAACTCAACAAAGTTGACAGAAAATAGCCTTTAGGGGTCACAAAAGTCGCAAGAGGGTGAATTGGAAGGAAAACTTCAAATGTATCTAATGAATACACTTTTAGGCATCAAGAAACTGACGCAGAAAATTTATCTAGATTGGAAAAGCAGCCTCAAAATCGACAAATAAAGAATCTATTACATAAGAGATCAGCTTTTCATTTTACCCTCACAGTAATCTCTTAAGTCTTTAAAGATCTAAATTCAGGTTTTTAAATAAGAAGAAAATACATTTGCATTTTTGTGGTAATAAAAAATATAGAGATTAAGCTCCAGGACTTTGTTGCTCTGGTAATGAAGTTGTGAGATAAGAGAAAAAGAATTTTTTTTAATATATATTTTTGGGAGTTTGAAATCGTAACATCTTTCAAAAATAGCCCTTTTCGTAAATTACACGGAGAAACTGCAAATCAACCACTTCTTGTGGCCAACGATTATTTTATGGCATAAAACGCACGGTACTTTTCAGCATAATTATATTTTTTTTAATTTTTACAGCTTATTATTTGACCAAATAAACTGTATAAATTTGCAAACAAATATGTTTTTAGTTAGAAGATTTTTGTTCTGAGAAATGTCAGGAATAAATGTAAAATTTCTAACTGAAAACGTTTTACATTACATGTCAACACATTACGGTGTTTCATTCAGTAAGTCTCAGGCGAAGCCGAGACGGGGGGCCGCTAGTCCAAAATATTTTCAGTTTTTACTGTTTCATTTAGTTCTGGTAATCCATAATCTTTACATGAATTTCCTTTAAATTTGAAGATTTCATTTAAATGCGATAAAGCATTATTTTATTTATCGTTTTTCAAATGTTCAATCAAGTTTTTTTAGAGTGATTCCCAAAAAGACTTACCACAAACGTCTTCAGACTTTAAAAACCATGCACAAAGTTTTCTCAGTTGATATGGCAGCATAACGTTACAAGCTTCTTAAAATATTTTCTATATTTTAGAAATGTGTTCAACTTAACCATAAGCAATAGCAGCATATCTTAACAAACTTTATTTACTGTTTCCAAACTGTTAAAAGATTTAGCTCCACGCGCCCGATTTCAAATAAATTAAAAAAAAAAAAAAAAAAAAAAAAAACGTTTAGTCTTTAGGAGACACTATATTTGGTCTCCTTATTGTTAAATTACGTGAAACTCTTTCTTTTCCAACCCAAGTTTATACTGTCGAATCAAAATAGTAACATTCTAGAATATTCACGTATCTAATTTTTTGCGAAACTATCTAATTTACTCAATCCAAAATAAGCCGTTAATGCTGTTTCAGAGTTTTCTGTTGCTTTAAGCATTCTTTTTTCTTGAAAAACTATTTTGTGTATATTTTCAATATGTACTGATTAGTGGCCCTCAGTCTCGGCTTCGCCCGAGACTTACTAAATGGAACATCATCGTAAGTTAACATGTAATGTGAAACGTTTTTAGTTAGAAATTTTACATCTATTCCTCACACTTTCCAGAACAAAAATCTTATTATTAAAATGAATTTGTTCGGAATCCATACAGTTGATTTGGTCAAATACTAAGCTGTAAAAATAAAAAGAAATATAATTACGCTGAAAAATACCGTGCGTTCCATATGCCATAAAATAATCGTAAGCCATAAAGGTCCAATAATTTGCAGTTTCTCCCATATAAATTACGAAAAGGGCTATTTTTTAAAGCAGTGAAGATTTAAAACTCCCAAAAACTAAATATTAAAAAAAAAATTATTTTCTCTTATCTCACAACTTTATTATTAGAGCAACAAAGTCCTGGAGCTTTATCTCTACATTTTTTTATCGCCACAAAAATACAACTACATACTCTACCTATTTAAAAATCTGGAAGATTTGAGAGATTACTGTAAGGGTACTGATTAAAAAGCTGATCTCTCGCGCAATGGATTCATTATTAATCAATTTTGACGCAGCTGTTTCCATCTCGACAAAGCGTCAGTTTCTTGACGCCTAAAATTGCATTAGATGCAGAAAACTTTTTTCTTTCAAATCGCCCGCTTACGACTTTTGGTATGGTTAAGACTTTTGTGAACCCTAAAGGCTGTTTTTTGTCATCTTTGTTAAGTTCTCATACATTTTTTGGCATGGTAGTTCGACGTCCGATGGCCCTAAAAAGGACCGGTCAGTTTTATAAGTAAACTCATTTTTGACTGAAGTTTCCAGCAAACGTAACTGCCTGGATATGTCAGGGTGGTCTTCTCTGGCCTGCTGTTCAAGCCTCAGACTGATGGGAAGAAAAATTACTAAATCCGAAGCGTTGGAGCTAGTTGTAGAGATCTTTCCTAACGTCTCCTGGTAAAACGTCAAAGACGTTGGTGTCCAAAGTACCTTTTTTTTGCAGACTCAGTTGTTTTGGTGACTAAGGTGGGGAGATTGGTTCGTGATGCTTGCTCTTTAAAGACGAGCTCGTTGAAGGGTCGTCGGTCGCCGGGGTTTCCAGCTTTGCAACGGACAACTGCGCTTGTGATGACTGCCAAAGATTGACTGACTTGGTTTAATAGTGGCCGTTTTTAGTTAACATAGTCTTTTAGTCAACGAATTGTTTTTGGAAATGGTAGTAAATATGTATTTGTTGGCAAGGTAGATTAAACTTGGGTGGCCCTTAAAAAAACCAATGAGATTGATGGTTGAGTAGGGAACGTAAATACTTATAATGGCCCTGAAAAGGGCCAGAGGTGAAACATCCAGCTATTCCTTACTATTATTCTTGATAATGAATAACTGGCTGTGGGTAGCTTGACGCTTATTCTTTGAGTCTCTGTGTACGGAGACCATACAGCAAGGGAGGTACGCCGCTGACCAAAGAATATCTCATCTTCGGGTCGTTCCCCGGATATCAAAGCGCTTATTGTTAGTCGGGAAAGAGGGCCTAAAGGATACCTTTTATGTGGGTATGCCGTTGGGACGACTACTGAGATGGAAGCCGTTGTGGCTGCCCGTGCTTCTCAGGGCTGTCTTCTCTGACTTGCATTTGTAGTATGAAATTCTCTGACGGCACTAGGCCGGATGGTGGAACGGCCACATAACTCAAAAGTGATGGGGCAGGTTGTGCTCTGACTAGATACGTCTCCTGGTATTCCACCGGAGACCGTGTCAGTTAGAATTTTTTTTTTTGGTCGTACTTACTAATCCTGGAGGTTCAGGATGGAAGTAAAACTAGGTCTCTTGCTCATTAGAGAAGTGTGCTGTCGGCAACAGGGATATCCAGCTGCACGACTTACATCAACCTTCTCGATGCAGCTCGATGTACTGCCGGTAATCGACTGCGAAAGTTTCCGGGACGCTCCGGCATGTCATAACCACACTTATTTAATTCCGTTGCAGGTAGCTTCGATTTCATGTTGAAGCCACCAAAAACGTGTTTTTGCAAAACTTCGAGCTTATTTGTTGCTATTTTTATGAACTTTTTTTAGATGAAAATTATACTAAAACCATCCAGGAAGTGTCAAGAATCAATATGCAAAATTCAAGCAAAATCGGCTGACTAGTTTTCGTGGTTAGCGATTACAACGGTTTTAGTGACTGCTTTATGTATTAGTAAGATAAATTTAAAAACAGAATGACTTCGTCCACGCTCAAATAGATACTTTAAATAGATGTACAATACTTAACATTTATGTGGCAATTATACTTCGTTAATAAAAATGAATTGTATGGTACTACCATTGAAGTATTAACTAAAAAATTTTGATTACTATTTGTGATTCTATACATGTGATTATCACTTCTATTGTCACTTCTTTTGTAATTTGGGTATCCATTTTTGTAAAAACTGTATGATTAGTGAAGTATTTTAGAAACTTTTTAGTACAAATTTTTTGATGACTGGTAAGACATGGGCTATCTTTACTATGCGGTCTATGAAGCACACGTTTAAAAACTAATTTTTGTATTTCTGAATCGAGTGAAATTTCCACTGAAATATATTTATCCGTGTCTGTAGTAGTAAATGATTCATTGTTTCGATGCAATGTTACAATCATATGAGAATGAGGTAATCCTCTTTTTTAAAATTCAATGGTTTAAACGTAAGTAATAACTTTTCCGAAAATATTGTGTTTAGTTTTATCTTCTAAAATGAATGTCAATTTAGTATGAAATAATCCAAAAGTTATACTCGGTATATGGTTCGGAGTGGTACCTTTAGGAAAGTTTTTTAAAATTTACTTTATTTATAAAACGGCTTCGGTGATTAAACAATGAGGTTGTCCAAACTTCCGCATTATTGCCATTGTATCTTGATAGTGTTTCTGCATATACCTAGTACAACTGATGTACGTTGTAGGTAAAATAAAAATATTTCCAACTTTATTGATCTCAAAATTTTTAGAGTTATTTGAGGCACTGCGCATTATGTAATCTATTAATCTTTGATAGCATTCAATCCTTAGAATTTTACGATTATTGCGAAAAAAATTTATTCTATTGCTTTCTATCATAATATATGCATGCAAAAAAAATTGTTGCGTTAATCTTTCAGCATAGAGTATGGTACTTAAAATTTTACTATTTGGTCGATAAAAAGTGATATAAGTTATATTGAAGCAACGTAAGATTTTCTGCTCTTGTTAAAAATTGTTGTCTATCGTATGTACTCCATTCTACATTTTCTACCGGAAATAATAAAGTAAATATCATTGGATCGACATGCTGTATCGGCATACAGCATTGATAATGCAACCTTTAAAGGTGTTAATAAATCAGATGATAATGTTCACATAAGTTTTCCCGTAGAAATTTTAAACAATATTAGTGAAGGCTTGCCACCTTATGAATTTGAATTAATAATAGGTACAATAGTTGCGTTAATTCGAAATTTTTGTACATGAGACGGCTTATGTAACAGTACACGATTGCGAACTACTAAATTGGTGAAGTATAACGTAGAAGGCAAAATAGTTACGGAAGAAAAATTGGTAATAGAGTTTTTATTCCAAAAACCATAATAAATACCAAAAATACTAAATTACTACTTTTTATTTTATACAGAAAACAATTCCCATTAGTTGTAGCATTTTCTATGACTATAAACAAGTCTCAAGGTCAAAGTTTTGACAATGTGGGATTATTCTTGAAAAAACCTTTATTTCCTCATGGTCAATTGTACGTGGCTGTATCGAGATGGAAAATTAAAAATGGATTTTCAGTTTAAATCGAGAGAGAAAACATTTTAGATATTGAAAGAAAAGTTTGGAAAGAAATTTTTGATTATAAGTTATAATGTATCTAATAATAATAACATGATTTGAATATTCTTATATGTATAGACAAAATTTATTACTTAATAATACATCCCATTAATGTATATTGTGTTTATCTATTGTACCAATTTTAATATTAATTTAAAACAGAATAGACATAAACATAAGTCTTCGTGATTTAATAGGGCCTCATAAGTTGACTCATGAAATAAGTCATCTTAATGCGAAACATTCACGGTTTGTTTTAATGATGAAATAAAAGTAATTTGAATTTATGTATGTATTGGTTTTATTAACACGTATACAATATGATATAATACATTCACATAAAAATTAACATTTTATACACAGTTTATCATAAATGCTAACAAAAAAAAATTTAGCGGACCAAGAACTTTATAATAACAAATGAATTGAAACACTATTGATATGAAGTGGTTTCTAATCGCACCCTTAGCTGTATGAATGGAATGGTTAATAATTATTCGTATATATTAAGTCTACCTATTTGCCATCTGAGCGGTGTGGGAAAATAGATGAAAAAAAGGTTAATTATAAAAAAATCATATTCTTATTATTTAACATTTTTCACAGAAGAGCATTTTTACACTACAAAAATATGTATGACATTATTTTTATGATGTATTAATCTATATTTTCATTGAAAGACTTTGAGTAAAACGTGAATGAATAAATAATTTTGTAACTACCAATGTAAATGGTTTGAAATGGTAAAACGTTGCTTGGAATGGCCCACACTGTTAACTATTTGATGTAACATAACTTTATAATTCAATACATAATTATAATGACGCTTTGCGCAACGACCTTTTACAAATTAATTATGACTCTAAATTTTTTTTTAACAATGAGATGAATCATGTCAATAAGACAGTTTTGTTTTAAAGTAATTTAATAATGAAGCAGATTAAAAATAGTAGATTAATACATTTACGATACGTACACGTCTGTATAGACTTAAAGGTCCGAGAAAGACTGTATGATCCCTGTCAGATTCCCCAAAAATAGTGTGGGGGGTTACGAAAAAATGCGTGGGGGTCTATTGCAAGGGGCTGCGGAGGGTTTTGGAATAACCTGCGATTGTCAAAATGAGGGAGAAAATTACGGGTTCTTACCTTATTTTGTGGGGGAGGGGGTAGTGGTGGCGGTAAAGGGTTAATGGGGGTCTGTAAAAGATTGTATGGAATGTCCCACCGAGATCACTATATAAAATAGGAATATAAATTCTTATCCTTATTTAAAATTGGGTACAGGGAGTTCTGTCTCTTTGTGGTTATGATATAGCTGAATTTCATAGGTTATTTACTCAAACTTTTTAAATTAGGCAATACCTTCGCGGTCATTATTATTAAAAAATTATGTAAAGTTTGAATGTGTATGTGTATTTGTAGTATGTCATATACGTACATGTAAGAAATCACGAATGTTACATTGTTTTAAAATAATGGTGACACAAAAAAAGTAGAATGCACCAAGAACTTTATACTTATAAGTGAATGAAAACATTTCGATGATCATTATATTATGATTTTGAATTTATTATTTATTACTATTAATGCATAGTTAAACATGAATTATGTACTCCATTAATATGTATAGAGTCTATCAATTTGCCTCCTATGCAGTGTTGAAAATTAAATGAAAATGATCATTTTTAAAACTAAGTAAAATAAAATATATTGTAAATAGGGGTCATTAATACTAAATTAAAATGGTTGTAAGGGGACAACAAAAATTGTGTGGAAAGGCTGTAAGAGGACAAAAAAATGGTGTTGAGGGGCATGAGGGGGGACAAGCAAAATGGTGTGGAGGGACTGTGGTGGGTTTCAGGAAAAAGTGAGAAATATCGTTTTAAAGGTGAAAACAGTCAAATTTTAGCTTATTTGTGAGAGAGGAGGCTGTGGAGAGTCTGCGGGGGGATATGTGTTATGCCCCACACAAATAATTATATAATATAGGGAGTTACATATCTTACTATAGTATGTAGTTGTTTAGTGTGGCGCTGTCACATCCCCCCCCCACGCCTTCCATAGCCCCCCACATAAAACTTTTTTATAAATAGCCCCCCCACAAAATAAGGTGAAATTCGGGCGTTTTATACGTGATTTGACATAGTTAAAAATATGCTAATCCTGTATTCAGCCCCCCACGCTCCTTCATGCCCCCCTAAAGCCCACCTACACTATTTTAACTTGCCCAGCATAAGAATAAAATTTATGCACTTGATTGCTCTAAATCCAATACCTTTTTTTTCTTTGGACTATGTTTTTCTCCAGAGCACAGTGTGATGCAATGTCGGCACACGAAAGTGTTAATGGCGTCGATGAAAACACGCTACACCTTGCTCACACCAAGACGAAAGAATCCACTGTACCAAATCAATGCGTAGAAGGTGGCAGCATCAAGGATGAGCACGCTGAGATGGTCGATCGATGAGTTAACCAGATAGTCGAAGGCCCGCAAAAGCTGGCAGTGCAAATTGCACAAAGACGAAGGAGATGCAACTAGTTAGCATGGCTTCGTATATCTTGTTAAAAAGAACAAGGTTTTTTTCACTTCATCACAGTAGTCTTCTTTACCACAGACATATATTACTTTAACTTCTTAAAGTCGGGGTCACCAATTGTAGATATTTTGGCCTGCACACATCACGGAGAGCTACAGACTTTCATATATGACGTTAGGTAGGAGAGGAAATATCACTGGTGTACACAGATTTCAATTATTACAGATTAATTCAATAATTCACGATTTGCATACAAGATATTAATGCGATCGAAAATATGTAACGGACTCAACACTCACAATTGGACGGACTGCCAAGGAATGACTATACAGTCGGCTCGGCCGACTCGCTTGACTATACCTCCAACACTGGGTGAGTTATAAATTGCCTATAGCCGTAAAGCGACGTAGACCCTACACAGTGTCTATACTTTAGTTACGCATATATTATATGTCCGTAAAAGTTGTGACCAAGGAAAATAAGGGAAAAGTAATTTTTATGATCTGTAAGGGTGCTGAACGTGAATCTAGTATTAATTTTGCGAAAAACAATATATATGCATTTCGTTCAAATATATATTAAACAAAGGAAGTTCTTAATTCAAACAATGCATGATAATCATTATTTTGGAGGTTTCTATTAGAAAATTGTTAATTATTTTGAAAAAATCAATTGTTTAACAACTCATATAAACAAATAATTGGTACTAAATTTTAAACTACGAGCAACATTTTATTTTCATAGTTCTTAAAATCTCTAAATATAAACCTGTTCTGTGCTTCTTGAAAATTTGTATTTTAAACAATTTGTTAAAATAAACATTAAGTCAAAAATGTTTAAGATAAAAATTAAATTTTTTTTACGGTTTTCGCAATTGCTAATTAGGAATCAGACGACCTGTCATACAACCCTAACAATAACGTAAATATGCTAAGAAACCGGATTCTTAATCTGGAGTACAAGAAAATATCACGAAAGAACGATTTCTTCTAAACAAAATTCACTTGAAGACATTATTACACTTTTATTGGGTTTCGTCCTAGTACGCGTGCGTTAACGCCTCGCCAGCTCGGCTTATTGCAATACGTAATGATTAAGATCTGGTCATCAGCCTGGATAAGTCATATACTATTACAAATAATATAAATTATAAGGTTTAAGACTTGCGTTTACAATTATTTAACATTTTATTGATTTTCTTGACTTCACTTACTTTTGTGATCGTTAGTTAGCCGCTGCTTGCTCGCACGCAGTCGCAAGATCTTACAAGGTTGACCGCAACGATGATACTAATCATACCCGAGAGTACTCGTGGAGATGGAAATAATAAGGCTGCTGATTTTAACGTCGGAACCCAAGTCGACAGTCCTTTCTTGTTCCTCTTTGATTCACTTTTTAGGCAAGTCTACGGTGGCCTGTTGTACTCTAGCTTTTCTTACACTACCAAACTAAGTCTTACATTTGGTTCAAATGCACGCTTATAACACGCAGCTCAGTCACCAAACTAGGTTTTACGTTTGCTTAAAAGACACAACAGAACTCACTCACCTACTTTTAGAGTTATTTTAAAGAACTCGATAAAAGAGAAAAGGCAAATATTAGTATGAGCAAGGAGTTTTTATGCTTCTGATTTTATGGAGGACTTGTCAGGTTGGGGGTCTGAACTACCAATCAGAGCTTGGCCCAATTACTCTTGATGTACACAAGCATTGTTGTGGTGCAATATTCATGCAGTAATTGATGGTTAAAATTTCTGATGTCTTGGATTCTACATTAAGTAAAAGTTGCTATTATATTTGTGTACAATATTTCTTATGGATATACGCAGTAAAGAATATTAAAATTGTTGATGAGTCTCATTTTTGGACAAGGAAGTACGAAATAATGAAGTAAAATAAGCGCTGTATAAAATTGTTGAGATTGCACGCGTAGTTCGTGTTTTTTAACGGTAGCTTCTTTCAAAAGAAGTAAATTATGCGTCAAGCAATTACAGAAGATATGATTATATGATGTATCATATGATTAGATAATATGCTCGATGTTAGAATATCGCTAAGCATTTGCATTTTTTTGTAATTTTAGAACGAAACTCTTTGTATCGAAGTGATGAGTATTAAATATTTAACATGGGATGTCATACGCCTTCTTTTAGTTAATTGCCAACCATAAGAATGAGTCTAAAGCTAGCCGCTTACTCAGAGCCACCGATTTACGATTTACAGAGGTTCTCAACCCGAATACCAAACATCAAGAATCACCCTAATAAACCAGTTCACAGTTCACAAGGCCATAAAAACAGAGTATATAACATGTATGTACACAGAAGAAGCACACCCGATCAGAAACCTTAGTGGGGTTCTGATGGGGTCCATACTAGGCTGCCAAATTAACCACATGTGGTCCTAGAATGGCATTGTCACGGGGCGAAGATGTGATCCTCTCTAGTGTGCCCCAATAGGAAAGAAAGTTTACCTAACCCTGTTTATTTTTTGTGTAGGTACATCATTACATTTAATACAATTATTATAAGAGCATGTGCCTGATTTACCATCCGTGCTATGCAGATTATGGAGTTTATCGGCCGTGCAGATAAGGGAGAATTAAATTACGGTCACATATATTTAACCCAAACAGAGAAATATAAAATGTTTTCAACAGTTTTAGCTAGGTTATTGGGGCAACCTACGATGGACCATCAGTTCACCCGTGACGCGCCTAATGGGGTACCAACTAGGCAGCCTAAGGGGGACCCCATTAACTAAGGTGGCAAATCCATTAAATTTCTGATCGGGCAAACGTAACCTAATATATTGTTATCTGAAAAAAGAAATGCTTTTAATACGAGTTCTTATAAGAGATAGTGCCACTTTAACAGTGCATATTGCGATCTAAAGCAGTTAATTAAACAAAAATATTTTCTAGAGTTCTTTGCTCCCTCTACAACTAAATGTATACACTAAATTACAGAACAGTTTTAAAAAAAACACTATTTAAAAACAGGTTTGAAAAATCAAGCAGCCTTCCTGTGTTGCTCAATCAGATGATGACTAAAAATGATCGTAGTTTAAAAACTAAGAATGCCCTATTCATTAAAAAATCGTTTGAATAATTTGTTGGTGTCTTAAATACATCGGCAAAGTTTAAGTAAAATAACACTTCTCAATAAAAAGTTATAAACAAATCAAGCACCCTTCCTACGTCACTCAATCGGCTGACATCCAAGAAAAATTACTGTAGCTTTGAAAGTAGGGGTGTTCTTTTTTTAAAAGTCGTTTTAATAGTTTATCTTAGTGTTTTAAACGCATAGGCAAAGTTTTAGATAAAGAGCACTTGCCAAAAAAAAGTTATTAATAAATCAAGCACCCTTCCTACGTAGCCGAATAAGCTGATGACTAAGAAACATTACTGTAGCTTTAGAAGTAGGGGTGTTCTTTTCATAAAAGTCGTTTTAATAGTTTATCTTAGTGTTTTAAACGGATAGGCAAAGTTTGAAATTGAGTGCACTTGCCAAAAAAAAGTTATTAACAAATCAAGCACCATTCCTACGTAGCCAAATAAGCTGATGACTAAGAAAAATTACTATAGCTTCAAAACTAAAAGTGTCCTTTTCGTAAAAATCATTTCAATAGTTTATCTTAGTGTCTTAAATGCATAGAAAAGCTTTAAAAAAAAAAAATTATTAACAATTTAAGCGATACTCATACATCACCGAATTGGCTGACGTCCAAGATCAATTACTGTAGCTTTAAAAGTAGGAGTGTTCTTTTTCTGAAAATCGTTACAATAGTTTATTTAAATGTCTTTAATACATAGGCAAAGTTTGAAAAAAAAAACACCTGCCAAAAAAAAGTTATTACCAATCAAGCACCCTTCCTGCGTCACCAAATCAGCTAATGACTGAAAAAAATTATTGTAATCTAAGTGTGCCCTATTTATAACAAATTGATTAAATAATTTATGTTGGTGCCTTAAATAAATAGGCCAAGTTTAAGTAAAATAACACTTGCCAATAAAAAGTTATTAACAAATCAAGCACCCTTCCTACGTCACCAAATCGGCTGACGCCCAAGAAGAATTACTGTAGCGTTAAAATGTGGGGTGTTTTTTTTATGAAAATCGTTTAAATAGTTTTTCTGAATATCTTTAATACATAGGCAAAGCTTAAAAAAAAGAACACTTGCCAAAAAAAAGTTAGTAACAAATCAAGCACCCTTCCTACGTAGCCAAATAAGGTGATGACTAAGAAAAATTACTATAGCTTCAAATCTACGACTGTCCTTTCCGTAAAAATCGTTTTCATAGTTCATCTTAGTGTCTTTAATGTATAGCAAAAGAAAAAAAAAAAACACTTCTCAAAAAAAAATTATCAACAATTTAAGCGGTACTTATACGTCACCAAATCGGCTGACGTCGAAGATAAATTACTGTAGCTTTGAAAGTAGTGGTGTTTTTTTTCTGAAAATCGTTACAATAGTTTATTTCAGTGTTTTAAATGCAAGGCGAAGTTTCAAAAAAAAAACACTTCTAACAATAAAGTTATTAACAATTTGAGCGGCACGTATGAGTCACCGAATCAGCTGACATCCGAGAAAAATTACTGAATCTTTAAAATAAGGGGTATTTTTTTATGAAAATCTTTTAAATAGTTAATCTGAATGTCTTTAATACATAGGTAAAGTTTTGAATAAAGAAAATTTTATAAAAATAAATTATTAACAATTTAAGCGGTTTAAGGTATATTCTAGATATTCATAGGACTCAAACAATGTGAGTAATTTTTATTAGTAATTTTTGATTATGATTGATCTTATTGTACACTTAGTTGTGATAATTAATTTTGTTTGACAGACCGTGAATATTTTTATCTTGGTTTACGTTATCCTATGTATAATATATAAGCCGAAATAAAAACTTGTGTACTAATAAAAGTGTTAAACTAAAACAGCATTTATTACGACACAACTTTAGCATGCTTCTTATTTTTAAAACTAGTCGACAACTACAATGCTGATTTTGAAGTTCAAAAAATGTAGGTTCTCTTATTAAAAATTATTTTTGATTTCTTGTTTTTCAAGGTATACTGTTTGTGTTTAATAAAAAAACGTGAAGTGTAGTTTCAAAATTCTTTCTTCTATTTACGTAAATAAAATCTGGAAAGAAGTATGAAAAAAATTCATTTTATTTCTTATTAACAGTTTTCTTAAGCAACATACATTATACTGACATATAATTATAATTTTAATACAATCATTAAATTAATGATTCCAAGCATGCTATAAAATTGAATAGACTGATACTACCCACTGGCGGTTTAGTTGAAATTTTAATTTTGCTCACATCAACAACTTGGAATTTTTTCATCGTACTTTTTTCTTTATTTTCGTCTACATGCTCTAACACGTCTAATTCAATATTTGATTCTCTTGCTTTATTAATTTTACGGTAAATCCACTGACCTGCATGAAGCATATCTTCTTCCGCAAATATTACATATTGATTAGTCATTACGATGTAACCCCAAACACAAACATGCACTCCATAATTATTCGCCCCTCCAAAATTACGTGTTTGTAAAGGAACATCACAAGGGTAGTGAATGGTCCACTCTTCCCAATTGAATTGTACTTTGGTTAAAAAAATACTTTGAATAAAACCACACAGTCTAGTATATACGACACTACTGTTCCTGCCATGCAAAGAGTCGAAAACAATGATACATTTTAGTGGAAAGATGACTACGATCAAAGTCCAGTGTCCCTTTTCACACTTTGGCATTATTCATACTTTGCATGTCCATGGCTTTTCCTTCAGAGCCCACTTAACGCAGCCATTGCGCTCTAAATTGCTAAGCATTGAAATGAAAAAGGGTGACTGGAAAAGCAAAAATTCTTTATCTTGTACTATATTGCTTATTATTTTTAAGAAAGCGTTGATGACGTTGTCATCCAGCATTTGGCCTCGTTGCAGCAACTGTATAGTATTTTTATCGATTAAAAATTTAGAAATATAAAAGCGTTTGAAACTTTTAAACTACATGCTACTCAAATCATTATTTTAAAACTCACTTCAAGATTTCCATATACTTGTTTCGTTTTGTGCAGGAAAATTATAATTCTTAATGTTTTCTGGATCAATTTTCATTGCCTCGAAACTTTTTTTTCTGTGTTATAAGTAATTTTAGAATTTTTCCATTCATAATAATCTTCCTCAAAAATTTTAAAGCCAGCCTTAAATGGAATGTATTCTTTTCTTTTCTTTTTCAAGATTCTTCGCATAAATCGAAATTAATCTCATATCAATTAATCTTGGATTTTGTCATGTTTTTCTGGTAAGTCATTCTCACTGCATTCAGATAAGGTGCCGTCATTTTTTTTTTCACAAGTAGCAAAAGTATGAATAGAAGTATTTAAGTTTTTTTTTCTTTTTTTTTTTACTATTTCTTTGAAGTTTTTTAGTAGGTTCGTATTCGGTACCACTTCATGATAAATCATTTTTTTCGACACTCTCCCATTTTCTTCTTTTTTTGATTTTTCTGTTGCCAGGATGTCAGTCGATTATGATTTCGTTGGACTAATCTTATGGCAACATTATCTTTTAATTGATCCAACTTCCTACTGCAGCATTGAAATTTCTTCGAATTCCAAAATTTTTAATCAAAACTGCAGACCATAATGGGTAGTAAGGAAGAAGTTCCTTCCATAACGAGTGAATAATAAAAAATTCTTGTTTCTGATTTAGGGGGTTAAGCAAAAACAGATCCGGTAGCATCAAAATGTAAGCCAAATTTTCTTTTTTTTGCAGTATCAACAAGCAATAAAATCTGTTGTTCCATAAAGAGAGTCACGTTGAATGTGGGATAGATAGTATAACCTTGTATAAAACCGTTTATATACTTGCCATTTAAAGTTACATCTTCTTCAAATTTGTTTTTCAACTTAATTAAAAATATATACAAATCTTTATCTAGATCATTCTTTTTCTTCCATTTAAAATTTTATGTTATGCAAAATTTGTGCTGATGCATCATTCCGATTCCCACTAACGAGTACGTCTTCAGGTAGGTTAGCCAACATTCTACCTGCTAAAACATTTGCGTGGGTGCATTGCAATTTTTTAGCTGTATTAATTCTTTGGTCACCGTTTGTGAATCGACGCTCACATACATCTGCTGAATGATTATAGGCACCATTATACTTAATATGCACAATGTTCTCATTATCAAGCAAGATAGGCTCCAAGATTTCGAATCGAAATTTATAACAATTTTCAAATTTACAGTGAGCGTCTGCAACTAAAAATTGTTTTTTGTGTTTGCGCGACACTCCTCGCAGTTTATGTCTCTCTATAGATACAATACATTTTCTCTCAATAGTCGCAAAAATTTTTAAAAATTCTGTAGTCCATCTACTTTTAAACCTAGCATCACTCTTCCAAAATTATAATAAAAACTCTTTTGTTAATTGGAACGAACGCTCTTCACGAGTATTTAATAATGAATTATCAAGCTCAATACTATCATCAAGATCAGAGAAGCTGTCACTCGTGTTATCATTATTATCAACTTTATCACTATTTTTAAAGTTACTGGTATGACTTGTTGCTGCAACATTTTTCGTACGAAAATCCTTATCATACTCAGACGTAAATAGCGTTGTGTCCTGAAATTTTGTCTGCATGACATTTTTAGTCTCATCTGTTAGAGAGCCAACTAGAGAAACACATTCATTTGGCTTGTTTTTATTCACTACGTCTGTTTCAATACTGCTACTAAAATCAAAGTTATCCTTAGACACTTCCATGTTAGTCAATTTTTGTACTATTTTGTTTTTATTTAATTTAAATTTTAAAAATTTAGTTTTTTTATCGATATCGAAGTTCAAATTATTTTTTATCACATCTTAAACATAATCATTTCGTTGATGAATTTGACGATTACTATCAAAAATATTAAATTTTTTTACAATACTAAGTAATTTTTCTTTGGTAACTTTCATGACGAATTAACAAAAAAATATAAGTTAGCACTTGCATCTATCATTACAGTAATATAATACTTTTGTTCATGAAATGTATAAACAATACTGGATGTAGAAATATGGCAGCAACAAGTTTATAGCAATAAGTTCAATGGAAGACGAAACTCTCCAAATAATCCAACACTTGTTTAACACAACGTAAGACAATAAGAGGAAGAAAAACGTACGTTTGATACATAATAACCATGATTGTAAAACCGCTATTTATTGTGCGCTACTTCTGCGCACCCTTAAATTTATGTGTGCTACCTGATTTCAATAATATGGGTGGATATTGCTTGAAGCAGCCACCACTGGCACATTACTTAGACTTTTCCATCAGCTTTTGTATTGTGGTATCAGCATATTTCTTCAATGACTTGCACACATTAACCATACCACTCATTCTTCAATTACACTGTTGACCGTTCTGTAAGAGCATTACATGTAGAGAACACGTGACTTACAAAATCTTTGTAAATGTCTGAATGGCTCACAAAATGATACTTCAGTTAGGAATATTCCGATAACTAAATAAAGAAATTAAGAAAAAAAATTATGAAGCAACCAAATCTGTTATAAAATACTGCAGCATAGTATTGATAACTCCTAATAACACAAATAAGTCGCGAACGTATTAAATATAGCCTTATGAAACTGCTTTGGCATGGGGCTAGATGCAGCTCCATTAAAAGATACAAATTCTATTTGGTTTTAAGGAGGCACAAGGGTATAAAAATACGTATGAATTTTATTTTTGCTTACATGCGTATAAACGTATTGACAAAATACTCTGTAGCCTGGCGGCCTTTGCTGGCCTTGAAAATGCATAGAGGTACCGACGGTGTTAAATCACAATGTCTATTGGTTTTAAGGGTGAATAAGCTAATAAAAAAATTTTAATGCCTAACGGTCTTCCATGTGCAATTCTTCCTAAGTGGGGCTAGTTTCATGTGGAGCTAACTTCAGCTACGTTATCAGGGCCTCTTTTTTGTAAACTTATATGTATGAAAATTAGCATGGTTACGTGTAAAAATTTTAGGTGGGGATTAAAACATCATTATTATTATTTGACATTTTTGCAATTCATTTCTATTATTAGTAATTGTTAACAGTATTCTATGATACTTTTCAACATATTGAGCTGTTTTAGAAGTAAATTCCATTTCCAAATGTCGTTTCGGAAAATTTCTAAATTCAAGTGTCGTCGCACCAAAACATAAAATATTATAAAAAAGTAAACTTTATCCAAAAATAGAATATTTTTTTTAATTGTAAATTTCTGACACCAACATCACAATATAGCATCAGGATCGATGCTACATGACTCGATGAGCGAAACATTTTTCAAGTTTCATCCATCGTTGTGATGTGGAATATATGCACTTAAGAAATCACTCAAATCATGTAAAATATAAAGCTGTTCACAACGTCAATGAAAACAATTACCTAGACACAAAATTTACATAACAAAATGCTGATTTAAGTTAAGCTGAAACTGACTCAGTTACAAAAAAACATAAATGTCCACACTGTAAATAATAATGGCTCCATCAAAGAATGTACCTAATTTTTGAATGCTACATACTAGAGCTTCGTAAAAGAATTTGATAAAAGTTCTTATGCTGTTAACGGCCATTCACTAATACAGATAGAATATTGAAAAATATTATATTACGAGAACGTCACTTATATGCGTATAACGAAATAAAGCAAAAAATGCAGAAACAAGCGCAAGCAGTGCAAGCATCTGCACGTGATGACAAGTGACAGCGCAAAGCATATGGGTCAGTACACATGAGAACGTTATTCAGATGTATCTGGACACGCTTGGACAAAAAAATTAATTTGGGCATAAAACACCTCGATACATATAAGCTCGCATTTTTTTAATTTAGCCACCCCTCCCTTCTCTCGTTGTATATATTTCATCGAAAAAGTACCTCTGTAGCACTATTATGTGTTTGTGTGTGCGTGCGTGCATGTTTGTGTGCAAATTCGCACTTGCCAGGAATTAAATCGTGGTCTGCCGCGTTCCAACCCACAACCTAGCCGGCTGAGCCACCGCACGCTCGACTACATATTTAAACACCGGTGGTAGAAGAGAGAAGCAAGCAAAAAAATAAGGCCATCCAGTCGCACCAGTGTAAGCGCAGTTTAAATACACGTTTACGAGAGCCTAAACATACGGTAGTAGTCCACTCGTTGAATCATGTCGAATGCTCGGTAAAAGACGGAGCCAACTCAGAAAAGGGAGTTATTTCGAATTTTTGTTGAAAAATGAGTCAAGTCAAATTTTCGTTAAAAAAGCAAACAACTCTGATGCAGGATAAGAAAGTAGTCCACAAGCAAGGAATTTTTTTTCACAAAGTATTGTCATGGCAGAACTGACATTTACATTTAAGGTATACACATTTAATGGAAAAGATTACTTTTTAATCATGCAATGTCACAAAAAAATAATTAATGTTGTTGTAATAGCGCATTACAATCATTTCATTGTGTGGTCAATTAGTCTACTGCGATCATAGGTAGAAAACAATATTTTGTATAATTAAGAAAAATTTGATTTTGGTACAATGCTTCCAAACAACAAATGTTGTGAAGTAATAAGCGTTTCGTACAGAATTTGCAAATTATAATCGTAGTAAAAATAATATTTGTAAAAAAATTGTATTAAACATCTCCTGAAGAAACATTTTTTCATTTATTGCAACAATTGTTTACACAATAACAGAAGACTATTTGTAAAACAACAAAAACAAATTCATTCCTAGTTGTAAAATAAAACAGTTATTAAATAATCGTAAAGAATCCTTAATTTGTACGCAACTATAATTCTGACAGTGTTCTTTAGCTACAATACTACACATACGCCTAAAACACTAACAATGACTAAAATAGACAATTTAATAGCACAAATATTTAAACCTTCAAAGTCACAAGAAGATAGAAAATTTAAATGACCGATTTGACATACTGTATATAATTATGAGCTTGTTTGAATCTTTTTTTAGAAAACTATTTTTTTACCAATTTCCATTTAGTTAAAATTATTTTATAAAAGGACTTATTTGCTGTAACTGTGCACACTTTTCCGAGGCACTACAAGATTACCTATCGAAGTAATTTTTTCACGATAAACGTTTTTAGGAATAATGCTCAAGTAATTTTATAAAGCCATCAGCGAATTCGATAACGTAGAAGAACTACAAGATTTATACATAACGTTTTTTGAAGGGCATTACTTTGCGAAAACTTGTTTAAAGTACTCTGAAGACCAAGGTCGAGAATCATTCATTCTTACTTGAAAAACAATCATAGATTTAAAGCTACAGTAATTTTTCTCGGACGTCAGCTAATTTGGTGACGAAGGATGAGCCGCAAAAATTGTTTATAATTTTTTTTTGTAACGTGTTTTTTTTTGTAAACTTTGCCTATGCTTTCAAAATACTTAAATAAACAATCTAAGCGATTTTAATAGAAAGAACACTTTTAGTTTCGAAACTACAGTAAGGTAAAAGTACGTATTATGGAAAGAAAATCAGTCATGAAGATTCGAATAATTATTTTAAGCCAATACAATCGTACACAAAAAAAAAATTTTCACTAGTCAATAAATAAGTTTTCAATAAACAAATTCATAACTTAAAGAAGAAGAATATATAGCAATTTAATAAGTCAATAATTAAAAGTTCATAATATTTTTATGTACGTATTATGAAATGAGAAATTTACTGTTGTCCCTGTATTTCATCACGTATGTCCCTATTATGAAATCAGGCTTACATTTAACTTAAAATAATAGTAATTTCAGTATGTATTCATGAAACTCATAATTAACAAAGATTATTAAGTAAAGGCAAGTGTTATAAAAATTTATATTATTAATACTCAAATATACACTACAATGGACATGAAATAGTATAATGTACGAAGACAAGTAACTTTGAAAAAGTTGTGTTTCTTGTTCATTGAACGAAAAAAAGGTTATTATAGTAAAAAATAATAGAATAAATAAATAAATCATAGTTTTTCTTTTTTAATACTTCTTTGAACTTCTCGTATCTTTTCAGTTAATATTTTTTGTTCCTGAGCTAATCTTTTTTTCTCTTCTGTTAACTGCTTCTTCTTTAATATTTGTTCTTCTTTAAGTCTTTGCTCTTCTCGTTTTTCATTGTTACATTGAACCCACTCGTCTGATGTGCCTACTGCAGGTTATTTTTGTTTCCGTTTTTTTTCTGCCACAATTTTTTTATTTTTGGGCCTAAATTCGCAAGGGAACGTAAAAGCTTGTGCAAAGCTTTGTTGCGAATTATCTGATAATTTTGAGTGTTAAATACATGTACTTAAAGATACAGTTATTTATTATGGTATGATTTTTTAATACTTACTGCTTGTATGAATAAGTTTATTATTTTCCTTACAAATGGCAGATCCTTTATTTATTACAGTTGGAGCAGATTCTAAAAAAATAAAGTTTAAACATAGCAAATCATTGGAAAATAATTAAGAAGTCTCAATGGTAAAATAAATAGATAATTAATAAACCTATTTTTTTCTCCATGTTCAAAGAATTGGATACAGTCAGATCCATAATGAATTCACAATTGTTTTCAAAACTTTGCATTGGAGCGATTGAATTTACATTATCTGTCGTTGACAGCTCTATCGTATTTGGATCGTATATAATATCAAGATCTTGTATTGAGTAGTGATCGGGATTGAATCGATAACTGCACTATTCTTATCATTTGGTAAAACATCCAGCTTGATAAATTCATGGAGTGAGTTACTTTTCAATTCATTACTTATTGGTGATAGTGAATTTATCGTTAGAATAGGTGAAGGTTCCAGTGTCTCAGGAGGAAGTTCTTGAATTATCACCTTATGATTATTTAACGTTTTGATATTATTAATAACAGGCTTTGAACTTGATTTAGATTCTAAATTAAAAATAATACTAATATCAAAAATGATACATTGTAAGTAACATTACTTATAAAAAAAATAATAATAAAATAATAAAAATAGAAATTGTAAGTATAAAAGATAAAAATAATTGTTACAAGAATTTAAAAATAAAAGTAATTTTGAATAAAAAATTGAAAAAACAACATATGATAGAGCTTTTCAAAAATTTTGTAAGTATAAATCGTGTAAATTAAAGATAATTAAATGGTAAAATAAAAGTAATTAAAGAAAAATTATTATTGTTATTTATGACAATTGAACGAAAAAAATCATAAATAAAATACCAAAAATTGCTCTTGTAAGTAAAAATCATTAAAATTAACCAATTTTGTCATAGTAAAGTAAGTATCAAAATAAAATAATTTCAAATGAATAACAATTCAATGTAAGTAATAATAAAAATAATGAGAACCACTAACATTATTCTTTTTTCTCAGCCAATATTTAAATAATCCTCTGTTTTCTATGTCACCTTCCCATACTGCTATAACTTCGCATGCTAAATATTTATTTAATAAATCTGAATCTAGGTCTTTCTCGAATTCAAACAAAAACTGATCCCTTGGCAACTGTGAATCTAATTTTATATTTGTACCAGTCAATGAGTTCTCATCTTCGTTAGTGTTTGATTTTTTCTTCCCTTTGTTAAGAACGTTGTAATTAATTTTGTCAGGATTGAATAGATAAAGTCCAGTGGCTTTAAAACTATTTATAATAGTATTTTTCTCATCTGGCATACAATCTAAGGCATCCTTTAAAACAATAGCGAATTCATCTTTCTCTAATTTCATTTTTTCATGTTGAGCTAACCATCGGGTAACAGTTTTTTTCCATGTATTCTTAAAGGAATGAAAAAAACCTATGTCTAATGGCTGCATAATGTGTGTTGAGTTGGGAAAGAGTGAGATCAATTCAATATTTTTTGCTCTGCAAAATGAAACAAGAGGCATCGTCATGTGAGACGAATGTCCATCAAAATATATTATAACAGGAAAGTTAACGCCACTCTCCAACAACCAAGGATAAAAAACATTTGTAATGTACTTAAAAAATGTTACAGAAGTCATCCATCCAGATTCAGAGACTCCAATCCCCCAACCTTTTGGACAATTTTCTGCTATTTTTGTGGGCACTTTTTCTTTGTATTTATAGAGAATCATTGGAAGAGCACGAGTACGGTTAGCAGAATACATAAAAAGGACAGTTAGACACTCCTTTTCGTGTCCACCAACGACTTTGTATACAGTGCGAGCACCCTTCTCTGACAAAACCTTCTGTGATTGTGGGCACAGCTGTATGCTACTCTCATCACAATTGAATATTTGAGAACTTTCAAGATTCAACAGACTTTTACCTGACAAATATGTTTATATACCAGCAAACCAGTCCCTAATATCAGCTTCAGTCACTGAAGCCCTGTCCAAAGTTAAATTTTGAGGTGTTCTTATGGACAAATCAGGATGTCGGTTGGGAAATCCCTCATACCAATGACGACTTGGCCTGTCATCTTTAAATGGAGTTTTGATTTTTAAACTTTTTACATACATCTGTACAGAATCCAGAAGTTGTACTTTTGTGATTGGTGCTTCTGTTGCAGCCCGGTATTTGATCCATGTACTTATGTCTTTCTTATCTACTTCTGACAAAATAGTTGGAGGACAACTTTTACTTGACAGCTTCTCTGGATTCTTGATTTTTCTGAAGAGAGTAGTTATTGGGACCCCAAACTTTTCTGCTGCCTGCTTAAACGAGGTTTTTTTTCCAACACACTTAATAGCTCTGCGTAAATTTTCTGCAGAGTACTTTTTCCTTTTCACTTTACCTTTTTTGTATGTGGAATGTTTTTTTTAACTCTTGACTTACTATCTTGTTTGACTTTTCTCTTTTTTTTTGGCATTCTTTATCACTTGAATTTTTCTTTTTTTGGCTTGGAATTAAACTAGTTTTCAATTTTACTTGTTAGCACCAATCTATGAATAAAGATATACCATTAATCTAATATTTTTATAACAATCATCAAAATTGTGTTGTAAATTTTTGTTATTGTTTAGAGGTTAGAAATACTCACGAATAAAAGATTAACCATTAGAGATGTAGGACGTACTTCTGCATACAAATAACTATCCAACTTGAGACTGCAATACATACGGAATAATTTTTGACTAAAAGGTATGCACTAGATAAACAATTTAACACATCTTTTGCATTGTAAATTACAATAAAAGTCAATCGACTATACAATGTGATTCATTTCATAAATACGTACATTAGCTGTTAAGCAGCCTTGTTCGTATTATGAAATTTTTGCAACTTATTTTTATAAATACGGCATCGGCACTAAATGGATGTCCACTATTTGGAATCCTTACTTTTGAAATAAAAAAATTAAGTGGCTATTATTCTTAAATTCAAGACTAATCTTTTAAGGCTCGTCAAGTTTTTTCAAGTACTTTTACATATTACAATGTTACTAAAGTTTCAGAAACATCAAAAATAAAAGAGTCATTTGTAGCGTCTGCTTCGACTTAAAAGGCATACAGTTCAATAAAATTATACATCAGTGAAATTATAATTTTTTTTATCCCACTTAGAATAAGCTCACATGATTAATGTAATATTTCTACAGTGTTATTATGTCACACCTTTCAGTCATATTTTTTATTTTGCTTTACAAACTAAGAGCTGTTAGGTATTTATTGATTTATTTCTGATTTTCATAATAGTGACATAATCCACGAATACGTACTTTTACAACCAACACTGTTAGTTTTGAAGCTGTAGTAATTTTTCTTAGTCATCAGCTTATTTGGCTACGTAGGAATGGCGCTTGATTTGTTAATAACTTTTTATTGTCAAGTGTTATTTTACTTAAACTTTGTCGATGTATTTAAGACACCAATAAATTATTCAAACGATTTTTTATGAATAGGGCACTCTTAGTTTTCAAACTACAATCATTTTTAGCCATTAGCTGATTTAGCAACGCAGGAAGGCTGCTTGATTTTTTAAACCTGTTTTTAAATAGTGTCTTTTTTTTAGACTGTTCTGTAATTTAGTGTATATATTTAGTTGTAGAGGGAGCAAAGAACTCTAGAAAATATTTTTGTTTAAATAACTGCTTTAGATCGCAATATGCATTGTTCAAGTGGCACTATCTCATATAAGAACTCGTATTAGAAGCATTTCTTTTTTCAGATAACTATATTTTAGGTTACGTTTGTGCTTCTTCTGTGTATATACATGTAATGTACTCTGTTTTTATGGCTTTGTGAACTATGAATTGGATCATTAGGGTGATTCTTGATGTTTGGTATTCGGGTTGAGAACCTCTGTAAATCGTAAATTGGTTGCTCTAAGTAAGCGGCTAGCTTCAGACTCATACCATAAGAGCGATAACAATCGAACCTATGTCAAGTACTTCAAAAATAGTTTTTTTTTTTTTTTTTTTGCTATTAAGAGTAATGTATTATTTTAATTTAAGAAATAGGGCACAAAAATTATGTTAACATATGAAAAAATACAACTAATAATGTTATAGAGTCTTATTTCTTGAGGTTTTGGCTGTTGCAATATTTTTTTGCTGAATTCATCGCCGGTGATGTTGTGTGTATCGTGATTTATGTAGTAAGGCGACTTGAAGTTGTTGGTCAGTTTTCCTTTCTTAAGGCATTATACGTTACGGTGATTGCGCCTGCACTGTTACTGAAGTAGATAATATGGTTAATATATATCTGTAATCTTAAGCGAATTCGCGAGGGATTGATCGCTGAGCATGTTGATTGTCTGTAATGTGAAGTCAGAGACTTCGAGTTGCTGTTTACTTTTCTTCTTGATTGTAATAACAATTGGTAGTGTTATACAGTAGGCGTAGATGCTTTGCATTTCACGAAGTATCCTCATACCGTTAATGATTAAAACGACATTACTACAGGATTCGTCACGCTTCATCGACATGAAGTAAGAAGAGATACTGGAGTTTTGCAATCCTGTTTTATTACATTGTTGTTATTCCTGCATAAAAATTGTGTTAGAACACTTAGAGGATTATTGTCATTGTTGTTCTGTAAGTCTGAAAAGCTCTTTGCTAACTACTAGATATTATTTTTACTGTAAATCTTTGTTATAATTTTACACCACACTAGTATCAAACTAAGCATTGTTAAAAATCAGTGCTAGGAAATACATCTTCGAACGTGAAACATTTCGTTGATGGTCTTGCATGTACGTACGATTTGTTTTATGCTTACATGTTATACAAAATACGGTAAAATAATACAATTTAAGCGTGCAGTGTACATAAGTTTATTTGTTAAAAAAATTTTCGTGAAATTTTATTTGATTATATTATTTATAAGGATTTTTATAAATATGGATTAAAATTTGTAATATTTATCTAATTCCCTTCTCCAAGGTTCTTTTATTGCGTTAACTTTCATACCAACTTGTAAATTCTCAAGTATAGCATGTTTGTCATAATTTTGTTTAGTTTTATGTATACATTTCATGAGCTCATCACGAGCTTTTTCATGCATGCCTTTTAAACGACAGATCAAATCAACAAGAAAATTATTAAAAGATTGCATTTGATTTTCGGTTGGATAAAAATTTAGTGGACATGCCTTCCTGCAGTATACTAACTCATATAGTGTATATGCAATAGCTGTATGCAGTGAAATATTGTTTTCATGTGTAGCAAAAGGTCAAATTTTGTCTTCGTCCTGTTTAGTTGTAGCTTTTTTTCTTAAAAAACTGGCAAGCATAGCATGGCTACGTTCTACTGAACGTTAGATTAGGGATGGTAAGATGTCGTGGTCTTACGGTTGAAACCAGAAATTTGGGTTACAATTGATAGTGCATTCTTTCGAAAAATTTTACCATTATTGCTGAAAACTATTTTATGCACTCTATACAAAACTATTAAGTGTCTTGCCAGAGGGTCTGCAACTGTTATAGCTCGGATGTTTAATATTGCTACTGCTACACAGTATTTTGGAAATAAGCATTGTATAGATAATATACGCTTATTTCCAGATGTTGTTGTGGCTAACAATCCTACAGTATCAATAGCTTTTTTTGAGAAAACTTTAGCTGGAGTATCAGTTAATATCAAAGGTTATTTAATTTTTGTTGGTGTTAATTTTTGTTCGTGACAATTATTACATTTTTGTACAGAATTTTCAATATTTCTTCTCATACCTTTCCAGTAATACAATTCCCATATTCTTCTATGAGTTTTGTTCATGCCCCTATACCCACCAAAGAGACTGTTCTGGCATTCTATTAATTTTTGTATAAAAATTCCGTTTTATAACTAAGCACATTCACAAAAACATATAGTTATTTTAATGTTTATACGACTGAGTTCTTTATAAATTGCTGTGGGCAATATTCCTCGGGGAAAATTGGCGGTTACTTTACCCTTCCTGGATATTCTCGATGTTTCTATATTCTTATTTTTCATTACTTTGGGTGAACCTACTGAACACGAGTAAAGATCTTCAGACAATACTTTATTTCTTTTTGTTTCTTTGATAGTTAAACAGAATACTCATTTATTTTTGTAAATAGTTGTTATTACGCCGCTTACTTGTGGTTGTGTTTGATTTAATTCAAGTTTTAAAATATAATTTATAATTATAATTTATTGTTAGTAGAATTAAGTGTCAAGTCAGGCAAAATCAACGTTGCAATGCTGTCTTTTATGTATGTTAAGGAGGTTGACTACCTTTGGAGAGGGGTGCGAGAGAGAGGCCCGACTTTGTGCTTTTTTTAGGTTAAAAGAGCGTGCGCACGTCCTGTAATTTAATATTTAGTTGTATTTATATTCCAGATTATTTATTAATTTTTATTTTTACAAGGACCAAGTCAACGTGATTGTTTTACATAATAAAAAGGCAGATGTTAATATACTGTTGACTACAGTTTTGTCCAAATCTGACTGTTAATTGTATTGAAATTTTTCATTATAAGAGTAGCTTTTGACTATCTCTCGTAAAAACGCATGTAAAATTCATTAATTTCTCGTTTCATAAGTACCCACAGTTATTGAAACTTTGCATGAATTTGTTTTATACGTTTTTGAAGCTCTGCACAAATTTTAGTTAAAAACTAACTATCAATTGCTTTAACTAGTCAACCTTCTCAAACATTCTTGTGTACTTAAAATTTCAAAGTAATCAAATTCTGTTTTTATCAAAGGTCTAATTATAGTGATTTCTTAAAGTGTAATAAGATCACGGCGTTCAGCATTCCATTGCTGTTTCAACATTTCGAATGCGGCTGTAGGACGAGTAAACAGTGATAAAGTTTCTCTGCTTTGGAGTAAAATGCTGTTTTTTGAAGCAGGTGTAAAAGACGTTCGCATAATTTAAGATATATGCTTGAGACACGCATGAATAGGATTAAAAATTTTAGAGCGGCGATGAGATTGTACCAACACAGATTTCCAGGAATCTACTGCTTTACAAGAGCTACATTCGCAAGTAGGTACAAAAAATGCTTTGTATTCGATGTGAAACAGAATGTCTAAGGTAATTATTACATTAAACATTTAACTGTGCATTTCTTGCAATATACAAAGATATACTTTTTCAACGTTTCATATTGTTATTGACAAATAAACGATCACAATATAAACCAGTACACGTCCAGATTTCAAATAGTATTTCAAGTGATTATGTTGCTAATCTGTCTTTGAGCGTTGCAAACAATTAGTGGTGTAAAAATTTATTGGTATTTTACTGTAACCTAACCTTCGATAATGATTTCAAAAAGTGCAACATTTCCAGCATGAGGGTTATCATAATTATAAAATCATCACTGTTATTTATTATTTACTAAGAAGATCCAAACTTTAATCAATTAGATAATTTTATCGTGTATATGTATATGCAGCTGAAAAAAACACGCATAATACGTAGCTTATGTATTGAATTTTTTTTTTTCCATAATTTTTTTTAATTGATTCTTATTTTAAAATAAAAGGTAAGTTCATACAAAAATTTTCACGTTGAAATTTGATAATTACGTAAAAAAAAATTAAAATAGAATTTTAATTGAAAACAACGTCCAATGGTAGTACTGTCATATTTTGTATTTATTAAAAAACAAAACGACGTTTCAGCCGTTTGGACAATGTCCTCGCCCTCATTAGGTGCAAAAATCTATGAGTAACAAAAATTCTTTCCAATACAGCTTTTAGTAAAATACAATAAACGCAAATTAAGTTAAACTTATAACATACCTCTGACCCTTACGAAAGGGATGTAAAATCGTAATGTAGTCAGTTCCAAGTTTAGTTGCTTTTACACCCTGCACATACACAAATCACATAGTACACGCACGTAATACAATCAAATAAGAATCGCAAGCAGTTCATTGTGAGACATACATAAACAGCTCATGATTTCCTAATACTATAAATGAAAGGGGCCCTCAAATCATGTAAATCAAGTTAGTCCCCTTTCCTTATTGACTTAACGAGAGACTTATGACAACTTTTTAATTTCTCTGTATCTTGTTGACAGTCAATATTATTATTGAAGTAACGTATACTTAACATTTCGGAAAAAAGGCGCTTTTTGTAATTTTGTTCTATGCCTAAAATTTTTATTTTATCAAAATTGAAGTTATGTGTAAATTCAATGCTATGTTGTGATAGTAGAAAACTATCCTTTTTTTCTCTATGTCTCTTTTGTGTTCTGCCATTCCTAATTTTCCAGCTCTCGATGTTTGACCAACATAGCAGCAGTTACAATTCACACATGGTATGTGGTAAACGACAGGGTTTTTATCGAATGGCTCAGATACATCATTTTGAAGTGAAAAAGATCGAATTCAATTTATTGTTTACACTGTGTACAATACCAATGTAAAGCTTTTTACAATAAAATTCAATAGGCCTGTGCAAATGGGGAATATACGGTAATGATAACATTAGTTTATAGTTATTATTATTTCTATTGCGATTGTCAATCATTTTTATGTTTTTTAAGGTATTTATTCTTTTATTTGAAAATTTATCAATGAATTTTTGAGGATAGTTGTTAGCTAGTAAAAATTTATTAATCAATTTTAAACTATTATTATGGAATTAAGTGTCTGATAATTTAATTAAAAAATCTATTATTGTATGAATCATACCTATTTTATGTTGTATTAGATGAAGGGAGAGAAAATTCAAGTATCGGCCTAAATGTTTGGATTTTTGGCACCAATTATTTAGTACTGTGTTATTTTGTTGAATGATAATTTCCAAATCTAAAAAACTTATGCTGTCTAAAAAACTATTACATGTCTTAACAGTGAATTGTAATTCAGGACAATAGCTATTAAAAATGTTTTTAGTACAGTTGAAATATTTAATAGGCACACATGAGGATATCATCCACATACCGTACATACAGTGGAACATCAAAACATAACTTCTTTAATTATAAAATTTCAAGCAAACGCATTACAAGATCACACAGCACCGGACTACAGGGACTGCCAATTGAAGAGCCAAAAACTTGTTTAAAAAACTTGTTATTAAAATGGAAAAAAGTCTAATTCAAGATTAAAGACACACCCGTGCAAAATTCATTGAGAGAAACATTGACATTACCATTCAAGAATTTCCAAAAATGTTTTACTGCATTTATGATTAAGTTTTCACTACAATTAGTTAATAAACTATTTACATCTAGATTAATAGGAGTGGAACCAGGTAAAATGATAACATCTTTTAATTTATTTTTTAATTTATAACTATGTGTAACATCGGTGTATCCACATTAATTTTTTTTCCTTGCTTCAAAACTTTCCGTGCCGATTTTAGAATACTAAACGCAGGGGCCAATGTGCATCTGCAAAGAGGTTAATCACCTACAGGATTGCTCGTAGCTAAGGTATTACGACCATGCATGACTCACATACATGCAGGCTGGCCTATGCTGACCGGAAATAACGAGCAAAGTAAAAACAAAATAATTATGAAAATCAATTGATACAATAGTTCAACTGGGAACAGCTGCGCTGAAGTTCAATATTAGATATTAGTATATATAGATCGAGTTTAATGTTAAAAACTAGAATAACTTAGAGTTAAGACCCATAGACCAAGCGGCAATATTAGCAAGTGCTAGAATTATTACGTATGGCTAATACAACCTGTACACGCCGCACCATTATACCTGTACACCATTAGCCAGCAACAATATTACATAAACCTACGAAGGAATCTTGTTGACTTTCAAAGAATTATCCAATTTTTACCATTCATGTTCGCAGGCTCATGGTTTACTGTACAACCCTTTTGTATCACGTTAACAATTTCATAAATATACTGCAATAGCCCAAATTGTAATCTTATTAAAAACTGTCACTGTTTCAAATGTAAAGGATAACGGAAAGTAAAGGCACTTCCCCCTTTTCCTGACACAGAGATGTCGAGAGAGAGTCCGCACTCTTGTCCCAACACGGGTAACGGAATTTTCGATTCCCCAAGGCACCCCGAGCCGACTTCCTCTCCTACGACAAGCAGAAAAACCCATAGTTGACCAAATGCTACTAACATTTTGAAATACATTTACAACTAAAAATGAATGAAAACTATCGGTAAATCTAAGTAAGTTAACAATATAATCGTTCACGACGAGCCCCCACTACTGTTTCTATAGATGTACGTGATGAAAGAAGACTATTATTAATACCATAAAGTACCGAACACTTATTCAATCAATCCTGAATATCAAGTGATTTTTACCGCTATTTTTGCATTGGGTTCGATTGAACGGGTGAACAATGGTTACTATTTGTTATTACTTATAAATACCACATCTTAACATTAATATTGGGTTATGATGAAATCTTGTAACTTTTGATGTAAAAAGGAAAGGAAGGGAATGAGTAAGTGAATCACCTTCCCTTCTCTTGACGCATAGAGGAGAACAAGCCGGATGTGGGATGTGCCAATTTCTGAATGGCTAAACTAGAGCAGTTCTAGCTAATTAGATTTTCGGCTATTGTCTTTTCTTCAAAATTTTCCCCTGGCAAGTTTTCCTGCGTTTTTCAAGCCAGCACGTGACCAAGGTCCGCTTCTCGCAATAAAAAGGCCCGTAGGCCCAGAGGAAAATCAGTTCGCAGTTCGCAGTTCATAGTTCGGAGTTCGACTCGACTCGACTCGGCTTGACGATAGCCCTTCAAAATGGACTGAGTAGTGAGAGTCCGACTCTGCTACAACCCAGTCTACTATGAAGCGAGGACACAATCGAATTTCGTTATCACCCTCGAACGATCAACTGGTAACCAGAGTCCACCTCTACTGCCACTTGATCTTCTTCGAGCGCGGTTTCTGTCTACGTTGGTTTAACGCCTGTAGTAACTTTCCCTTTTAAATAAAAGTAAGTGACAAAGTATCAGATTTCTAAAGATTCTTTCTTCCTATCAAGTGTTTTTGTTTGCGCGAATGCCATTACTCGCCACAGTATCGGTACCCGTGGATCACCGGGTAATATAAAGTGTTTTTCGCGAACGCCATTACTCGCCACAGTATTGGCACCCGTCGGTCACCGGGAATATCAAATTAGCCACGCACATACCATTGCTTTCCGCGGTAGTAATACCATCAGAATAACAAGGACCGATCGGATTAAAACAAATACTCACCACGATATTAGTGTGTCAAAGTCGGTTGCGAGTTAACACGCCTCTTCCACGTACGATACCCTTACTCGTGACGGTGTTAACAGTTTTTGGATCGCGAACGAGATATACACCGCTCCTGGTTAAAGAGAGCCACGAGCAAGTGCATCGGAATATTGCACAGCAGTCGGTCTTAGTCGCGTGAAAGCAGTCGTAGCCCTTTTTTGAGTACCACGTCGTTAAGTTGAACTACCCATTTAACCCTGCGTCCCACCTACGCGCCTAGTGTGAGTCCCAAGCTATTAAGCGAAAGCTTAGGCTCGAATAGTACGTTGCGCCGACGCAACATATGTTTTATGTGTAATTTCGCCAACGAAATATTTTTTGTGTATTTTTATTAGTCTGTAGCATTTAGATAAGTCTTTTTTATGAATACCCTTATCAAAATTATTTAATTCATTCAAAATACCATACTGATCCCATATGCTTACAAAATTTTTAGTCACTTCAATCAGTTGCTTTTAAAGATTATTTTCTAGCTGTATATAATATTTTTTATCACTTAACAATTCTCCTACTTTATTAACATAAGTTTCTTTGTCAATGACAACAGTGACATTACTTTTGTCTGCTTTAGTAATTAAAATGTGTTCATTATTTTTAAGAAAGGCTCGTGTCCACTTTACGTTGTCTTGGAGAATTCTATTATTTAAAAAAAGGCAAGTAGATATATTATGTCTATTGTTACTAATAATGTTAAAAAGCACCTTTTTTCCGAAATGTGAAATATAAATTACTTCGATACTAATATTAATAGACAACAAGATACAGAGAAATTGAAAAGTTGTTATAAGCCTCTCGTTAAGTCAATAAGGAAAGGGGACTAACTTGATATACATGATTTGAGGAGCCCTTGTAATTATACTATAAGGAAAACATGAGCTGTTTATGTACGTCTCACAAGGAACTGCTTACGATTCTTATTTGATTTTATTACGTGCGTGTACTATGTCATTTGTGTATGTGCAGGGTATAAATGCAACTAAACTTGAAACTCTGACTACATTATGATTTTACATCCCTTTCGTAAGAGTCAGTGGTATGTTAAAAGTTTAACTTAATTTGTGTTCATTGTATTTTACCAAAATTTGTATTGTAAAGAATTTTTGTTACTTACAGATTTTTGTACCTGATGAGGGCTGGGACATTGTCCAAACGGCCAAAACGTCGTTTTGTTTTTTAATAAATACAAAATATGACAGTAACACCATTGGACGTTATTTTTAATTATTAACCAACTGTCGTTAAACGTCTTATGAGAAAATAAAATTTTATAACTGCATACCATCGTTTTTCAGATCTAATACCTTTTTGGCTTTGAGAAGTTTTAAAAGATACACGTTACTAAGAAACATCGACGACTAGACAAAATATGATTGACAGAATTACATGAGTAATTACAGACGTAACTTCTTAAGTGATAAAAAACGCTTGTCAATCACTTCAAAAAAGAATAAACTTTCGGATCATAGTAAGAAAAGGGAATTTTGAGGGGTTACTGTGATTTTTAATTAGCATTATTAACGTTTTTATTAATTGAAGTGTTTGTACATACATATAGTTAAAAATGTAGGCAAAATTATATGCATATTTACAACGATGTATTAAGAAACTGTTCAGTCTTGTATTACTTATCGCACAACCAGCGTAAGCTAACAGCAGATGTTGCACCTCTTGATGCATATATACTTTTCAGGCACTAGACCTGCAATCGCGCTAACAGTTATAAGACTACGTAAACCACGTGCATGCAGTCAGCTGGGCTGAGAAGCTCCAATCGGCACTGGCTGTGGCCAACTATTACGGCAGCGCGAGCCTGAGATTAGGGCAGTAGCTGGCCTTAAGGTTCTCCTGTGGTGACGCAGCCCCGAGCCCTGGCGCACACCCGGCTACGAGAACTATCGTTATCGTTCCAAGGTGGGGGACCTCGAGGGTGCCTACGTCATTTCTCGCCTCAATATCGAGGACTTGGACGCGAGTTCTACCTCGACTCCCCTTTTCCTCGCATTCCCACGCACTATACTATGGTGGAGTATGCACTTTGTTACAATTACTCCTAAATAGGTTTTAAGTAAAAATATTTCTACAAGTTAAGTGTATAAGTACAATAATAAAAAAGTTATTTAACGCTACTCTTAGGTTGTTGAAACAGAAAATGTGTAAGGTTTCAAAAAAATCAATAAATCTTATATCGTTTATTGACCTGCATAGTATGTTAAGCACGTGTAGCTATTAGTAAATTTTGAAGATCTTATTTAATCTGTCAAATATGGAAAACAAAAAACTTGTTGGGAAACTTTTGTGGAAATCTATATTCATGCTTCAACATATGTAATTTGAAATAACTATATCATTTGAAAGACTGCATATGTTGAAGTAAATAGTTCTTTTACTAGTAAATAGTTCTTTTGAACTAGACATGGTCAGCAATTTCAGTTATACTACATAGATCTTAAATAACACATAGATACATCGTTTATCATAAAAAGATCGTGATAATGCAAAATTGAGAATCTAACTATAGTTTTAAAGTAAGGAAGTCCATTTTAAACAAAAAAATTATATATTTTACATAAGGAGAGACTGTATTCTAAAAATAGTACTAGTTAATACTTACAATACATTCGAAATGATGATACTCACTATCATCTCTTTTTAATTTCTCGGAGTTAGAGCAAACGTGCACTTTTTAATGTCTCTCAGATAAAACTGTTCAAGTCTGACCATAAAACTTATTAAGTAAGATGATCATCATCGTAATGAAGCTTAGATCTAGACGGTTGGACTTATTTACACTACATAAAATGCATCTAGAAAACATTAATATTTTACTACAAAAATGCAAAATGCAATATAATTTGATTTTTTTTGGACGTTTCTGAAATTGTAAATATTAACTCTACGTCAAGAATTTTTAATGGCTCCTATAATCACTTGACTGTTTTTCTTATGCAGTACACACTCACTTTTTCTATTCATATGTTTCAAGTATTTTTACAACTGTTGATAACCCATTTCTCCTTTTAGGCTTAAGCTATATGCTTTACGTATCTGACAGATTTAAAGAAACTATTTTATGGGACTTAAACTACGAAAAAATGAGGAAAATAAGTTGAAAAATATATCTGGAGTTTCAAACGTTGGAAACCAAAGAAAATGTAAAATCATTTTTTTTTGCTTAATAACTCGAATAACCTACGAATATACGTCAAAGTAACATATAATGTAGTAATTCATGATGGAAAATGTCATAAAACAGTTTTAATGTTCAAGAAACGATATACATAACACGCAACACGTTAAATTGAGGGTATAAATGGAAATGTTCAAACACCTTTACCTATTTGCTTATGATTTTGAAATAAAAATATTTTTATTATGAACTGTGTACTCCAGTACAACTAGACTAAAAGTATCAGCATTTGAAACATAACGTCTATTAGTTGTGTGCATAAATGATCGAAAAAAGGGAGCAATCCGAATTTTTTGCTAGTAGTGCTTTATTAACCAGTACTTCTTATGTGAAATCTCCAAAAATTCACATTTATTCAGCGATACTCTTCCTCTTACCAGTAATATAAATACAAAAAAATATTTCTTGTACCTCTAGTGCATTAAAACAACTAAAAACTAGTGGACAGTGCGTGCTTGTGTACCCAAATATGATGAAATCAGGTGCTGCTTGAAGTGCTTAAACCGGAAATGAACGATTAGAAAAGGATATACTAGCAGAAAAGATATCGTAAAAAAAGGGCCTTGAAAACGCACCACAGCATCGAGCACAGTTACTATGATAGCGATAACGTAGTGATGGACAATATCCGAAAGCGACATATAAAAATGTAAACAATATAAAAAGAAAAAAAAACATTTGTAGAAAAAAATTAATCAGATCAGTCACGTAAAAAATACCGAGTAAGCATAAGGTTTAAGAGGGTAAAATAAACATAAAAAAAAGATAGAGTAGAAAAGTAACTTAAGGAGGACGAAAGAGCGAAGCAAATAAAAATATTGCAACAGTAATTGGTAAGAACGTCAACAGAAGTATCAATGATACAAGAATTATTAAAAAGTGCGAACATAAACAAGTGATAAAACAGCAGTGCAAAAACTAAAAACTATGTAACAAACAGGAGCTACAATATGTTACATGAAGGAATAAAAGAAAAGAAATATATTCGTAAAGGAAATAAGCATGGTCAGTAGGAAAAATGTGGATAAATAAAATAAATTTTTAAATGATAAATCGAGGGTATAAGTGCATATAACTTAACTCAGAAGTAGAGTAAATAGAAGTCACTAGGAAACACGGTGAATTCAACGGAAAAAAGGGAGCTATAACTATAGCCAAATAAAAACTATATCAACATGGATAAAAAATATCATAAGGCTGATTATCATGTGGGTTAAGGAAGAGAAAATAGAAAAGTATTTTGGAAGATCGATCTCAATCGAAGAACGATCGGTGAAAAGTGATGGATGTTTAAAGGCAAGCTAGTAAACAGGTTAATTGCTTTATAGAATCAATAAGATGTATATCCACATTTGTGGGGCATTATTTAGTTTCTTATTATTATTTATGTTATAAAATCAATTACATCTTATTTCACAATGACCTCTTTCTGCGGTGCGCTGTGTTTAGTGGAGAAACGTGTAACACATGCTTTGCTAATCTTAATCGGAAGTTTATCAAGGAGGAGATAATTTTTAATACCACGTGCATCCATAAATATGGGAGAAGAATGGAATTAAAGAATGCTTTTTATGTTACCACTGAACGAATATGGGGATTTGGAAAAGTTTGAAAAGTGGAAGGTATGTGCAAACAGTTTCTTGTTATTGCACGTATTTCAAGCCAGAGCTGTCTCGTATTGCACAAATACATTTTACATGTAAATATGTTTTTTATTTTCCAAAAAAGCATATAAGAGCAAATAATTATGAGGATTGGTGGGAGAAGCGTGCAGGGAGGCTAAGCCTTATTAGTACACATGCATATTACATATAAAATGTGTGTTTGTGTGCATACACGCATGCATGTATGTATGTATGTATGTATCCTTTTTTGCAAATGGTGGAGAAGATTTAGTTTTAATTATTAATGTTAGATTAAAAATCTTCGTTTTGTCTCTGCACACAACATTCTTTAAATTTATTAATAAAGTATCAATCTCCTTTGATGTATAAATGTTTAAATGCAGCACAGTTTCAAAGTATTGATTAAATTAAAGTATCAGTTGATAGAATTGCAAAATTATAAGTCTAAGTAAAGAAGCGTTTAAATGATTAAAGAGTCAGTTTAAATGAGTCACTGACATTATTAAAGTATCACGATAATTTTGTTTGGCTAAGAAAAAAATAATTATGCACTCCTAACCGTTTAATTACTTTAAACTGAAAAATTTACATGGTGTACTTACAGTGAAGATTTCGAAAGAGAAATGCTTGTTTACTCCTCAACATGAAAGTAAATAAACTCTAGACTCTGATTTTTTTTGCAAAAATGAAATAGAAGATGTTATTGCTTTTACAATGATTTAATTACTCAATAGTTTAATTACTAAACCAAATAACAAACTTTTGAAATTATGACGGAAGACCATAGTGATGAAATATGAAAAAAAATTATATTACCTCATTAGTAGATGATGAGCCGAGAAAATTTACAAATGAAAAGTAATATATAGCACGGATGGTTTTAATAGTAATTAAGATCTTTTTTTTTAAACTGAATGTAAGTTACATTCGCAAATACGTTAGCCATGGAAAACAGAAGTTAATACTTTTCACTATCCTAACTTAATTTTCTCTCGGACTGTTTACGAAAATGTATGTAAACAAGTGTTTCTTGCAAAATACAATGCAGATTTTTGATGGGCTACCTCGAAAATCATAAATCATGTGTCACATATTTTTGAAAATTGCCGTCATAATAATCGATAAACTCTTAATTAGAACAATTTAAACAATACTGTTGTGCTACAAACTAGCAGATTTTTAACCAGTAAGTACAAAAGCTATAGAAAATATGTCACGTATATTATACTTTATCATCAAAAACGTTACATAGAAATAGAAGTATTTTTGGAATCAACCTTCACTGGAATATTTTTTGTGTCGAGTACTAAACAAGTAAAACTACAATCAAAAATAATTTTTTTAACAAAATTCTACTAAATTGGGCATTGGGACCCTGATTTTTGCGTTTTGTCCTACTTTAAGCTCGTAAGAGGCAAATAATTTTAATGCAAATTCGAGTTTTTACATCTATTTCTGCCTAGATTCTTGTGTGGCTTAGTTCGAAACAAGACCATTCGTTCGATAGTCTTAAATAAGTCCATTGCCCGGAGCCAAAAAAAATACGATTTGATCTTATGTTTTCCAGTAGATAAAAAAATTGGTCATTCCCCTTTAGAATTTTCGAAGGAATATGGGAAAAATAGTTTTGTCCAAATTAACCGTCGGCTTCATTTATTTATTTAACAATTTATAAAAAAATGCCAATTTTTCATTTACCTTTTTGCTTGTATCTTCGCTATTATTGCTCCTAAACAAATATTTTTACCACCAATCGCTTTGTCACCAAATTTCATATGAAATAGATACTTTTGCAAATAAATTATTAATTATTAATAACACGTTAAGGGCGCAAAAGTGCGAAAAAAATTTTTTTTATACCGAAAAACTTTCAAACGACATAGGAAAAAAACTATTTTGTCAATTTGAATGTAACCATGAGAAAAATTTAGATATTAAGTTGTACAACAAAAAGCTGTTTGTACAATTACAAAATAATTCTTTTTTGTTTGTTAATTAATTTTCTAAAGTAAAACTTTGAAGTGTTATTACAAACTTCACTGATGGTTTATCGATATTTCGTTTTGGTAAAAACGTTGTATTTAATATAATTAATGATAACGAAAAAAAAATTGGATTTTTGTCCATTTTGACGTTTTTTCACGGAAAATTGTATTCTGCAACTTAAACAATTGCAAATATCTCAGTCAATTTTGCACATTCTTATTTGCAACAAAGGGTGTTGTATTTGTCATAAAAAAAAAAAAAAAAATGCTTTAGTTTATTCTAAAGCTGAGATAATGTAAGGTATTAATGTTGTTTGCAATAACAGACTAACAATCAAGTTTTATATTGCGAAAACATTTTTTATCATCTTCATGTACATCTGCATCATACTGCCGGAGCACTTTATCAATTTCAATGAAAGGAAAGCTAAAAAAAATTAAGAATGTTGCATTGTAACAACCAGTGGCAGCTCAGTGCTCCCATTTGTACCCCTCTCTTGCGACTAGGTGACCGAACGGTTGCAGTGCACATGGGGGAAAACACGGCCTGCGGATGGCGTTTGAATTTAACTAAGTTGCTGTACATAATTGAATAGTAAAAACATAGCATTATACATTGAACATGCTGAATTGAAAAATTTAATACAAAAACGGATTGTAAAGAAGTAAATTTTTTTAAATTTTCGTATACGTTAAATTTCAGATTTTTTTGACACATTAAAATTTAGCTTTTTAATTAAATAATCTTTTAGGCCAATGTAAAAATTATTTTCCTACGTATCTCTCAAATCATTATGTAGATGAATAACAGAATAGAATATTAATGAATTTTTTTTTATTTTTTATCCAATCCCTTTCAAATTTTCGAGGGCTTTCGTTTCATACAATAGAATAAACACTATAAAAGTTAGATTCATGAGTAAGCTTATTTTATACACATTATAAAAAAGTTACTTACAAAAAAGTATAGTCAAATAATTAAATTAGTTAGAAAACTGAACAATCTCAAACTAGGTGTTCAAAATAGATAAGAAAATGTAGTTACCGTCATTTTGTCGATTTTAATAGAATATCATTGAATTCATACTCTAATTTGATAAAATTTAATAAAATCAAAGTTTCTTGTAGTCATTATGATTTTAAACAATGTTTTACTACACATTACCAGAAATATAACCTTCTACTTGTATTTATACATATAGATATATATATATTTTTTTTTTCATATAATAGTGCACTACGTCCTTCTCTGGGCACTCAGCACTTTGGGAACAGGGGAAGGATGGGGATGGGAAGTGTGTGGGGGATTTCGTTCCTCATTTGCCAGGATAATTAGTTCTGCGGGTGGGGAAACCACTTGGGAAAAACCCATCCCAGAACGGCCGGTGTATTGCCTAAGTTCCGAACAAATGTCTATATTGTCTATAGACGTTAGGCCTGAACTTCTGCACACCTCCCGCTCACGTTGTCGTAACGGTAAAGAGACAGTCAATCGATCTGAAAAATCACCAGCGCAAGCAAACGAAATAATAGTCGAGCGATCACCTATCCGATTACCAACGGCAGCCAATTCTGCTTGACCTTCCAGATCGACGAGACTGCAACTTTACCGCTGCGCCACAGTGTCGGTCTTCTACTTATATTTACTACACTTTCACTCTGCTTGTATATTTAACATTTTCATATCCATAGTGAGCTTTCTCGCAAATGCTGTAAGATACGACGATCTCTCTAGGGGCCCTGGCTTTCAAGTTATGCTGACGCGGTTCGAGAGTAGATCTGAATGCACGTGGCATGGGAGAAGGGTTAGAGAGTATTGGTGGTCTAATAAAAAAATTCACGAAATTCTACACTACTGTAGTCCCTGCATTTCTTCGCCCACTACAGAAGAAAAAAAATACTTTTACACTGTATACCTGCGACTTCCATTCTTCTCATTTCTTAACTAATTATCTTCTATTTTTTTTTTTCCTACTACTCTTTGTAGTAGTTCCTTTTCTTTGGCATTTTTGCATAGTATTTCCTTTATTCTACTTTTATTTTATTTTTTCCAATACCTTTAATTTGTGCCTATGATACTTTACTTCTTTCTTGCAAATTCTAAATGTTACATTTTCCTCTTCTTTTTAAAATTTTTTTCTTTCATTTTCATTTGCATTCATTTTCACCAAGTGACAAACTTCTTGTCTTTTCGTGGCATTTCTTTTTTCAGATACATTGATGTGATGTTCTCAATTTACAGATCTTCTCAATTTTAATACAAGACTATTATACAGTTAACTTAGTACACATTTGTATCATGTACTAAACAAGGGCAGCGATACTTTTGAATAGAGGAGGCTGTAAAGTGAAGTCGTAGATTGTTTAATTTTTGTTCACTATATTTCTTATTTTATCTATACTTAGTTGTTTAGACATAGTCATTATTGAAGAGTGTTAACTGCGTACTTTGTGACCGGTAAAGGTGTCAAAACACGTATTAATTAGTTATTTATGACAAAGACATCAACACCCAATGTATTTTAGTGCAACAATTTAACAGTCAGTAGTGAACTACCCCGTATCGAGAGTCATTGGTTTAATATAAATTAAAGCGCAAATTTAACCAGTCAAGTGGTAATTCAACAAATCAAGAGTTAGTTAAAAATCATAACAAGCACGCATCGACTAAAAAACTATAAACAACTAACAAGAATAAAAATTTAAAGTGATATATAATGTGCACATAGCATAAATATAATTTTTACTTGGAATTAGCTAATTATTATATATTAATAAACATTAAATTAGAGAGTAGTTTGACTAACTGTTGGTCTCATACCGGAGCCTGTATTGGGGTGTGAGACCACAACCTTCCAATATGAATGGGAAGAAAAATTTAAGGGATTTCATAAGCAACGTAACATTATATTTGAAAAAAAATATCCAATGGGGTTATTAAAATGTCAAATCCTCATTTTTTAATTAAAACGTTACAGTTATATCGAAAAGTTATAAGTTATAAGGGTCTAATAATTTATATTTATTATAAGCACGTACTTTTAAATGAGCTGTGGAAAAAAAGAACTTAACCATATCGATTTTTTGCCATGGTTTAAGTGTAAGGCACTGACTTCTGTGCAACAAGACTTAATGTGTAGGGTTGCTAAACTTCGCCTTTTCTCGAAATTCAGAGTGCGCAGAAATAAAGATTTAGCGAGAGAAAATTGTACATGACTTGATTAAATTGCTCTACATACATGTACATGCATAATATTATATTTTACTCCAAAACTATAAATAAACATCGAGCATTTATAAATTATCCAGCCTGTTAAGTGACGACTTGCGTAAATAAATAAATTTTATATTTTAATTCCGTTTTATATTATATTTATTCCCATGATAAAATTTTAAGACTCTTAAAAAAGTCGTACTTAACGAAAGTCGTCGCCTAACAACGCTGACTGTGTACTTCGTGGCTCTCGGAAGTATCAAGTGACCACTGAAGTGAGCTGCTACGCCGTCAGCAAGTACCGGCTCCATAGCAACTAAGACCAAGATATTTAAACTAAAACTTCGTGCAAGGTGCATTTCTTTGCGCGGTGTTTTAGTTACTAGCTTTCTACCACTCATCGAGTGTGGTTCCTGAATATTAGTTTAACATTTCAATCTAACTTGTTATATTGCTCGATAAACCCATAGTTATATTGCTTGACAAATTTATGGTTATTATTGTAATTTATTGCGAAGGTAAATAAAATTAAAAGAAAAAGTATACTTGACTGTGTAGAATATTTTGCCTGTTGAAATTCAATAAAGTTAATAATCGCAAAACAAGCAGAACTGAGGAATCATACAAGATTAAATAAAACAAACAAGAAAATGTATTTGGACAATTATATCTTACAAAACTTAACACACTCTCTCTCTCTTTATTTATATTTTTTGCTTTTCCTTTCTCTAATATACAAACGAACAAATAGTTGGACTATCTGCTGTCCCGCAGCCTGTGAAGGAGCGTGGGACTGTAGTCCACAATCTTTGGTTTGAAACCAAAGGCAAAATTAAATGATATTAATTATCATTTAACACAGCCTATCGTAATATAATGGTGAAATGTGCTTTTGTACTATTTATACGACAAAAACGTTGTCATAGTACATATTTTAAAAATCCTGTGGGTGTTGATTTAAGCAAAAAAAATGTATTAACTATGTACGCAGTATTAAAAAAGCAATTTAATTATCTTGCTACAAACTACCTTTTAATATGACATAAGTTTCTAGTGAAATTAAAAGAAACATTCTTTAATTAGTACTAATTAAGACAATTACAAGACAAACACAAATCATAAATTAAGAAAAAAGTTTTACTATTTTATATTGTAATCTTCGTGATTTCTTGAATGATGCCTACTGCAAAGTCTACATTAATTTGCATAATCAGAAGAGACGTAATGCAAAAATTGACCCAAAATATAAGACAAATATAAAATGACAAGTCAGAAAGTTTTTTTGAGCTATTATTTAAATATATAATGTTAGGTTTAATAAGCTTACCCTATCAAGATCAGGATGGACCAGAGCAACGTAATCATTACAAGCTACAACATTTCCTAAAGCTGACAATCGTTCTTCGACTCTATGAACTTTGACGTTATCAGGTAGAGAGTTCCTAATATGCAATAATTCGGTATCTGTGGCAGTATTTGGTATAACGAGGCCATGTTTGTTACCTAGAGTAATAATAATAATAATTATAATAATAATAATAATAATAATAATAATAATAATGAATTGTTAGTAAGTTTGTTCTAGACAAAATAACTTTCAACTTTTAACCATACAATTATTGTGTAAGACATGTAAAAAGAATTGCTATTAAATAATTATGTTTAAATATTTTAGTAGCTATTGTTTTTTTAGTGTGTTTATTCTATTTTTAAAACATATAAAACGCCTTGCAACGAAATTAATCATCGGCCAGGTTTCCCATGAACTTGCAATTAACATTTGAAATTCTATGGGAGAAATTGTACTAAAAACTTCCCAAGTTAGTTATCAAACGAAGTTTTTTTAAAATTGCAATTATCATTTCATTTTTTAAATTGTGCGTAAGAATAGTTATCATTTAAGAGTTATTTTTAACAAATGTACATGGATAATAAACAACCAATTCAAGTGCAAATTGTCGTTGATATAAATGAACATTACGTAAAATTTACTCAAAGATTTTATTCAAAGTAAATAATGAGAAGTTATTAATTTTTTATAAAACGTAAAATGTCACATTCATGGGTCAACAAAAGGTTATGGGTCCATATAAAGTGTTATAAATAATTTTGCGATTTAGATGTTTCTAAAAAGGTAAGAGACACTTTTCCAATATTTGGTATATTCAATAAGACTAAAAAAGATGACGTCCTGACTAAAGTTTCGTAACTTTTTTTCCATCCTAATCCTTAAGGACCGAATGTAAGATTTCTACATTTATTTTTTTTACTTTTCGTTATTTGTTTGAAGAGTTTTCGTTTATTATGAAGAGCAACTTAAATAATTTCAGTCAATCGGAGATACTTAATGAAGATGTGTCCTCCAAATAGTGACTGTTAAAAAATTCAACAAAAAGTAGTCTGATGCTTCTAAGAAAAAACCACTTAAACGTAATTTTTTAAGACAGTTGTCGATTATCGTAAATCGATTATTACAAATATTTCAAGTGCCATTGACAGTTTTTTGTCAAGATCTTAAGAAATCAAGTTTCGATTTTAAGTATCCATGCAATTACATTACAGAAAGCGTATTACAATTTTTTCCGCTGAAAACTCTTTTATGTAACTTTTTGTAGATCATGAGCATTTGGCATTTTGTTTCACGGCTGTGACAATAGATGAGTGGTTATTAAGCCATAAACTTTGGCCCCTTGTATGAAAAACACTACAGCAATCGTTTAATATTATAGAAAATTATGTTCTGAATGATTTGTCACACTACCGTTAACTATGGAAAAATTGTTCTATCGCTAAAGGACTTAATGCAATATAAAATTTCTGAAGCGGAATATTTTAAGAAAATTTTAATCTGAATAGTAAGAAAAAGAAACACTGTCTAAAAATAAAAGTTGATGTTTACGCAACGTTTTGTAATTAATCTGCTTTACACTTGTTTTTATTTTTTATCTTATTTTTTGAACCATTAAATATACTGTAACTTTAATGAAGCTATTATTTAATTTTAGTACGTTAAACTATTATATGCCAGATGGGTCGTGGGAGGCTGTATCCTGCACTGGATAGAGGCTAGAACTTGGAGGGTAAAGGCACAGAAAATAAAAATAAACGCGGATGCATAAAATATAGCTTGACTTAAACTATTTTGAATCAGCTTAATTTCTTTAGAATATAGATTTTTAAAAAGAAAGAAAATGAAGAGCTCAGCTCGGAGCGGCTGGCTCTCGTACTCATCGTAGCGTAGACCGTGCTGCTTCTACGCGGAGCACAGAGTTAAGACCTACACTCTCTGTAGACAAACGGTATACACGCGTGGAGCACTCAGCTCAAACCGTTTCTGACACACACACACACACACGCGCGCGAGCGCGCAGGCGCACACACACACGCACGCACGTACACACATCATAGAGTGTCTGATGTCATACATGTTACAAAAATAAAATTAACTCAGCAACTTAACTTTAAGCCTCCTCTCCTAATTTTTAAGAATGTTGCAAGCCTACCTTTAAGGGCTCAATGTGTAATAACAAAATTGTTAGTTGTTCTCTGCAAGCCCCTATGCATGCTATCTCGCAGTCCCCTAAGAACCACTATGTAGGACACTACGAATAGAGAATAGAGATAAACAAACAAATTTAATATGATTTATAAAATACAAAAGTAAAGAGACAAACGTAAATTCAAACTCCAAATAAACATATTAAGTCAACATATTAGAAATTATCTTTACAGCATAGGTACATAGAAAAAAACAAATACAAAAAAATTTAAAGTTAAAAAAAAAAACATGCACAAAACAAACTAAGACATTGATGGAGAATAAAGTGACAGCGAAATTCATGACGCACGTGTAGCAAAATTAAATATAAAGTAAAAAAATGATGAAATGGCAAAACACAAAATAATGCCAGAAAAATTAAATTGGGTGCTATTGTTCGATCCTCTAGAATAACCAACAAAATTAATCTTCATGGCCTACCTAGCTTTTTATTTTAGTTTTATCATTTTTTCTGCAGGATGTGGTGTGATAATATCTTTTAGAAATAATTCATGCCTTTTATTCTATTATGTAAGACATGCTAGACTTAAAAAAAATCTTAACATTAATTTTATCAAAATATTGTCACGTACAGTATAGCACATACTGCGTGGGATGGAACACGGCTTGTTAGTAAAAAAAAGACAAGTGGGGGAAGAAAGAGCATAAAAAGGCTCGCAGCAGTGGCCAAGGCGCATTAGAACGCGGAGGCTAGATGTAAGCTGGTTGTAATAAGTACCTCAGGACCACCAAGCGCCTTCTTTTCAGAAAATATAACAATAAAGTGATCAACTCCGTTTAACTGTCTTGTTGTTATGAAGCACCCCGAGCCATTGAAACCCAATGTAACAGTTTTGGTGCTAGGTGTGGGGTAGGCTTCGTAACAAAAGTAAATTTTTTTTCTTTTCTTTTTAGTCAGGACATTTTGGAGTTTTTGGGTTACTATCGGAAAGCACACAATTGGTGAGTAAGCAAGGACAAGGATTAACAGCCACTCACAAAAGGACCGACCATAAAGATGTTGACTAGCGTTATACTGACGCTTATCATTTTGTCCCTTGTCTTTAAGTAAGTTATGTTTTTTTATCTTACCCAAACACATACTTATTGTCCTTTAGGGTTGTTTAACGAAGGAACGACATACAAAAAGAAAAGTAATAAATACACTGAATACCGCAAGTTACGCTTGCTTTGGTAGCCAACGAAATAAAAACATATATATAAAAAAATAAAAAAATAAAAAAATTAAAAACGAAACAGCAGAAATGGAAGAGTTAGGAACTAAATCAGAAAAATTATAATTAAAGAAGAATAAGATTAAAGAAAATGTGGGCATGGAAACAAAACGTGATTAAGTAAATATGAAAGGGCTAGGCAGAACGAGCTGGTGAAAAAAATGTACCAAGAGGCTAGAGCACCCGGAGCCATCAGATTCCTATGTAACAATATATCACACATACGGAGAATTAAAGTTTTCTAGTAAACTCCACGAAAATCTCTTTTCATATTATGCTCTGTAATGTTTACTAAGGCTTTAAACTTTTTTCTTAAGTACCATACTTGCTTTCGTTGTTTGACGATGTTGGGATAAGTACAATGAAAAATTTGAACTAATTTTTGTTAAACTACACTTGAAACTCAACACTAAATGATTCCTTTAAAAAAAAATTGTTTCAATACTCAATAAATAGAAGTATAAATAAAATAGCCTACAAATTGTAACCATAATAAAGTTTTTTAAGAGTAAGTTACGTATTTGAAATTACATCGTGACACTTCATTATCACTGTAGTATGTTTATTGTTTTCAATGATTGCGACAAAGTGGACACTGGTTTGACTAAAAAAAATTAATATTTAACCTACGATTCTCGTAAAAAAAATGTCCATACACATAAAAAATCACATTAAACGCTACTAAGAAAACGAGAAGCTTATGCGTTAATAATACAGGCAGCTGTAAATTTGGAATTCAGTTTATATAGGAAGTCCTTGTAGCAGTAAATTTTAATCATATTTTTTCAACAGCTAGAGCTACGGCTAACAAAAACAATTTATTTCCTAAAATTAGAAAACAAAAAGATTCATTGATGGATTATTAGTCAAAAATTGAAGTTGTATAATCTAAAAAGTGAAAAATTGATACTTTTACGCATTGTTTCCACTATGTCACAGTGAAATAATCTGGGTTTTTTTCTCAAAATCGTTAATTTTAAGAACTGAGTAAAGTAGGACTACAAAACTTTGTAGAAATTGAAACTTTATAAATTAAATAATAAAAGTCTTAAGTACTTAAAAAAAATATGGGAATATGTCTTTCATAGTTCTAGACCGTCAAGTTTTCATACGGAAATATTACTTTGTTAACAAAAAATTGTAAGTTTAAAAAATAAAGCTTCAACTAGCTTCATCTTCAATAGTTTTATGAAAGTTGCCGTTGGAGAGCATGATCGCAAAGTAGCCAAATTCCTTTGTCAATACCTATATTTTACAACAATCCTATGAGTGTCGCCCATTTTTTTTTCTCAGACCATCAAAATTGTGTCCGAAAAATGTGCTTTTTTTAAAGGTATTACTTTTTGCAAGGTGCCGAAAACAAGAGACTGTAGGATCATGCGGTTTTTACAGGTAAGTAGTTGGTAATTTTGGACAAATTTAAAAAAAAAACTCATTTTACCATAAATAAAAAAACAAGATAATTAAAAAAAAAAATAAATTTACCATTTCCTCCTTTACAAATACTAATACTTCAAATCATAGGTAAACAAAAGTTGATCAACACACTTGAAACTTTGCGCAAAAGTAAAAGAATGTATCATCGTTATTTTTCTTTCCGCTTTCGCCTTTTTTTGTGTAAGATAGCGCAAAAATGTAACTATAACTTTATGGTTCAATTATTAAATTATTTAAACATTTAAATGTTACAAACTGTTACAGTGAAGCCGAGCACTTCAAGAACGCAAAGATTTGTTTTAATAGTAAAAAATTACGAAGGAAATGAAACTTTCAATGGTTTTAACGGTTCTAAAATAGCATATACTTAATAGTGTATATGTAAGGTAATAGCAGTAAGAGAAACTGAAGGCAAAGTAAATGTTGGCTCTTTGCACGCGTTCAGACGTATCTGTTTGGTAATATTATTAGTGGAGGAATAACTTCAGTAAACTATATAAAGGCAATCTTAATCAGAACCAGAATTATTCACAATATGTACATTGGCTATTACTTACAGTAACTTAAGCGGTGTATCATATGGGTTAACTGTAACAAGGGAGAACCAAAAACTTCATTATAGGTAGGGTGGAATAGTGTACCACACAATAGTTAAGGGATACGTAGTGATTTTATGAAAACCTATTTGAGTGGCTACCCGATAACTAAACAATTTAACCAAAAATCTCTGTTTTTGGGCCTATTTTCATACATAACTTAGAAATAAAGACTGTACGAAAAAGATGTTACGTAACTATTTTTGTTCCTTGTCAAATTTCCTACAACATAAGGTTCTTTAAATCATAAAATTTTAACTGATTTTTTTTTGCAAATTGACAAATATTTTATAAAAGTACACTGCGACTTTAACGCGCAAATAATTCATTAATATTATGAATCTAAAATATCATAGCATAAGGTATGCAGAATATATTTAACACTTTTTCACAATAGACAGTATAGTTTTTATACATTGCAATTTGCAAGTGAGGATTTCAAAGAAATTAACTTTCATACTAGCGCTACGTACTGAACTCGACATTTGTCCTGATTTATTACATATAATCTGAGACTTTAACTATAATAAGCAAGCCAAAAGAATTTTTTTTAATTTTTTGAACACTTTTGAAATTTTTTTTCAAAAATGCCTTAGTTGTATAATCAAAGAACTGGGTCATTATCAATAATTTTAAACTAAATTTAATACACAAGTAAAGGGATATGAAACAAAGATTTTAAGACATAGTGAGCCTAAAGTGTATTTATATAACTGAAATTAAAGATGTTCATAAGTATTTGACGATCATTGCTGGTATACTAAAGAAAAGAATCGTTCGTTTTTAAGGTAAAGTACCCAGTAGTTAGACAGAAATAAAAATAGCACCAGTAGTTTGACAGTCCAATATAATTAACATTTTCGAATAAAAGACGTTTTTAAATAGAAAAAAAAAATTTATTTATAATCCATCAATGCATAATAATGTCTGATAAAAAAAAGATTGATTGCTGTCCAAAAATAGATCCCTTTAATAATATAGGAGTGTTCCTAAACTCAGTACTTGGACACGGAAAAAATTGCTGAAAATTATAATTTATAGTTAGGCATAAAACGTTCAAGTTATTTTCTAACTAAAGTTACCTTGCAAAATGTATATTATTATAATTTTTTTTAGTTTATCAGAGTTAAACACATCAAAAAATATAAATAACTCTGTCCAAGAATAGCTTCTATTCGACAACATGAGATTTTTCCTATACCTGGTACTTTGACAGTAAAAAACACTTAAAATTATTGATTATTACTGAATATAGCATGTTAATGTTACTGTTGAAAACTAAAATAAAGTTGAATGGTGACCGGAAACTATACCATGTAGTGAAAAAGATAATAATCATTGAGTAGTTGAGAAATGTAAGAAAGCATTTTGAAATTAGGTCCCTAACCTCCTTTTTATTTATTTAACATGAGGTATCCAACTACTAGTCCCAAGTCTCATTTTGGTCCCAGTACCTGGACACTGGTGTCCAGATACTGGGTCTTGATGATTTTTCTTTGATATTAATTTTTTCTTTGTTTGTTAACCTAATTTTTTTTTTCTTCTAATAAATAAAAAAAAATTTTAAATAATTAATGCAATGTTTTTTTGAACCCCATTTTTTGTTAGTTTTTTATAAATCAGCAAAGAAAATTTCGACGGTCAAAAGTGTTGAACTACTGGGTACTTTACTACAAATGACATGGCAGAAAATAAAAAATAATTTCACAGCTTTTACTGTACAAGTTTATGCATTTTTCTTTTAGTGGTGGTAGCAAAATTAAGAACGACTAATAGCAATCATAACAATGTAAAGAACTTTATTCAATAACAATTGTTTTGACAAATTTACAAAAACCTTATAAATCTCTGCAAAATTTTGTTTTTTTCTTGTTATTTGGTACATTTTAAGACAAAAATATAGTAATTTTTTCCAAGTACACATGAAATCTCAGTTTGAGTTAAGCTTTTATACTTACGCCGGCCATTTACGGGAGGGTTGAGTAGGTTTCCCTATTATTACAAAAATATACAAGAACTTTTTTTAAGGATTATGTATTATACTAGTTAAATAAAATAAGTAATTACATAATGCATACCATGTAAAATATTCAATTTGTCCACCAAATGCTACAACAAAGGCATATTTTAACGTTGGTACATATATATATATAGTCAAGTCAGTGCGAAAAAAATTTTTTTTTGAGGCAATATAAAAAGAAAGCCTATTTAAAACCCCTAGCAAGAAAGAGTCTTCATAAATTTTTGAGTAAGCTTTAGAGTGTAGTCTATTTTTAGCGCCATGATAAATTTTCACTTTAGAGATGCGGTAAACAAAAATACGTAAAAAATCTGAAATTTCCCGTATAATTCAAAAAAACTAAAATACAAACAACTGTTCATTACGGATCGATCCTTGCAAATCTGATGTTAATAAATTAAAAAATAAATTTGTAATTCGAAAAAAAAATTTTTCACGAAACTTAGGAAAAAGCAGCTCTTATCTGAATAAAACATGACGTTTTCGAGAAATCAAAAAATTTTTTGAAGTTTTTAAAAAAATTGAAATTTTTGAAAAAATCATGTTTTTTTAAAAGCTTCATACCTTAAAGACGCTTGTATTTTTATACTCCTTTTTAAGCTTAAAATGTTCTTGAAATATCGTAGTTATGTTTATTATTGCGCGTTTTTTAAATTAAACAGTAATTTTCAAAAAATCGGTTGAAAAATCGGGTATTTCTTAAAAAATCTAAAAAATGATTTTTTTCGAAATTTTATTTTATTTATTTTTTTTTTTTGACAACAGTATTAAATAGCTAGGATTTTTCAAATAAATTTACAAAAATAAAATTTTTATGCACGACCCTTTAGAGCCGAAATGAATTTTTTTTTTTTTTTTTGCAAAAAATCTAGTGCCCTTAACTTTGCATATTAGGGGTTGGAATTTTCGGAGTTTTTAGTTTAATACATGTCCTTTTTTATAAAAAAATACTAGTAGAACATATTCGCTCCCTTTTATTCAAAACTTAATGGCAAGCGAACCATACTTGGGGCCCACTTCTTTGCTGGCAGTACCAATAAGTGATTGGGGGGGGGGGAGAGAAGGGGCATCGGGGTCCTCGGAAATTACACTTTTTGCTTCTGCTCCTTCTTTAACTGTGCAGTGTGAAGAGCACATGGTCAGCAAAAGTGTTAGTGTTTTGACTTCATTATTGTGTTTTTTTTAACGATTGTTGTTTTATTTCGAAACAAACGTACGTTGTAACACTGTTTTTTGCTGCTACGATAACATTTATTATTTGCGGGTGCTTTATTTGTCATATTAAAACTAATACGTCTTCTGCATGAGCTTACCATTAAAAAATGTATTTTTCCTAAGCATGTGTCGACTTTTCATCGCATTACTCGTTGGGGGTAAAGTGTAGTACAATTTTATATCCTTTAGTAGTGTGTGACACGTTTGACTGTGATATTTGTGGTTTCCTGCAATTACATATAGCTCTTCTTATCATAGTTTGCTTAAAAAAATGTCAGACAAGAGTAAAGAGGTGGAGGAGCTGGATCAGGCAGCAAACTCGGAGCAGGGGACGATGGCAGACCTAGAGCACCTGGAGTTAGGCGAGGCAGGCAAGCCAGCGCAGGCAGTGCATACATGCCTAATTTGCGATTAATCTATGGAAGCTGAGCCGATAATTACGGTGAAGTAAAAGGTACTGAATAAGCTGATTGATTCCAGTAAAAAGCGGAAGGACAAAAAGTTCTATAACTTCGGACGGTTCACGTCTCTGATGCGGCATAAAAATTGTCAGGTACTGTACAATAGCGATAGGGGTATTAAAACGGCTCAGAACCTTTTAGATAATAAAAAAGCTAGTGATGTAGACCAATGTAGATGATAATGATGATGATGACGATGATGATGATTATGATGATGATAATGATGATCAGATAGAAAGCGAAGCCTACTTTTCCGAACTCATTTCATACAGCGAAGACCGCACCAGCGTTGAGGGGGGGGGGGGCGTGCGAAAACTGCTCATCAATTAAGTACCGTACACTTTAAAATTAACTGACAATTTTTTATAAGTAATATGTTAAATAAATGTTTATTTTTTACAAAAAAAAGCAATGGTTAACAATTATTATTTACCCAACGATTCTTTAAAATTTTATTCAAACCATTGCTTCACAACACATCATAACTCTCAAGAGACAATCATTTCAAGGCTCCATGTGCAGTTCAAGCTACGACACGGTACGTATGGTAAAAGCATATTTTTACACATCTACGTGCGTGAACATCATCCTCAAACGGTCCCTCTGCTCCCACACACCAGTACTGCCAGCGATGGAAAAGACCCCAAGTATGCTTCACTTGCCATTGAGTTTCCAAATAATAGAAAGCAAATATGTTCTACTAATATTTTTTTTATAAAAAGTACGCATATTAAACTAAAAATTTCGGCCCTTAATGTGCAAAGTTAAGGGCACTAGATATTTTCCAAAAAAAAAAAAAAAGTTCATTTCGGCTCTAAAGGGTCGTGCATAACAATTTTATTTTTGTTAATTAATAAAAAATGCTAGCTATTTAATACTGTTCCGATAAAAAAACTTTTTTAGAAGAAAAATCGTTTTTTAGATTTTTTGAAAAATACCCAATTTTTCAACCGATTTTTTTAGAATTGCTGATCAATTCAAAAAGCACGCAATAATAAATAGCACAACTACAATATATTGAAAAAATTTTAAGCTCAAAAAGGAGCATAAAAATGCAACCTTCTATGAGATATGGAGCTTTTACAAAAACATGATTTTTTCGAAAAATTTAATTTTTTCGAATAGTTAAAAATTTTTTTTAATTTTTCGAAAACGTGGTTTTTAAGTCAGTTAAAAGCTTCTTTTTCCTCAAGTTTTATGAAAAAAAATAGTTTTTTTGCAAAGATATGGGCTTTTTACGTTAACACTTTTTTTTTGGTTTTTTGCGAATTACAAACAATTTTTTAAATTTAATAACATTAGATTTGCACGGATCGATTCATAATCTATAGTTCTACAACTTTTGTTTAAAACTTTTTTTAATTTGACAAGCCTGAAGAAAGTAAAGTGGAAAAAACCATATTTGGCACACTTTGGGCCCCATTTACTGTGGGTTATGAGTGCACCAATTGTTTGTATTTTAGTTTTTTCGAATTCTATGGGAAATTTTAGATTTTTTACGTATTTTTGTGTACTGTATCTCTTCCGAAGGGTCAAAATCTGTAAGACAGACTGCACTTTTAGCCCTTTTAAACTCTGGAGTAAATCTTTTCAGAAAATAGTTTATAACTTGATTTTAAGTTGGTAACACACACAAAATAACGAAAAATCTCATATTTATTGTAAAGTGTTTATATACAATTCCACAGACATCTTTTACATCCTCAGTATAGGGTCTCCTTCAATGATTACAGTTCACTATGATGTATACCTAGTATGTGCACCGATCTTAACGCACTTTTACTTTTCACATGTTTGCGCTGCGCTTGTATGACTTTTGCGAAAAAATTTTCTGATTTTTTGGTTGTTATGTAATTAAATTAAGAACATGACTCTTATTGTAACTAAGTTGAGTTGTAATATGTGGAAAAGATTCTAGGCTCCATGGGTGTCCCTATTACGTGTTGTCTTGGTGCCTACGTGGTATGTCAATATATTTATGAATATTTGTATATACAAATTGATTGTTTTATTTTTTTTAAGCGTTTACTAAATTTTTATACCATTGTAATTTTAGACCCCTAATCCAAAGAGACTGTCAGTAGGACACCGAAATGTTGATTTATGTAAATAAATAGTTATGCTTTTTAATACCAAGTTGCAGTTCTCAAAATTATCATTCACCAGATATTTAAAACGCGCGTTAGATCTTAAATTTATTGGTCCGTGAAGTTTCAGTAATTGAAAATAAGTGTATTAACTAAGAAGCTTATCGGGTAAATAATATACGTATGCGTCATTTTACAAGAACCGTCATATTTGAAGGACCTGAATAGACAAATACTTAAAATGGATTTTGAATGTTACAATTTCTTTTTGCATTGTCTGTGATCATAATAAGCTAAAATATTTTGGACCTTGCTTGATCTGCACAAAAAAATTTTTTGATGTTTTTTTGTTTTATTGTTAAAAAATAAGAGAGTTACGAGTTCTTTAAAAATATTATTATAATCGTAAGAACGTCACTGTCAATGATAATATGACTTTGATCTAACATTTTTATTATGTACTTACTATTTAAATCTGTACAACTCACTATACGAGTTTATTATTCAACATTGATCAAAAATACTATGCGTGTTATCGTTACGGGACAGTGTTACAGGTTCTTAGCCTCAACAGAAGTGCTACGGCCTCTTATAAACTTGTTAAAATATTGATATTATGAAACACAGAGTCTTTTCAGACGCACTAGCTAGAGAGAGTCTTTTGAAACTTGAAAACAAGAGAGAGCTTTTCCAAATTTTCGATCAACCAAGAGCCTTTTCAAAATCAAAGGCAAGAAAGAGTCTTTCCACGATTCCAAGCAAGCGAGAGTCTTTTCAGACTCGAAGATAAAAAAAAACTTTTTCAGATTCCTGAGCAAGAGAGAGTCTGTTTAAACTCGAGGGCAAAAAAGAATATTTTCAAATTTTATTTTTTTCTCCATTTCAAGTTGGTAGCATACGTAATATATAGGCATATACATGTCTGTACTTTCACTTGATAGTGTGAACAATGCAGATTGCGGCAACAATTTTTCTTTCAATTTGTTTTATTAGATTTTCTGATTATATAAATTTAGTAACTATTCATTCGTCAAGCTTTGTTTATTGAAATATTTCTTTCGAAGGCGACCAAGCACCAGTAATGAGAAACCCCAATGTTTTTTGGTATTATTAATGAATAAAATGGGCGCTCAAGCGAGCAAGCATCGGCGATAAGAAACCCGATTGTGTTTTGGTACTAATTATTAATAAATTTATTATTCAGGCAATCCAGCATCGGCGACTAAAAATCCCACTGTTTTTTAGTATTGTTTATTAATACATTTCTTTCTCAGGCAAACAAGCATAAAAAATTATAAATCCAAGTGATTCTAAGTATTGTTTATTAATAAAATGGTAGCTAAGGTAAACAAGTATTGGTGATTAGAAACCCTCATGTACTTAATTACTTTAAAAAAAGTGTCCTTAGGCAAAAAAGCATGGGTAATTAAAAACCAAGCTGATTTGTAGTTTTATTAATAGATAAAACTTGCCCACAGGCAAACAAACTCTGGCAATTACAAACCTAACTGTATTAAGTATTGTTTATTAATAACAAGTGCCCACAGGCGAAAAAGCATTGGCAATCAGGAACCAAATTGTTTTTTGGTATTATCTATCAATACATTTTTTCTTCAGATAAGTAAGGATTTGCGATTAGAAATCTAACTGGTTTTTGTATTGTTAAATAATAAAATATGAACTTGGGTGATTAGAGACCAAACCTTTTTTCAAGTATAATTAATATATTAAATGAGCCCTTACGCAACCAAGTATTGGTAAAAAGATACCTAAAAATGTTTCTTTTTTTCTGTGTCTATGCAATTGTGCTACGTGTAGGATGATCAAACCACTCATATAACCACACACACACTCACTCGCACGCGGGAGAGTGCCATTCTACAGAAAAGTACTTTCCTACTATAAGTAAACAAAAGAGGAGATTTAAGGTATAGGACATTTCTATTAACGGTTTCCACTTCTTAGTGGATTACTTTCATAAACTTAAACATAAAAAACTCAAAAAACTTTTTTATTCAAATTCTGACTGCAAAATGCGATTTTCAGTTATTCAAGCGCTAAGGCGCTTTTATAGACAATTACTGTACACTTCAGGAGCTCTATACAAATTGAATGTGATGTTATTGTAGATTATCGCATGACATTCAAGTAGCATTTCAATATAATATCAAATTCACGGAAGGGAAAATGTATAAATAATCGCTGTGGATGTCAAACGCATGTTTAAAATGCTTAAGGCTGCGCTCGGGCCGTCATGAGGAGACTTGTAAAAATGATAGAAAGACGATATCATTTGAAAACCTGTTAAATAACAATGATCCAAGAAATATTCAAAATACTGGTGATGAAAATGTGTGTGAATTCATGAATAAGAAAAAAAGGCACAAATGACAATATAAAGATCGACATTTGTGTACACTACAGATTTATGCAAATCAATTGTGAAAACAAAAGAAGTTGATGTTAAAGAATGAAAACTTGTTTCCACAAATCGTTTTTTTTCCGAATACTTCAGACGTACACCTCAAAAATCGTTACAAAAGAAAAAGAAATGAAAATTTTTTTTATTTAATATAAATTATATTTTGTTCTTAACATTTAAACGTTAAATAATTTGATTTTGTTACCATATAGTTTGTGTTACGTTTTTTTGCAACCCTAGCTTAAAAAACGAAGTCAAAAATCGGATGAAAAGTAACGGAGATACGGACTTCATTTTTTTCCAGCAATATGAAGTATCTTAGTCTACTTTTGAATCAATATATTCATAAACGTCTGAAAACGCCATTTGCTTTCGACTAAAGCAATCATCGCTTTTGAATAAAAGTGTATCTTTATCAATGTCAGTTGTGCCACCACCATAAATAGAATTTGCAAAATGTAAGGATTTAACAATCCATGCACATGATTAGCATACAGATAATAATGCATATAGATTTAAGGCGTTAATTATTGTTGATGTATTAAAATAAACAAATGGTAAATTTATTTTTGCAGATATCGCAATGATTTTTTTCTTAATTTAATACAATTACCAGCAAATTATCTGTAAAAAAACGCTTGACATTACAGCTAATTAGTTGTGAGATAATACAAAGATGGTACCTCCGAAAAAAAGCATATTTTGTGGACGCTATTTTGATGGTCATACAATAAAAATATGTCTATGATCGCAACCTTAGCATCATTGTAAAATTCAGGTCTTGACTTGACAGGTCAGACAAAAAAAAAAGAGCTCTTGATCAATCAATTTTGTCGATCCTAACTGTCACGAGATCATCAAACATTCAATGCTTATTTCGAAATAATCGCAGCAAATGAATTAATATTTTCTTACAAAAATTGAATAGTATTTTAAAAACTGTACAAGATATATTTCTACGAATTTTTAAGAACATAAGACTTTTTAGATACAAATTTTTTGCATGTCTAATACCCAAAGGACAAAAAAAAATCCAGTTGTATTTGTATTTTATTTAAGGCACATTACCAAAAGAAAAAAAAATGATTTACTGCTATTTTTGCAAATTATATTGTTGTTTTGGTTATGTTCTAAACCTCTGTCTTAAAATGAAACGAACTAAATTAACTATGTCCTATTATGAGCTTAATTTGATAGAGAAATAACTTTTTTTCGTTAAAATATTTTAGTCTATTTACAAATACTATCCAAAACTTAAATGCTAAAATTTATATGAACATTACTATCAAATTGTAGTAATATTACTATTTTCGTATTAAACACGATCTATAATTTAGTAAATTGATACGCATCTCTGTTCAGATTTAGATTCAAAATCTTTTTATTAAGGACATAACTGTACATCTTGTTGAAAATCATTCTGTCTCTATTTATGCCAAATATTGTTTTTAGTTTTCTAATGTCCAAGCAGTTAGTTATCACCAAACTTCTACTATTATTTCAATGACAGGCAGCATTTAGCGAAAATTTCCTCCAAAAGCAATTTATTAGTGTTAAAAATGAATGTTGTGTCAACTATCTTTTTTAAGAATCGTAAAGGTGTCATCCTAAATTAATAAATTAACTTCGCGGTATCTTTTTTTAGATTCCATCTCTAAAAATACACTGTACATACACTGCACGATTTCAAAGACGAAAGAAAGGTTCTATGACTGGTCGTTTATTTTATGAGTAATACTGATGCTATGTCAGTCCAAGCCATTATCAAGATTGTTTAACCTAAAGAAATAAAAAATTAATTATTGTTTGGTAAAAAAAAATTCTTCAGGTCTTTCTGATTAACTTTTAACTGAAGCTACATTCATAAAAAAATTACAGACCACGAATTCTTGAGAAGTATCGCGTTAGTTAGATTTTTCAAGGTAGGTAGATTCTCCGATGAGCGCGATTCATTCATAGATTAATAAAACTCGACTTACGTCTGGTAGAGCACGACTTGTACCATGAGATATATTCTGTAAAAAAAGTTTTATATTTTCTGCACAAACCATCGTCATAAATGTTTCCCTTAATTAAGAACCACGCAAGAGCGGCGGTGGCTCAGTGGTAAGCGTGCTTGTTACTGATTGTAGGGGTTCTAGGGGTTGTGGGTTCGATTGCCGGTAAATGCAGATTTTTATCTAGAACGGTTATCATCAGGAAAAGTTCCTATGTAACCCCAGCCATTTCGGGTTAAGTTTTCCCGTGGAATTTTCCTTCAGAGTAATTCCACGTTTCATTCCTTGCCCCATAAGTTTTCGGGCCTGGATGTATGCGGAAATGTGTTAGGGCTATAGGTAGGGATTGCGGATCTGATGTGCCAGGCAGGGATCGCCGGTCTTACTGGCGAGGAGTGGTCCCTGAAACATAAGGCTTCTCCAAGGAAGCTTATTAGCTTGGATCCGATGGTTCAGCAGAGAGCGCCGGGTTAACCAGCGAGGAGTGGACGTCTGGAAATATAGAGTTCTCTCCGGGGGAAGGCTACATAGTAGCGAGTGGACCCAGTGCAACACTGTACCGTAGAGAGTGTCAGCTTAACTGGCAAGGTGTTTTACGGAGATACTGACACTGTACCCACGGATTGAGTATAATATCAGTCAAAGGTTTGGTGATGGGAGCGGCAATACATTCCCACACATAGGTGGTAAGTGAGTGGCCCTAGCAACTAGGCCAGTAGGCTGTCGCGGTAACCAGTTAAAAAAAACAAAAACAAAAACAAAAAATTCAAGAACCACGCAAAATCTTGTTGTAATTTCAGAGGAAGATAAAAATTACTTGGATGCAAATTGTTTATGATTTCAAGGAAATATTATATTAAATTAGCAAATAGTGTACTTTTCTTTTTTTTTTAATCGTAAGAATACTGTTAGAAATATATTTTTCAGAAACATACACGTTCTTTAAAAATTTCGTAATATGATCGATTTTATTTAACTTCAACTAATTTGTTCCAAGCGGTACTCAGGTTTTACTACGTTTTTAATTTTATTTTTTACAAATACAAATTCTTACTTTTTTTTAAGATATACGTCTTTATATACTAATTTAAGACTTTTAACACAAAAATAAAGCATACAGAAAAATATGAAGTTATACTTAAAAAAATCACAAAAATCTTAAAATTTATTTAGTAACTATTGCATTGTACAATGCATCGTAATTATCGTTTGAACACTAGAATAAAAGTTAATGCGTTAATTAAAATCAAAATAAGAATAATGCAAAACACCTTAAGTCTTAATTTATTTCTGGGATTTCTGTTCGCAAAGCCGTCGTGGCAGGTTCATAAATGTATATACATACATACATACGTAGCTTTCTATGTTATATAGTTTTTTTATTTTTTTTTTTTTATGTTATAGTGCTTTACGTCCGGCTCCTATAAAGGGCACTTCACAGGGAACTTAGCACTTGAGAGAAGGAAGGGAAGACGGATAGGAGGCGTCACATTACTGGGAGGGGGGTAGGGGAAATTAGGCAATTTTGCTGCGAGGAGGTCGCCTAAACCCTCCTCGAGGAGCACTGCGTGGTGAAAAAGCACTTGTGGAAATACACAGAGGTACTTGCCCGAAAGTCGCACTGGCCGGGAATCGAACCACGGTCTCCCACGTCCCAATCCACGACCTAGCCGACTGGGCCACCGCGCGCTCCATGTTATATAGTTATTTCGAATGGATTCAGCTTCTAACCCTCCTTCATCCCTCACCCAACCCCCTCAAAATACCTTGATATTCGTTTGTTCTCTCACCGCTTTGTCTATTATATTACATCCTCCTCCAATCTTCATGCATTTCCCTTTATCCCTACCTTACTTCAAAACAACCTTAACAGTTTAGAAAATGATTGCGTTTTGTTGGAAAGTTGTTTTGACAGCGCGAATCAATTCAAGTGTTGTACGAGAAACTTCGACATGTTTTTAAAAAGTCTTAAGCTTGTATGATAGTAAAATTTGTTTTAACAAAATTCCATGATAATAAAGAAAAAATAAGCTATTCATGCACCAAAACAATAATTTATTCCGAAAACATTGTACTTAACACTTTTTTTCACACATTTGTTTACTTTTACATTAACTGTGAATTTTTATGTCTATTAAAATATGTTAATCTCTTAAATGTTTTGTTACAATATATTCATGGTATTCTTGTTACTACACTGTGTTCCTTTTGATGTATAACATAATTTCGTTTAAAAGTAAATAAAATTTTACAAGTGTCACAAGCGTATAATAATTTCCGATGTGGCTTTTTATGTTGTATTAATTTTTCAGGGTTCAAAATTTAAGTTTTGCATACATTGTAAATGAATAAATCTTTCTAACTAAAACATTGTTTTTTATTACAAGTTGTATTTGAATAATTGTGTCAATTCAATGATATATTTTCACCTTAACTGCATGGCCAGCTGTCACCTAAAATAAGTAAAAAATTCAATTTTTTTAAAATGATAATGTCAATTCATTGTTATTTTTTCTGCATTAATTTTTACTACGTTTCAAAAGAACCTGGAAAAGATTTGTGTACATATCAAAACAAATGATTACTTTTTTTTCTGAATTTTTTATTTTCCAAAACATAATTTACAAAATTTGCAAATTTTACTAATTACGGATAACTGTTACGTAGGTAAGATATTGGTAAGGAGGTGCGTCGCGAGAATGACCAACACTCGTTATTTCGAAGACCTTTTTTAAGTTACCGTAATGTTGTGTAGTTCATTCTCTTAAGAAATACGAGTCCCAGTGTTTGATAAAAGTCGTAAGATTCGTGCGCGCAAATTGACAAAAGAATGTAAAGAAAAGACGATCGAAATATATGAAAAAATCTCCGGCTTTTTGCGCATAAAACTTTACTTCTCACGAAACTCTTTCTCTGATCACACGTCGTTTTAACCTTCGTGTTTAACCCTAAAAAAAGAAAATTGAGATCGACTACAAGCTTGCGTCAATTGTGACCAAACATCGTCTCCCAGCGAGGCATTAACGATATTTCGTGGCAACGAAAAAAGCGGTCCTAATATTACGTTTATTAATCTTTGTGAAAAATCAGGTTCTAAGATTGTAATTAGATTTGTACATATCCCTTGTTCAATTTGAATACATGTAAATTTAATCATAAGTACACATTATCAACACACACATTAGTCAAATAATTTTTATTATAAAAATATTTTGCTCATGTTTACGTTTCGCAAACGCGGGGGAGTATTAAATATTAATATAAATATTAATCATAGGCAAAGTAGCGCGTATGTTTTCCTCGAAGGTTAGTCGTGTACTCTCCTGATAGACTCTCTCCTTGCTTGCACTTCCCTTTCCTTGGCCCGAGGGCCCCTCGTCCCGAGATTCAAGGAGAGGGAGCGTAGAGTCTTACCTATACTGTCGTACGTTTCACGTCCGAGGCCGCGATGTCGTTGTCCTCGACGACGCTGACTTTTCATTTTATGTGGAGCCTGTATACTTATTTGCAATCTTATGTGTGTGTGCTGTTCTGTGTTCTGTTGTTTATGTTGTTTATTGAAGTTTGGTATTTTACAATCATTTTTCGATTTAATTATAAGGAACCGCTGTTCTCTTTACATTATTATTTTTGCTCTTTTAATTACTCAATTTCCTCTCATCGTGTGTCGAGTGTACAAACTTCTTATGATTAGTATTCAAGTAAAAAAAGGAATCTTTTTTGGTCTTGTCCTACGGACAGTCGAGCAACTCCGAGCGCTCACTTTCGTCTGCTTATTCTTATCGTTATTATTATTATTGTAGCTACAATCACCTTTTTTTTTTACTTTATTTTATTGAATTTTTTTTTTTTTTTTCATTCTATTTTTATTTATTTTTCTTTTTCTTACAATAAACCTTAACATAACTTTCTCGCTATGACATATGTTAAAATGTTAAGAAAAAAAAATTCTTTTTAAGTCTCGTCCTACGGACTGTGCCCCCCGATATCGTCGAGCGACTCAAGGCGCTAATCTTCTTTTCCTTATCACTATTGTTATTGTTATTATCATCCTTGTAATTGTTATAGTTATAGTTACAAATTTTTTGATGCTAAATATTTTGAAAAAAGAAAAATTTTTTTTTCAGTGTCGTCCTACGAACTGCGCCCTCCAATACAGTAGAGCGACTTCCGGCGCTCATACTCGTTGTCTCTCGTATTGTTAATCCTGTGTCACGGCCAACGGCAATTCTAGTATTCGTCTAGAGGGTTTCAGTCGCCTTTTTGCTCCGAGTTTTACTGTCAGCACGGTTTGGATTACTACCAATTCTCGTGCTTCCTCTTGAGCTCTTTGTTTACCTGTGAACATTTTATAACATATTAGTAGTAGGGCCCCCCGATGGAGAAGGCACTTATACATAAGAAAAAGAAATTCTATTCCCGCGATTATCAGTCCTGCCATTAGGTAAACAAGCCAATTAAAACTTATAATTTCTTTTCGTGTCTGTTGACTTTCTGCGAGCCCACGGGCCTAATCTCTCCTAAGGGTGTCTCATCGGCTAGTGGGTTGGTCCTGAAGTGCCCTGGTTTGTTAAGTAACTCAAGCTCCCCTTGTGCTAATAGTGTGTTAACACCATCTGAAATCACGTTATCTTTTAATGTTCCGTCTCGTTCTTCTAATATTCCGTTGATGTTCATGTTTTCCATCCTAAAGTAGGTGGTATTTCGCTTTTCCTCTTTATTTGACAAAACTGTTATGCGCATATTCGTATTGTGAACAGCACAGCTTGTATTAAGCCGTAGAATGCCCATGCTTTTAAGTGAAATTGTTCTATGGTTTGAGTCATAGCACTCTATAAACAGTGGCTCCTCTTGTACTGCTGTAAAAGCCGAAAAGTTTGGTGCATGGAATCGGGCCCAGTATGTATCTTGCAGTATAACGATTTTAACTGAACATTCTTTACAATTGCTTTAGCTATGCTGTACTATGAGCCGTGCTTCGCACGAATGATGTTGCCTTATCTCTCTTATCAGTTCCGTATGGTCGCAGATAAACAACTCGCGCAATTTTTTACAGCTGAAGACTTTGAGAGCCATTATTGCCATGTATGAGTTGATTTTCTTATTTATGGCCATGTATTCGTGCTTTGGCCATATATAGACATAAGTATTTGAGCTGTTTAGGCCTTCCTGCTTTATCGGTAGAGGTAAGATTCTGTATGAATCTGCGTAGTCTTTATCTAACAGCGGGATGCTTATGTGGTATAGTAACTGATTGTTCTGCATAAAAAATGTTTATCTAGATATGTCTATTATCTCGAGCGGACTTATCTGAGATCCCGCAATAAGAATTAGCTCAGGTCTGGATAGTTTTGCCTGTATTTTGGAGTTATCCAAAATCGCAGGCGATATGAGCCTTGGGTGTACTAGTCCTCTTACCGTAAAGAGGACTGTGTTTATTATGAAGTCACAGTCTGTCATGTACTACTTCACGCTTTCATCCAGTGTATTTACAGCTGCAATTGTTGAGCTATCTATTTTTTTTGGTCAGTTATGTTTTCCATTTTCTTTATTTCTACTTCTATTTTTTTCACCCCGTCCTCTACATCGCTTACTCTGTTAGACATTGCTTTTGTCTGTGTGGTCAGGAGTTTGGCTATATTATGTGTATCGTTTTTATTTAAGTCGAGCAAATACTTGTCCTAACACTATTTATATGTACCTTGTACATACACTACCGTATGTACCTTGCCTTTTCTTTTATCTTTCCTCTTTTTGCAAATTTCTTCTTAAATCGTTTAGAGAGAGAGAGAGAAAACGTTCCAACTTTGATCGTTATTGGGATCGTTTTCTATTTGCCCTTCTGAAGCCTGACAGCCTGACATATTGTGCAGGCAATGACAATAACCGAAGCAATAATTTTACTACGCGAACGGGGCTGTAAATTGCAATTTAAGTCGGAAGTATGGCTTTACCCTTACATTTTGCGGTGCTTGTGTGCTGCTTAAGAGCTACGAAATATTTTTCGCTTATAAAATAATTGAAGATTGCTTAATATTTGAGTACCTGCTGATTTAAATAGTATAAACTGATCGCGCTTAACATTTTACAAAATTTTCGGGAAGAGAGAGGAAAAAGGGGAGAAAATAGAGGAAAGAAAAGAACTTTCCCCTCTTTTCTCTCAGTCTGTTAGAGAAAGTGTGGTTAACATCATTTCCTTTGTAATGTGTCGCTGCGGTTCATAGTGGACACTGAAAATGCTAGTCTAGTTGTCTTTTCCTTATGTGAACGGTACCATATTAGTATGACGCGTGTTCGAAGGAAGCGTATGTGTTCATTGAAATTTATGGCTCGTGCGAACAGATTGCTGCGTCCACTTTACACTGTCGCATCATGTGATGCCGTGTATGGTTTATAACAGAAAGGTGCATGTGGCGTATGGAAGTTTAATCTTTTATCTTTATCATCATCTTATTCTTCCTCCCTATTAGATTTGTCCGCTTTATTATTTCCCACTACAACTTTCCCTCCCACATTTTCTCCATGGGAGTGGAAGGTAAGGATTGTTGCATTGGATGTTCTGATTTTTCTTTTCTTCATCATCGCTCACCCTGGCTTTGTCGCATTGAGATCTCTGTTTATTCGCTTGCAAAGTATTCGGCGTCTACTGGTTCCGGTTTGCTCGTTTCGCTCGATACGTTTTTTTTTTTTTTTGAACGTTACACATTTTTATTTTTTCTCCCCTTTTTCATATATCTATTTAAATAAAATAGCTTCGTCTGCGAGTGCTTGTGATTTTGTGCGTCGGCTTCGCGACTTCGTGAGCCTACCTTTTGCCGCTACGCGTAGCCCGGGATTTGCCGCCAGTGACGGCAGGATATGTGCTGTATTGGACGGGGACATAATCGAGGAGGTGTTGGTGTGCTACGAGTGCTCTTACGTAAGTACTTCTTGTGGTCTTTTATTTACGTTAGTTCCTGTGTGTAACTGGTACATATCTATACATATCTTGCTTTTCTCCTTTAGTCGATCTTGTTGTATATTTTTCGGCGCGTGTTCTCCGTCGGCCACACTCGCGGGGCCCAGCTTGTAGTAGCTGAGGGGCAAACAGTGTTAGTCCCAGTCGTCTACCCGACTCACGGGGTGGTAGGTATTTATTTGCGTTTACGTATATGTATTTGTATTATTATTATTTTTTTTTTTTAAATTTGTTTTGCAGTTGCAAACGCGGTTGGTCGTAGACCCTCACAAGTTTTTCGGCCCGCCACGACCTTTAAGTCAGCCTGGGTGGCCGTTGGACGCCATGCCTTTGCCGGTGCAGAGGTACAAGTATCGTGGGGGCGTTGCGTGTTGCGATGATTACAGTCCGTCCAGGCAGTTGTTTGTCATGATTTTCCAGGACGGTTCTCAGAGTCCTTCAGTTGTTCCTTTAGGTCGAGTAGTCCGGATCCGTTGTGGCGTCCTGGATTATGGGGCCTCCTACGCCACTTCGTTGGGCTGTACGTGCCATGGTACTTTCCTTGCCCTGGTAGTTGAGAAGGCAGCGGATGATCCTGACAGATTCCCGTTGGAGGACCGCCTTTGCATACGCGTGAGTATTAACTTTTTCCGTGCAGTGTTGATTTTTTTTTTTTTTTTATCGGCCTACCATAATCTTCTTGTTCATTCTTCTTCAGGGTTTTTTTGTAGGTGCAGCCTTCTGCCGGAGGGCTATTTGCTATTGCCGGAGAAACAGCGGCACCCCAAGATTGTGAAAGCGGCCGTGGCATCCTTGTTCGGCCGACGGTGCCCGAGAAGGCCCACGTCCCGCTTATGGAGGGGGTGCAGGGGGCCGCTGTCGTGTCTCTGTCTCCAGGACGGGGACGGAGATGGGACAATTTTTAAAAGGGTAAATACGAAAGAAAAAAAAAGAGGGCACTAATAGATGTCATGTGTATATACATAAAGAGAAAGACGAAAAAGAAACATAAATCATACATGTACATCTTTGTTAAAATAAAATACCGAAAGAAGCTTCTGCGCTGTTCTGTTATATACCTTTCCTTACGAGTAGTTTATATATTGATTCTAATACCACACGCACATTAGTTTATCAACATATTCTTCCGTTTACATTGCTCATGTTTTACGTTCGTATAGTTATACACGCACACACACACACACACACACATGTATATATATATTTTACATCCCACATTCTTAAGCTCCTGCTGTCATTAATAAACTAAGTATATGAGGTAGCGCCACACGCCCAACTTTTATTTTGCTCCGTGAGAGTATGATGCATACATTCGATGGCGTTGTTTGTTTGTGGGTAAAATGCTGCACTACCCATTTTGTCTATTTTAAACAACCTTGCGAGTTCGTCCATGCTTTTGTTCATAAAATGAGTGCCTCGGTCTGATAATAAATGTTCCGGCGGCCCAAAATACGCTATAAACTTATCTGTTATCGCTCTTACCGTTTCTTCGGCTGTAGCTCTTTTCACGGGTGCGAGGACGATAAATTTCGTCAGCCAGTCTTGCATAGATAGTATGTGTATGTACTGATTTGCTGAAGGTTTATTGAAGGGCCCGTAGAAAGCTATGGAAATTTTTTCGAACGGTCTACTCGGTGTATCAGTGATCAGCATGGCTTGTTTCTTTTTAATTCGGACGAGTTTTTTTGTTTGGCATGATGCGTATCCCAGAACGACTTGTCTAACATCTGGGCGCATGTTCCTCCAGTAGTCTTTGGCGATCCTGTTCTATGTCTATGTCTTATTCATTCCTCTATGTCCGCCTATTGCCACCTCGTGGTATTCTCTGATAATTTTAAATCTTTTTTCTGTTGGTGGGATTACTAGGGTATTCGTGTATAACACCGCTGCTAGTCTAATATCTTTGAATATTTTCTCAAAAGTATCGACAAAGTATCCCCACTGGATTTGATTAAGGATCGCTAGGTCCCTAACAATCATAATAGTTTTTATTTCATTTGCTACTATTACCCCTTTAAATGCTTTCATACACTCCTTAATGCTAGATTTAAGCGTCGTTTTTTCAAAATGCTCTTTTGCATACTTGTGCATAATTTTTATTCTTTTTGAGTTCATCATTTTAGTTTCTCCTACGCTTCTCTCTTCGTTGTTCGTGCGTATCGGATTAATGTATCCTCTCTCATGCAGCACGTCTATTACCTCTGGATTGGGCACTGCCTCTGTTATTGTCATAAATGCTAGATTGTCTAAGTACTTGAATGGATGGCCCTTAATCGTATACAATTTTTGTAGTAGGGGTGGATCTTCCCCTTTTTTTGATGCCCATGGTGGTTTTTCCGTTGGTAGGCGTGTTCTGCACACTCTACATTTCTCCATTGATGGTGAGTGTATGATCGTGTTGGCTTCATTTTCGCTCTCTGTTTCGCATAGCGTGTTATTCAACTCGTCAGGTTGCTGTATTTCTTCCTCTACTGTCCTTCCGTTGCTGTCGCCATTGCTTCCCGATTATCCATTTTCTCCCCGTTTTTCCGTATGCTTATTTGTATCCGCTGCTCTTGCCGGAGTGCCTTTCTCCTTTGCTGAATGACTTTCATTCTCCTTCCCCCACTTCCCTCTGTCAACTCTTTCATCTAGCTCCGACTTATGCTTATTCTTCTCACTTCTCTCACTACTGCTATGGTCTTTCAGTGGCTCTGTTCGTGACTCATGTTCCGTATTTATCGCGCTGGAGGCCTGTATGAAAGGTGTATAATGTGCATTGTCACCTACACCTTCTAGAGGTAAATGGCCAAATTCACCATCTGTCGTAGCAATATAATGATTGTTAGTATAACTTCCATTGGGTAATGCAAAATGCACACAAATGTTTCTCTTGAATTCTTGAGAGAACAGATAAGTGCAATTGCTGTTCCCGTACATTGTGTGTGACTCCAAAATTTCTTTCGTTTCTTCCAGCTCTCTGCATTTTTGTAACAAATTAAAAATGCGCAGAATTGTTTGTAACTCCACAGTTGAGATGTCGAGTTCGTACAACCATATAAGGGTGTGAAAGAAACAGTTTCCGGGTGGGTCGAATGGTATTTCCGATATTTTTGTTAGGGTGTGTTCCGGGTTGTGCGCATTCGCACGTTTTCCTTCGCGTTTGTTCTTTAATTAGTCAAACAACTTATCTTGGGGTGCCACTTCTGAATGCTCATTGCGTTCGTTTTGTGCCACGTTCTTATTTTCCTCCGACTGACCAACTTCTTACGACAAAAGGTTTTTTCAAGTCTGGGGCGATGAGTACAGGCCCACTGCACAGTGTGTCCACGAGAACTCTAAACGCCTGCTCCTCTTGGTCACCCTGTTTAAATGCAGTGTCCGCTTTTAGGAGACTCAATATAGGCTGGTCAATTCGTGAATAATTTTTTGATAAATCGCCTATAGTAGCCAACGAATCCTAAAAACTTTTTTTGCGTTCGTCGGTCGAGGGTTATTTCTGTCCACTTCGAGTTTCTTTGGGTCAGTCATTATCTGTCCGTTGCCTATAATGTGACCTATTACTTTTGCTTCTTTCTTCAAGAATTGGCATTTCTTAGGTTCAATCGTGAGATTCGCCGCTGCCAGTCGTCTTAACAGTTTTGTGAATCGTCTTCCATGCTCCTCAAGGTCAGGGGCAAAGACCATAATGTCGTCGAGATACACTTCTATTTCACAGCCTTGTAGTCTCACGAGTGCTAGTGCGATAGCCCTTAGAAATGTGTTGGGCGAGTCTTTGCACCCCATTGGCATCCTTCTATATTGGTAGTGTCCGTCTGGGCCCGTAAATGCCGTTTTATGTGCATCATCTTCATGTATTTCTACTTGAAAGAATCCCGATTTGAGGTCCACTTCTGTGATCTACCGTACTGACGCTAGATTCTCTAAGATGTCGCTCTGAAACAGTAGCGGGTAACATGAACCCACTGTCACCTCACTTATTAGTCGAAAATCTGTGACTACTCTCACCCTTTTTTCGTTGTTTGGCTCCAGTTGTTTTGGCACTACTCAGGTATTTGAGCTATACGGGGAGGTGGAGGGTTCAATTATCCCTTGTTCGAACATTTTCTTTATTTCAATTTTCATTTGATCTCTTATTGCTGGAGGATATCTGAATCTTTTCGCCACGATGGCTTCATCCAACGTCGTTATAATTCGGTGGTTTATCAGGTGTGTTGCCTTGAGAGGCTCACTGTCGAGGCCAAATACATAAGGGTTTGACTTGATTAGATTTCTCACATGTTCTTTTTCTACATGGTTGCAACCGGCTGTGTCTATGAGTTGCATTATCGTATCCACCCGTTTTTGTTTCTCTAACTCTTCTTTATCTTTTTGTAAAATTTTCTATTTTTTCTTTATCATCATCTATTTCTTCGTTAAATAACCATATTACCGCTTCCCCCAAGTTTTCGACATTGTCCTCTTCAACATCTTCTAAGTGCTCCGATAAATTTCTTCGTAATGTAGCAACTCTACTTCCGGAAGAGGCACGCATTTTATCTTATCACTTGTATTAATGCATTCTGCGACTGTTTTTTTGTTGATATTTCTAGCTATGAAGTTTCCAAATAATATTCCTTCTTCCATCCCTTGGAGGGGTATCCAGCCGTTTTCTGCATTACTTCTACTCTTTTTTACTCGCGTATAAATAATTTATTTTGATCTTGCAGGTATTCTAAGACACTCCAGCTTTAACAGTGGTATCTCTACGTCATTGAATTTAATCATATTCTCGGCAGCGCTTATCTGGCCCCAGTACCTCTTGAAAGTATCCCACCCTATGATTTCTTTCGCGTCAATTGGGAAGTCATGGGGGACTACATGTAACGTGCACTTTAATCTGTGCAACTGAGCCCGTACTGTGCCTAATTTTCTGCGTACTCTGCGAGTCACGCCGACTATAGCTACTCGATAACTACTGTCTGTTAGCATGTCTATGCTAAGAAAATTTTCCTTTATGATCGAAATCTCTGCGTCTGTATCCGCATAAAAAGTCGCCTTTCCGTTCTTTAACTGTGGTCCCCCTAATTAGACCGATGGTGGCGTGTGCCCTGTTCTCGCGAGTTTTATAGTTATTTTGGGAAGCTACTCAATTTCTTCATCATTCTCTGAAAGCTTGGATTCGTTATTCTGTATATGTGTGTCCGGCGCCTTTATTCGATTACTCTTTTTGCGGGGCTTTCTACCTTTTCTTGTGCGTTTGCCTCTCCGCTATGTAGGAGTATCTTCGCTCTCTACTTTGTTACGTTCTACTTTTCCCTGTCCTAAGTCAGTACTTGGGATGTTGTGGTGTGTTTCCGTCCCTACTGTTTCTAGCTCCGCCTTCTGCGGCCTTTCTCGTACATTCTCCTTCGCTGGACACGCTATTCTCCGTCTCTTTCTCTAATTCATGTTCGACGGTTGGGGACCAAGCCGAACATCTTGCGAGTTTAAAGCTGCGGGTGCGTCTCTCCTGTTTTCAGGGCTGTATGCGCCATTTTCTCGCTGCTGTAGGCCCCTATCCTGTGGTGGCCCGTTCCTGACTGGATCTCTATTACAGCCATCCCTGCTGTCTTAATTTCTGTAGTTGTTTCCATAACGGTTTAATGTTTCCCCGTTGTTGTTATTATACGGGTCACCATTTCCGCGGTTGGTGTAATAATTACTGCCTGTGGAGTTGTAGTTATTATACCTGTTATCGTTATCATTCTTGTTATTGTAGTTGTTATTTCTATTGTTGTAATTGTTATTTCTGTCATTTTCATTATTGCCATTGTTGTTTCTGTTATTGTAGTTGTTATTTCTGTTGTAGTAGGTATTATTTCTGTTGTAAGGCTCCGTTGAGCCATTGTTATAGCCCCTGTTATTATGATTATCATTATAGTTGTTGAGATTATCATTTTCGTTCTCGTAATTATAAGTGGTTCTGTTAGTACTGGTGTTATCTGAGGCTGGTTATGCCCTTCGTTTCGCTGTCTTTTCTCTTCCTCTCTGTCTTGCCTACGTTAGCGGCAGTCTCTCGCAGTGTCATGGTCTCTAACAATAATTGCAGTTTACCTTTGGTTCCCTCCCGTTATCTCTTGGCGTTTTTCTGTCGTTTATCACCACTATCAGTTTTCGGCATTCCTCAACTGAATGCCCGGTTTAGCAGTCGCAGTATATGTAGCGTTTTACGTTTGCTGCTGCTACTTCTTGTGCCTCATTGGTAATTTCAGTTGCTTTTTCTCCTATACTCGCCACGTTTACTAGTGGCCCCCACTCAGTTCTTGCTTTATTGTGTGCAGGCACTGTACTTACTGGTATTGCATGCCGTAGGCTAAGGTCGCTCTCTACTTTCAGCGCTTTTATAATTGCTTCGCAGAGGGTCCTCGGGTTTGAGCATGTAATTTTACATCTGTATGTTGGATGCAAGCCATATGTCAATTGCTTTACTGCCTCTGCCCCTGCACTTTCTTTCAGAACCTACTTCTGAATCGGAAGTAGGCTTGGATTTGAATCATGCAGCATCGCCTGTTATACAATCCTTGTACTCTTCCACCGCAGTCCTCTATTAATCCTTGGTTTTGCTGTCTGATTACATTCCGCTGTGCCATCAGCGTGTCCGAATTATTTATGCTACCGTTTTACCTCGAAAGTTTCCGAAGAAATCTCTGGACTGTCAAAAATTCAGCCAGTCTGGGCGCGAAATGTTCAACTACTTTTCCCTTTAGTCTGCTCGCAAGTGTAAGAAGAAAAAATGATTCATTTTCTGGGCCCAGCCTTTCCACTGTGATCTTTACTATCCTTTCGAATAGTGGCAGACCGAAGTTTGGAAGACCTTCTCTGATATTACGGTGTTTGTTGAACGTGCCGTTCTGCTCCCAATTGTTTCCATGATTTCTTGAGGTTTTGTGCATAAGCACACGATCAGTAAGAGCTAATTTAGGAGTGAGAATAAAAACTCCAAAGTCAGGTGTTAGTTTGAGCAACGTTTCGTTGGTCTTAACGCCAACCTCATCAGGCTCAGTCTATATAGTTAAGACGATCGTTACAGACTTTAACGATCGTCTTAACGATATAGACTGAGCCTGATGAGGTTGGCGTTAAGACCAACGAAACGTTGCTCAAACTAACACCTGACTTTGGAGTTTTTATTCTCACTCCTAAATTAGCTCTTACTGATCGTGTGCTTATGCACAAAACCTCAAGAAACTTCTCTGATATTATTTAAAAGATCTATTGGAAAATTATTATTTATATCATCATATGTTTTATCAACTCCTTTGTGAGTCACATATTCTGCTGTTGTAAGCTAATTATCAGCCTGCATTGATAAATACACAGGTAATGTCGTTATTTTGTCTACTTAATCTGTTAGTGGGAGGTTGGCGGGCGGAGCGCGCAGGGGGGCGTTAGCCCCTCGAGTATATATATCTTCCTATATTGTATAGTCGTAAGAGTTAGAACGAAGTTTTGCTCCCCCCCGCTCCCCCTAAGCTCCCCCCAAATAAGGTAGTTATTCTTTCATTTTCTTGCATTTTTCGAGTAATTCTACTTTTTTGCTAGCTCCCCCCCCCCCCCCCAGCTCCCCTCCCAACTCCCTCAGCTCCCAGCTTCCCCATATATAATGTAAATATATTCGTAAGGCCTTATATATTAACTGTTACAAGTGGTCTAATTTTCACATATAATTTTATTTGACCATAACAAAAAATTTTGTTACCATTATCTTACTTACGATGTTTATTTTGATTACATACTCTGAAATGTCTTTTTAGGTGCTCTGCTCTTACATAACCTTTTCCACAATTTTGACAAATATTTTTTGGAACGTTTTTTTCAAGACTTTTCAAATGTCTCTGTAAGTGATAATTTCTTTTGAAACTTTTTTCGCATTGAATACACTTAAAATTTTTTTCAATGTTTTGGACTTCCTTTGTGTGACGCAAATAGTTTTTCTTGTCTTATATTATAATGCTACACAGATAACATACAAAAAATTTTTTTTTGTGAATTTTTTCGTGCGATGATAGACACGCTTGATTTGAAAATTTTGAGTTGCATTTGTCACACTGATAAAATTTTGCATCCATGATGGTGTATCTGAAAACATATTACAAAAAACGGTTTGTTTATAATTATATAAATCTGGGTACTAGACGGTACTGAAATTTGCTTTTTTGATGAAAAATAAAATTTGCAAGGAAGTATAAAAATAGTAATAAACTATAGAAAAGTTTTTTTGTTACTCTAAAATTTCATTCCAAACAATATTTTTAATTTCAAATTTGTTTTCTGATTTAATTGGGATCAAAATTTTTTTTTGGTTTTAACATCTATACAGTACAACATATAATTGCCCATTAGAAAATAATGGTTTTCTAAAGTATATCCCTAAGGCATCAGATCTTTGACCTTAAGATTTATTGATAGCCATAGGAAGAGTTTAGATCAATAAAAATCGTTTTCTGTACAGTATAAATGGTAGTGAAGAAGAATTGTTTGTAATGAGTGTTATTCTTAGACAAAAGACTTTATTTCCTTTTTTTTACCTGGAATTATTCCAGCTTTAATGTTGTATTTAAATAATTTTGAAATTTGTAATCTTGTACCATTGCAAAGTCCTTCAGATATGTTTAAGCTTCGTATTAACATAACAATAGCATTGACGTTTGAATCTAATTCGTGTGAAAAAAGACCTTCTTTATTATTATTTAAATATTCTGTAAAGAAATAAGTATAAATATTATCGTCTAATTTATCTACTCCTTTGTGAGTTGCTTTATCAATACTGTAGTACGTTACGAATGTTCCTACCATATTATTTAAAATTTTTTTGTTCATAAAGTGATTTTATTCATTGTGAGATGTTAATATAGCTTTACTTATAAAAGAATCATCATTATTATTAAAAATTTAAGAACATACATCATTTGTTTTCCATGTCTGAGGAATTATAAAAGTTGCCTTCTCCTATATCTAGTAGCAACGAAGAAAATTTTTTAACAATTGAACTTATATTATTTTTTAAACAAAAAATATGAAATAAAGGCCAAAAATTGGAAAATTTAATGATTTCTTGAACAATAGTAATTTTGCTTCCGTTTTTTACTACTGGGAGAACTTGACGAAAGTCTCTAACTAAAATTATTATTTTATTTCCAAAAGGTTTATTACTACTAGATAAATCTTTGAAAGTCCTATCAACGATTTCTAACGCTTTTTTTGGTACCATAAAAGCTTCATCCCAAATAATTACTATTACATTACATAATTTTTGTTTATCTGGCTTAAACTGGAAGAATGCACTTTCTATAGTGCTTAAGTCTACAGGAAGTCTGAAAGTTTTGTAAGTGGTCATTCCCTTTGGAAGCAGAATAGAAGCAATACTTGTCCAAGCCATCGTAAGAATTTTTTTTCAATTGATATGAAATAATAAATTAATCTTTTGTATGGAAAAGTTTCTCCAGATTCACCAGGACCATCGATAAAAAAAATTTTTTTTTAATTTTATTATTTCTTGCAAAATTCGACGTTGATCATGACTGAGTTGTAAAAAAATTTCATGATATTTATGTTTACAAAATATTCTTTCATCATTGTCAGTATCAATATTTTTTTTTCATCGTTTCTGTTGGTTCTGATGAACTGAAATCTTTACAAGACATATTTTCAGAATTAAAAATTTTGTTTGAATCTCAAAGAGCTTTATTTTGATCATCTTTACAATTTATAATAAAAAATTTTTTGTCTTTGTTCCAAATAATATTACCAAAAAAATTTTTAGACATAATAAACCACACGAAAAATTTTCGTAGTTGAAAAGGCAGCATAACTTTACATGCTTCTTCAAAAATCATATCGTTTTAAAAATCGTGTTTTACTAATTCCATAGAAATAGCTGTTATAAGTCAGGGAAAATAAAAAGTGATTGTTAAAAATCCATGTAATTAATTATGATCAATATACATTTGTTACATACATAAATTTTAAGTAACAATTAATATAATTCGGGTTTTTTTCTATACTTTGTGAATCTAATTTGCAACTACGGGGGTTGGTGCGCAGAGCGCATTTATGGTTATAAAAGCTTAGAAATATCATTTGACACATACAGGATAGACAGCTCATTTAAAAAAGGGAGCCACTAGAAGAAATAATAAAGCTCACCAACAAAAACTTAAGGGCACATCTCTCTGTCTGTATAAACTTTACCACTTTTATTTGAAATTAGCAGCTTGTTCTTTATATTTCTTTAAAAACAGACCAGTAATCATACCCCAGCGTAGAAAATTTATTTCTGAGTATTTTCGCAAAATGCCATTGTCTTCTGAATTTTGTAAAATATACTTTAACATACCATTTTCATACTAACGAATAATTTTATTATTTTTTAAGGCTTTAAAAAAATATTAATACAAACCTTATTTTGAAAAAAATTACACTTATAGCTCAATAAAAGGAGGGGTGGAGCGCGGAGCGCGCAGGGGGGCGGAGCCCCACTAGTATATATATATATATATATATATATATATTATTACATATATTTTTATATGTTATTCCATTATGTTTTTTAACGTCTTTAAACGATGTAGCCCCATGTAATTTATTTAAAATAAGTTTTAAAAAAAAGCGTTCATGATCTTTTGGAGATACTATGTTTAATCTACCTATAGCAATATTTTTCAGTGTAACTTTCCTTTTTTTCCAAATTTTAAGTTTATTTTAAAAAATGTAATGTTCTGGAATGTTAACATATTTTAGCGATTTTGCAAAATCATCTACTTTATTTAATTGAAAACAAGCTGTAAGGGGTGTTTAATTATTTTTTATTACATTTTTTATATTATTTTCTTTATTTTCAAGATAAACAGCTAGATTTACAACTGTATGACTTCTACCACAAATTGGATATTCTTGAAGTCTCCAGGCTGCTTCCATTGGACTTACATATCTAGCATTTACGAAACTACTTATTGTACTTTATATTGATACTGCTTTGTATTGATGCACAATATTCGGAAGTTGGGGGGTTGGCGCGTAGTGCGCGCAGGGGGGCGTGAGCCCCACTAATATATATATGTGAACGCGTGCCCGAACAGAAATTGAGTTCAGGCACTGAACAGATTCTGGACAGGTGCCTGAGCTGCTTGCGTAGGACCTGTTTAGGCATTAATGGAATTTTATCCAACGATGTGCACAGGACCTGCTTAGGCTACTGCACAGGCAGTCTCAGCTCAGGCAACCTGGACAAATATAATCTAGTCCCGAACTGACTCTTACACAATTAAATAGTAAGGTTATGTTACATAAAAAAATGTTTTTAAACGATAAATACTAAAAAAATGACTAGTAGATCATGTGTGAAATCATTTATTAACACTATTTAGTTAAGTTTATAAAAACTATTTTGTCACAGTAAAAAAAAAAAAACTCTATGTTATTAAATTAATCCTCATGTCTTTCTTTTGACAGCTCTGACTCACTTAAAGTTTTCTTCATCCTCCTTATCCGATTGCCACCCCAGTCACGAGCATTGTTCATCAATGAACTTAAATTTTCTCTGATGTTATCAGCATTGTAAACGACATCTTTAATTGTTATCGATGTCAGAGCATCTAAGAAATGAAACAATTTATTAGAACACATGTAATTGTTAATACGTGATTTATAAAAATGATAATGGAGTAAGTTTAGCTTTTTTTCATTATTTCCGTTAAATTCGTTTGGTTTTCTTTTTTCCGAAATTTTTCTTTTACGAATAATTTGCATTCTATATTTATTTCGCGTCTTTCGTCGAGAATAATGGTTTTGCTCCATTTTAGATTAATTAAAAAAAAGGTTAAGACTATACTGTAGTAGCAGACAGTTAATGTCAGTTCAGGCAAGAGCACCGGACCTGTACAGAAACTGTGCACAGCCTGAACTTACATATACAGAAAATACCTATCTTGCCTGTGCAGGTCCTGCACAGGCAGTCAGGCAAGCTACGGCACATTTCTATTCGGGTGGTTTGTTGTATCAAAAAGATAATGCTGAGAGACCCTCTTACCAGCTCTCGATACGTTACATGTTATGTTCAGGCCATAATGTTTGGTCCCTTTCACCTAGCTGCAGCAGCTTGAGAGAGAACAAACGGGCGAGAAAGTTTCCCTACTTACCGTGCTTGATCCAATTTATAACACTTATTACCTCCTTAAGACGCTCTCTCTCTCCTTTCTGGTCTTTGCTGTTTCCTGTTTTCGACCGACTCGTTGGGTTTTTGCGTTATGAGTCACTAATTTTTCCCCCTGTTCTATAATTATTTTATAACGTACATTGTTTTTTCAACAAAAATTGTACTAATCCAATGCGTTTCAAGTCTATTTTATCGCGAGATTAATGTTTTGCGTTTAAGAAAAAAAAAACACTCTAAAAGGGGGAGCGGACGAAGTAATAAATTTATTTATATTACATATATTGTGACGTGGGAAACCAACGTCACAGTAGGAATGTATGTGGTAGTAGCAGACAAAAGAAGAGACGGCACAATGCACACCAACACTACCTCACCCAAAGCTCTTGTACCGACCTATCCCTTCACCTATCCCTACTATAGGCAGCACTGCCAGCCCTTGACCGTGTGCAGCGGCGGGTGTGTGTGCGCATCGACGCAACATTGCAGCGAGATAACATTGTGTACTGCACAGAGCGGCAACAGAAGGCGCAGCAACGGCTACCTGTTGGCAACCCGGACTATTACGACAACCTTCACGCACACACTACCAAGGATTGTTAAGTCCAAGTGCCGACTCCTGCTCGTCGGATCTCCCGGTGCCCGAAGCTAGTGCTGCTGAAAGATCCCTACAGTAGTAAAAACGGTAGGCCTATTTCCTATATATCCTATCCCTACCGTGTATAAGCATTGTGCCGAGCAGCAACTGCCGAAGCTGCACCCGCAGGGCTAAGGCTGCATAAAGTCAGGCCAGGTCGGATAGTTAGGCAGGATCAACTTTGTATACAAGTTATGCTAAGTTCTGAGTAACTATTAAATGCAAATAAATGCTTAAATGTTAATCTCGCCCGTTCATGTATATTAATTGCCAGCTATCCATGCTATCTGCATAGCCCTATAGTGAGTAATAATAAAGCAAAAAATTATATGTGCCGTGTCTTGCTGCTGACTGCAAGGTGAGTAAGGCACGACACATCACAATATAAATACGGCGGATAAATAATATACATATATTAGAAATAAGAAAATAAAAATCCAACGCTCTTATCTCTACCTTATTAGTGCCTCTCCTATTTTGCCTTGGGAGTGAGGAAAACAATTAATTTTATTAAATATGTACTCACGTGCTCGTCGATATAGACTCCAATGGGACTAAAATTTCTGGAACCATTTCCCTTGCCTCTTGTCGTCTTGATCCTGTGGTTATCAGCAATTGTTACCCTAGTCCTACTGGTTTCAGGGCTCCTGTCACCACTGCTTGTTCATCAGTCCTATTGCCTCTAATCGAATCCTCGGCTTTATGATTTCAAATCGTCGTATTTTCGCGGCACTGAACTATGTGTGCTTCTCGGCAAAATTTTTTTTTAAACGAGTACAATAAAAGAAAAAAAAAATTCCGACACCTACCGACCCCACACTTAGCACCAAAACTGGTACACAGGTAAGATATTGATAGGGAGGTGTGTCGCGAGAATAACCAACACTTGTAAATTCGAGGAATTTTATTCAAGTTACTATAATCATGGGCAAAAGAGCGCGAGTGTTTCCCTCAAAGGCTAGTCGTGTACTCCCTTAATAGACTCTCTCCTTGCTCACGCTTCCATTCGCTTGGCTCTAGGGAATCCTCGTTACGAGAATTTGAGGGGAGGGGGCGTAGAGTCTTACCTATACTATCATACGGTACATAATATTACAAAATATAGAACATTCGTAGATGACTGAAAAAAATTTTACACTTAAAATTTTTTTTAACTTTTCTCAATGTGGATAGAATTAAAACATTGACCTTGAGATTTGTTCATAGTCATCAAAAAAGCCAATGCAAAGGAAAATTATTTTCTATACAAAAAAATAGGAGTTGATGATGAACTACTTGTCCTTAATATTATTTTCGGTATAAAAACTTTAGATTCTTTTTTGTCAGGTGTAATTATTTCTGCTTCTATGTTATATTTAAATAATTTTGTTATTTTTAACCTTGTACCATTACAAAGGCCGTAAGAAATACTTAAGTTTCTTGTAAACATAACTAAAACATTAATTTTTAAATTTAATTTGTGTGATGAAAGTCTTTTTCGAATATTATTTGAAAATTCTATTTAAAAGTTCCTGTAAATATTATCGTCTGTTTTATCTACTCCTTTATGAATAGCATGGTCTTTGCTATAATTTCTCTTTTCATGTTTTCTAAAATCTTATTGTTAAAAAAAAAAGGGGATTTATTATGGGACAATAATATTACGGTATTCATTAAAGAACTATTAACGTTACTAAAAATTTTTGATCAAACATCGTTGGTTTCCCATCGTTCAGGTATTTTTAAACAATCTACTTATCCATTACTAATACACAATAAAATCGACGGAAATATATTTTGTCTATTGATCTAATATTGGTTTTCAAATGTGAAATTTGAAATATATTCCAAATTTTTGAGTATTCAAGTTTCTTCTATCATATTAAGTTTATTACCATTTTTAACTACAGGTAGAATTTGACGGAAACCATCTCGTAAAATTATTAGTGCGTTTCTGAACGGTGTGTTTGTATGACACAATTCTTTTAGAGTTCATGTAAACGTAAAAAAAACTGGATTTTCATTATCTTCACAATCTTCAACGAAAATTTTTTCACATTTAAGCCAAATTGTATTTTCCTGAAAATTTTCGAGATATAATAAACCATGCAGAAAAATTACGTAATTGAAATGGTAACATCACGATAATAGATTTGTCAAAATTATTGTTAATTTGTGAATCATTTTTTACTAATCCTATAGTACTCAATAAGCATATATTAGGTTACTTTTTGATAAAAGATTGTATAAGAAAAACGAAAAATGAGAACCTTTTTTTTCACTAATTCATTTTAAACTGGAAATGGAGGGTTGGCGCGCGAAGCGTGCAAGGGGCAAAGCTCCGCTGGTATATACAAATATATCCACCCTCCTCGTGCGTAACCCTTCGATTTTTGAATCAGTTTAATACTTTATTTTTCAGTTTGTTTTTTGAACTTTTCATAATAGGTTCTTATTACTTCACTTTAACATCCTGATATGGGATTCTAATCAGGCCTGATTATAAGTACACATGAAAATGTTCAAAAAACTAGTTATATTATCCGGCCGTAATGAATCTCTTTAATCGTAAATCACGATTTTCAAAATTGTATGAGAACAAACAAATAAATTTTTTCTCATCGATGGACCAGGAGGTAAAAAAAAACATTTATATGTAAAACGTTTATTTATTATCTCATTTCTCATAGAAAAAAAAATTTTGTCTATGGCATGAACTAGTAAGGCATCAATTTTACTTCTAAAAGGAATGACCTGCCATAGAACATTTCGTTTACCATTAGACTTTAACAATGTAAAAAGTTCGTTCTTAGAATTTAAATCAGAAAAAATAAAATTGAAAGAAGAAGATTTAATTACATTGGACGAGGCTCCTGTGATCCTAAAAACGGCCTTAAAAATAGTTGAAAGAACATCACGTGCCTTATGTGATGTAAATATCTATTTTGGTAATAAATCAATTGTCTGAAGATGCGATTTCAGACAGAGTCTTCCAGTATTAAAAATTAGCAATAGAAGCACGATTATACAAGAAGGAATTTAATCATCATATCTTTGGTTGTTTGTATCGTATTCTAAAACTTAATATTATCTTTAGTCGTGTACAGTTTTTGCCATTTTTTTGGAAGGTTGCAACAATTTTTTTGCTCGCTTTTACGTTTAATTTTTATTGTTACAATTTACTAAATAAATTTTTTTCACACTAGTCAGAATTATGTGAAAATTACCGACATTTTCCGCTGAGTCTACTAGTTTATTGAGTATGCAAATCAAGCTTTTTTTTAAATTGATGTTACTTTGTGCTATTAATTTCTGTACATTTTTAAAGATTTTTTTGTCGTACAGTTACATGACGTATAATATTCAGTTAAAATATTAACTGCACTTGACTATACTTTTAGCAAAAAAACGGATATACGTGTTAAGTAAAAAAACCAAATATTAATACGACGCTCGGTTTTGTTGCGCTTGTGTGCGCTCTCATATTCGTATGCTGATCTTATCACTCGTCAGTTATTAGCGAGCTGGTGCAAATCTTTACGCAGCTAGTTATGATACTGAGTCAGCTCTGTGTTTCATTGCTGCATACGGTCTTGTCTTTACAGCTGCGCAACCATCTTGTCTCGCCTTGTCTGAGTGTTACTGACCTCTATTCACGTCTTGCACAGTACCTACTAAAGGATTTATTGAATATCACTTTAATTTGCGTATGCTTTTTAAAATTACAACCCCATCCAATGAATCGAGTTTTATCTCTAGTATTATGAAACAATTCTCACATTGTTATTCAGTTGAAGTTTTCTGTATTCTCCTGATCTCGTCAACTGAATTGGTAGCACGTCTGGGTTTGTCTTTTCTCGTGATAGTGATCAGATTCAATGTACGATTATTTTTTAATGAATTAATTAATTCATTGCATTATTCAGAGTAATAATTCAATGTTTTATTTCGCAATTATTACTCGAAATTTTATTTGTTGCAAAATTTTGTTGATTTTCCTCGACGTCTATTTTCGATAAAAATAAAAGTATATTATCACGCACGTGATTTGGGTCTCAATTAGTTTTTGATCTCGTTAATTGAACGAGTCATAGAAAAAAAAACAATTCTTTTTCATTTATTGTTGCTAGTATGATAAAGGTTAAACAAATGTAATGAAAAATGTAATAACTGTATATGTTTTAGAAACATTAGTGACTTAAGAAATCGCTATTTTTGTATAGAGTTGCGATGATCAGTTCCAGAAAGAAAGAGCCTATGAAAAAACTTGTTAAGATTGCTTCCTATCAAACTTGGAAAAAAAATGTACTTCCTTAGCTTCTACATATTCAATTATTTATTTTTTTTTTTTTTTACTTACGATGGCAAAATAAGAAATGACTAACGATGGTGAAAGAAGTATAAATAATTCTATTTTGCAACAATTATTAAAACAAGTTTTATTAACTACACAAATCGCTGAAAAAAAGTTTTTCTTGTCATCAAGTATGTTAAATAAAATAATTGTCTGAAAATTTCCCAGAAATGTTTTGTTCTGATGTCACTAATTCACAAACATTCACAACACGCAAATACTACCTTCACTTTTTTTACACAACGCCAGGGCAGTCTGCGGGTGGGACTGAGGGAGAGTGGCGACTCTCAGCCGGCTCGACCAAGTAGCATTATTCTCTGGAAACACAGGGCTGCTGCCTTGGTTTTAACCCTTTCCAAATATTTATTTTGGAAAAAACGGGTAGTGCTGACCTTCGCCGATCAACACGTCACAAAAAAAAGCACCAAAAATGAAAAACGTCGATGTAAAACTTGTACCCCAAGCGGTAACCTCGCAGAGGGAATCAGCCGGCAGTTTTGGTTTGGTGAAAGCCCAGGTGGCTGTCACAGGCTCGACGGATACTTGGGGGGGGGGGGAGGCACCAAGACGTTTTTGGTGGTCAGTTGTATTGTAGTATGGTTTGTAATGGATTCAGCAACTAGACGCAAAGAGAGCTTGCTTACATGGAAATAAGAAGCGCAAAACTTAGGCTGAAACAAAAAAAACAAATTCAGCGGGTTTAATCTACAACAAATAAGACTAAGAAAGAACTCGAAAATATCAACCAGAAGTATAATAACACAGCTCAAATCAGCAGAATTGATTAGAGAAGAGAATATTAGTGCTGAAGAGGAACACTAGTTGTATTGGAAAGAGAACTTTAAATTCTTGAAGTATAGGGAGCAAAAAAAGGTATTTACCACTAGCATGTCCAGAGGAAAACCGTAAATACCGCTCTAAAGGAAATGGAATGAGCTGAAAGACTTGAAAATTATTCAGAAAGCCCTGAAATAAGGCAAAGTACGGTGACAACTAAAACGAAAAGGTTTGGTGATAGCAAACCGGAGAAGGGCGCTCAGAACAGTTAGAGAAAAAATCGAAAATCCCTAAAAACGACGACAAAGGTACTGGTGAAAGTAGCTGAGAGACAAACCTTCGCTGGAGTACTTGAGTCCATGCAAGCTAGTTTTAACCCAGATGAAACGAGAGCTTTTGTAGAAAGTGTTGTAGCCACTAAAAAAGAAGATTTGCTTTTAAAAGCTTAATAAGTAAAAGGTATTGTAAGTTTCTCTCAAAATTTAGAGAAGTCAGTGGCTGGCCAAAAAAAAGTGGTAACCACTACACGAAAAATGACGTAAAAAGTTCCCGATTTGGACAGTATCGTCGAAGAAGCAGAAGTAAGGCAGTCTATTAAGGGGGTTATTGAAAGCAAGAACCAAGACTTAAAGGTTTAGCTTCTTAAAGCAAACGCTAAGGGACAAATTCTAAATATAGATACAACTTGCATAAAAAAGTTTAATTTTCTCTACTTAACAGCATCAATCACTATTGGTTACGAAAATCAACGTTCTTTAGATAATTTTTGAGGTTTACTAATAACTCAAGGATCACTGGTAGATAATATTGCTACAGGTACATTTGGCCGTAAGAAACATGTGAGAAAGTTGTCAAACTGCAAATTTCAAACAGGCAGAATTAAAGAAAAGTACGTAAAACTTTTATTTTACAGTGATGTCTGTTGCTTGCAGCTGCCATATTAACACTGTAATTTTGAATTTTTACAGAGTACCACTTGGCATTTAAAACTAGAGATCATGAGCTATGGATTTCTTGATATTTCGTTAAAAAAACTCAAGGAAATTTGGGCAGCAGATAGTGGCCGAGTTGACATAAAGTGCCTCATATATATATATATATGTATTCTATATTATTCAGTGATTTTGCAGGGTCTTACAGTTGTTACGTAATTTTTATTGGGTTAAATTATTGGTAAACCCCCCACAACCCCTCGCTCAATTTCGATGAGCCTCCCCTCAGCCTAACCTCCGCCCCCCCTTTAAAATAAGGTGGAATTTTTTTAGTTTTAACAATATTTTTATTGAGTTAGGTTGAATTTGTTTTTAGAACCTCCTCCAACCCCCTTATAATGGTATAACCTAATTACTAGATAACCCAGTAAGCCTCTCTTCCAGTTCAAAAAAACTCCTTGTATCTTTCCATCAGTAGCATCCCTAAATGAAGTAAAATTATATCAGTAACTAAGTCATTATTAATTTAATTACTTTTTGCTCCCCCACTTTTAGCTTTCTCAGCACTTTTTAAGAAAATCTCTCAGCCTTCTTACAATTTCTAAACAGATAGTTTTCACCACTCTTTAGCTCCACGTTATTATTTCTTATTTTGATGACATACAGATTTTAGCTGCTTAATTTATCAGCACATTTTCAAACTGTCAGTTCTTACCTATTTTTGTTGGGTTGAATTTCTGTTTAGTTTTTCCTTTAGTTTTTTGTCCCTCGAGTCACTCTTGAGCCACGTCTCTAAATGAGGTCAAATTATATCGGTTTCCGTGTTATTTCCAGTTATTTGACTATTTGCGCCTTTTGTCTCAGCTCTCCTAACAGTTTTAAGAAAGCCTCTCATTTCTAGCACATTGGCACATTTCAACAATACCGTTGAGATAGTGCTATGGTGTGCTGGTTTTTTATTTCTTTAATTTTCTAAAAGCTTATTAATTTTGTTATCAAATATGTATTAGAAAGTGACGATCCATTATTATACTTAATCAATAACAACAAAGAAACTTTAAGAATATTTAAACCGTGGACCTTGCTTATAGCCCCATTAACCACGAAAATATAGAAATTATATTTATTGAAATATGTACAATAATGTGCATTATCATAAAACAATAGTTAAATAATAACTTTATTAATTTAATACATTAATTATTATTTAAATGGACTGTACAAAAATATTTTGGACAATTTCATACTTTTGCTAATGTAAAAAAATTAAATTTTTTTTTATTTTCTTAAGATAAAGTAACGTTCTAATATTTTTTACAAATAATATTTTCTATTTGTAAATTATTATCACATTCTGTTTAAATATAAGTATTATTTTCATTATTGCATCTGAGTAACGTGGTGTGTTATTGACTATTCAAAAACAAAGGTTATTTCAAATATAATTTAATATTATCGAAACTTTGACCTTAAGTTTTAGTGACAGTACTTAATAACAATAGGACGAAAGGAAATCGTTTTCTGTATGAGATAAAAGGTAACGATAAATGATAAATTTCCTGTATTAAGAGTTATTTTTTAAATAAAATATACAATTTTTCTCAAGTTATAACTTTTGCTTCAATATTGTATATAAGTTATAATGTAATTTGTTATCTTGTACCGTTACAAAGCCACCAACTATACGTTGATTTCGTATCAATTTAACAACTGCTCCAATTTTCACATTAAGCTTATAAGGTGGTTAGCCTCCACGAATATTGTTGAATAATTCAATTTGAATATTTCTATAAATATCATTATCAAATTTATCAACACTTGTTAGTAGAATGATGTATGCGATAAAATCTTTTAATTTCTCCTTTAACATGATTAAGAATTTTATTATTAAAAAGTGAGTATATTCGTGATAAAAAGTAAAATTGACGATATTTATTGAAAAGTTAATATCTTTACCAAAAATATCGGAAAAAACATCAGTTAATATCATTTATTTGGTAATAGAAAGGATTAAATTTTTCTTTTTCCAATATCTATAATAATTTTGAAAATGTTCTGTCACTTAAACGACTTAAGATAATATTAAGTTTTAGAATACGACACAAACAACAAAGGTATGATGATTAAATTCCTTCTTGTATAATCATGCTTCTATTGCTAATTTTTAATACTGGAAGAATCTGTCTGAAATCGCATCCTCAGACAATTAATTTACTACCAAAATAGGTGTTTACATCACATAAGGCACGTGATGTTCTTTCAACTATTTTTAAGGCTGTTTTTAGGATCACAGGAGCCTCGTCCAATGTAATTAAATCTTCTTCTTTCAATTTTATTTTTTCTGATTTAAATTCTGAGAACGAACTTTTTACATTGTTAAAGTATCATGGTAAATGAAATGTTCTATAATAGGTCATTCCTTTTGAAAGTGATATTGATGCCTTACTAGTTCATGCCATAGACAAAATTTTTTTTTCTATGAGAAATAAGATAATAAATAAACGTTTTACATAGAAATGCTCTTTTTTAACCTCCTGGTCCATCGATGAAAAAAAATTTATTTGTTTGTTCTCATACAATTTTGAAAATCGTGATTTACGATTAAAGAGATTCATTACGGCCAGATAATATAACTAGTTTTTTGAAAATTTTCATGTGTACTTATTATCAGGCCTAATTAGAATCCCATATCAGGATGTTAAAGTGAAGTAATAAGAACCTATTATGAAAAGTTCAAAAAGCAAACTGAAAAATAAAGTATTAAACTTATTCAAAAATCAATGGCTTAACCCCTTGCACGCTTCGCGCGCTAACCCTCCATTTCCAGTTTAAAATGAATTAGTGAAAAAAAAGGTTCTCATGATTTGTTTTTCTTATACAATCTTTTATCAAAAAGTAACCTAACATATGCTTATTGAGTACTATAGGATTAGTAAAAAATGATTCACAAATTGACAATAATTTTGACAAAGCTAGTATCGTGATGTTACCATTTCAATTACGTAATTTTTCTGCATGGTTTATTTTATCCCGAAAATTTTCAAGAAAATACAATTTGGCTAAAATGTAAAAAATTTTTCGTTGAAGATTGTAAAGATAATAAAATACATTTTTTTTTTACATTTAGATGAACTCTGAAAGATTTGTGTAATACAAACACACGGTTCAGAAACACACTAATAATTTTAGGAGATGGTTTTCGTCAAATTCTACCTGTAGTTAAATATAGTAATAAACTTACCATAATAAAAGAAACTACTGAATACTAAAAAATTTGCAATGTATTTTAAATTTTACATTTGAAAACCGATATTAGATCAATAGACAAAATATATTTCCGTCGATTTTATTGTGTATTAGTAATGGATAAATAGATTGTTTAAAAATACCTGAACGATAAGAAACAAACGATGTTTGATCAAAAATTTTTAGTAACGTTAATAGTTCTTTAATGAATACCGTAATATTATTGTCCCATTATAAATACCCTTTTTTTTTTAACAATAAGATTTTAGAAACCATGAAAGGAGAAATTATAGCAATAAGACCATGCTACTCACAAAGGAGTTGATAAAACAGACGATAATATTTACAGGAACTTTTAAATAGAATTTTCAAATAATATTCGAAAAGGACTTTTATCACACAAATGAAATTTAAAAATTAATGCTTTAGTTATGTTAACAAGAAACTTAAGTATTTCTTACGGCCTTTGTAATAGTACAAGGTTAAAAATAACAAAATTATTTAAATATAACATAGAAGCAGAAATAATTACACGTGACAAAGAAGAATGTAAAGTTTTTATACCGAAAATAATATTAAGGACAAGTAGTTCATCATCAACTCCTATTTTTTTGTATAGAAAATAATTTTCCTTTGCATTGGCTTTTTTAATGACTATGAACAAATCTCAAGATCAAAGTTTTAATTCTATTCACATTGAAAAATATTTTAAAAATTTTGAGTGTAAACATTTATCAACCACCTACGAATGTTCTATATTTTATAATGTTATACGTGATTTGTAAATTTGCAAACTGAGTCAATTTCATTTAAAAAAATAAAAAATTCAGGAAGAAAAGTCATTATTTGTTTTATATCTGTACACAAATATTTTCTAGGTTCTCTGGAAACGTGATAAAAATTGATGCAGAAAAAATAACAATGAATTTACATTATCAATTTAAAAAAATTAAATTTTTTACTTATTTTAGGTGACAGCCGGCCATGCAGTTGAGGTAAAAATATATCATTGAATTGACACAATTGATCAAATACAACTTGTAATAAAAAACTATGTTTTAGTTTGAAAGATTTATTTAATTGCAATGTATGCGAAACTTAAATTTTGGACTCTGAAAAGTTAATAGAACATAAGAAGACACATCGAAAATTATTATACGTTTGTGACACTTGTAAAATTTTATTTACTTCGTAATGAAATTATGTTAGACATCAAAATGAACACAGTTTAGAAACAAGAATTACATACATACATTGTAATAAAACATTCAAGAGATTAACACATTTTAATAGGCATATGAAAATTCACGGTAAACGTGGAATTAAACAAATGTGTGGAAAAAAGTGGTAAGTACAATGTTTTCGAAATAAATTATTATTTAAGTATACGAATAGTTTTTTTTTTCTTTATTATTACGGAATTTTGTTATAAAAAATTTTACTATCATACAAGTTTAGGGATTCTTAAAAATATGTCTAAGTTTCTCGTTTAACATTTGAATTGATTGGCGCTATCAAAACAACTACCCAACAAAACGCAATCATTTCTAAACTGTTAAAGTTGTTTAAAAATAAGGAGGGGATGAAGAGGAATGCATAAGGGTTGGAGGAGGATGTAATATAATAGACAAAGCAGTAAGAGAACAAACGAATAACAAGGTATTTTGAGGGGGTTGGGTGGGGGATAAAGGAGGGTTAGAGGCTGAATCCGTTCAAAATAACTATAAAACATAGGAAGCTATGTATGTATGTATGTATATACATTTATGAACCTGCCGTCGCGGCTTTGCGAACAGAAATCCCAGAAATAAATTAAGACTTGAGGTGTTTTGCATTATTCTTCTTAGGATTTTAAATAACGCATTAACTTTTATTGTAGTGTTTAAACGATAATTACGATGCATTCTAAAATACAATAGTTACTAAATAAATTTTAAGATTTTTGTGATTTTTTTAAGTAAAACTTTATATTTTTCTGTATGCTTTATTTTTGTGTTAAAAGTCTTAAATTAGTATATAAAGACGTACATCTTAAAAAAAAGTAAGAATTTGTTTTCGTAGAAAATAAAATTAAAAACGAAGTAAAGCCTGAGTACCACTTCAAACAGCTTGGTTAAAGTTAAATAAAATCGATCATTTTACGAAATTTTTGAAGTACGTGTATGTTTCTGAAAAATATATTTTTAACAGTATTCTTACGACTCAAAAAAAAAAAAGAAAAGTACATAGTATAATTTTACCTTGAAATCATAAACATTTTACATCCAAGTAATTTCTATCTACTTCTGAAATTACAACAAGATTTTGCGTGGTTCTTGAATTTTTTGTTTTTGTTTATGTTTTTTTTTTAAACTGGGGTGTATTGCCGCACTCATTACCAACCCTTTGACTAATATCATACTTAATCCGTGGGTACAGTGTGAGTATCTCCGTGAAACACCTTGCCGGTTAAGCTGACACTCTCTACGGCATAGTGTAGCACTGGATCCACTCACCACTGTGTATCCCTTCCCCGGAGAGAACTCCATATTTATTTCAAGACGTCCACTTCTCGCCGGTTAAGCCAGAGATCCCTGCCTGGCACATCGGATCCGCAATCTCTACCTTTAGCCCTAACACTTTTCCACATTTATCCAGGCCCAAAGACCTATGGGGGAAGAAAAGAAACCTGGAATTACTCTGAAGGAAAAATCCACAGAAACCCCCCTCCCCCGCTTTGAATTGGCTGGGGTTACATAGGAACTTTTTCTGATGATAACCGTTTTGGATAAAAATCAGCATTTACCGGGAATCAAACCCACAACCCCTAGAACCCTTAGAATCAGTAACAAGCACGCTTACCACTGAGCCACCGCCACTCTTGCGTTGTTCTTAATTTAGGGAAACATTTATGGCGATGGTTTGTGCAGAAAATATAAAACTTAATTTACAGAATATATCTTATGGTAAAAAATCGTGCTCTTCCAGACGTAAGTCGAGTTTCATTAATCTATGGATGAATCGCGATCATCGGAGAATTTACCTACCATGAAAAACTTAACTAACACGAGACTTCTCAAGAATTCGAATTTTGTAATTTTTATATGAATGTAGCTTCAGTTAAAAGTTTATCAGGAGGACCTGAAAAACTTTTTTGTAAGAAACATTAATTGATTTCGAATTTTTTTAGGTTAAAAAATCTTGATAATGGATAGGACTGACATATTATCAGTATTACTCATAAAATAAACGACCAGTAATAGAACCTTTCTTTCGTCTTTAAAAATGTGCAATATATGTTCAGTGTATTTTTAGAGATAGAATCTAAAAAATAGATACCACAAAGTTAATTTAATAATTTGGGATGACACCTTCACGATGCTTAAAAAAAGCCTTAGGAATACTTGACACATCATTTATTTTTAAGACTCATAAATTGCTTTTGGAGGAAATGTTTGCTAAATGCTGCCTGTCATTGAAATAATAGTAGAAGTATGGTGATAACTAACTGCTTGGACATTAGAAAACTAAAAACAATATTTGGCATAAATAGAGACAGAATAATTTTTAACAAGATGTACAGTTATGTCCTTAATAAAAAGATTTGGAATCTAAATCCGAACAGAGATGCGTATCAATTTACTAAAGTATAGATCGTGTTTCATACGAAAATGGTAATATCACTACAATTTGACAGTAATGTTTATATAAATTTTAGCATTTAAGTTTTAGATAGTATTTGTAAATAGACTAAAATATTCCAACGAAAGAGAGCTATTCCGCTACCTAATTAAGCTTATAATAGGACATAGTTAATTTAGTTCGTTCGATTTTAAGACAGAGTTTTAGAACATTACCAAAACAATAATAAAATTCTCAAAAATAGCAGTAAATCATTTTTTTTTCTTTTGTAATGTGCCTTAAATAAAATACAAATACAACTGGATTTTTTTTTGTCCTTTGGGTATTAAAAATGCAAAAAATTTGTATCTAAAAAGTCTTATGTTCTTAAAAATTCGTAGAAATATATCTTGTACAGTTTTTAAAATACTATTCAATTTTTGTAAGAAAATATTAATTCATTTGCTGCGATTGTTTCGAAATAAGCATTGAATGTTTGATGATCTCGTGACAGTTAGGATCGACAAAATTGATTGATCAAGAGCTCTTTTTTTTTTTTGTCTAACCTGTCAAGTCAAGACCTGAATTTTACAATGATGCTAAGGTTGCGATCATAGACATATTTTTATTGTATGGCCATCAAAATAGCGTCTACTAAATTTGCTATTTTTTGAAGGTACGTTCTTTGCAACATCTCGCAACTAATTAGCTGTAATGTCAAGCGTTTTTTACAGATAATTTGCTGGTAATTGTATTAAATTAAGAAAAGAACCATTGCGATATCTAAAAAAAAATAAGTTTACCATTTGTTTATTCTTATACATAAACATTAATTAACGCCTTAAATCCATATGCATTATTATCCGTATGCTAATCATGTGCATGGATTGTTAAATCCTTACATTTTGCAAATTCTATTTATGGTGATGGCTCAACTGACATTGATAAAGATACACTTTTATTCAAAAGCGATGATTGTTTTAGACGAAAGCAAATGGCGTTTTCAGACGTTTAGGAATATATTGATTCAAAAGTAGACTAAGATACTTCATATTCCTGGAAAAAAAAGAAGTCCGTATCTCCGTTACTTTTTATCCGATTTTTGACTTCGTTTTTTTAGGTACTGGACTACAACTAAATCTACCAAAGTCTCAGATTGTAATATATATTATAGAAGTAACTCTAATGAAAAAATAATTTTATAATATAAAATACATAGTAAAATTGTTAATAGAGAAATCGAAATACTTAATTTAGGAGTATTGTTTGATAAGAACTTGAAATTAGATATCACATACAATACATAACATCGAGCATCTAGGTCTTTATTCTATGTTTTGCGTAGGTCTAAAGATTTTTAAGATACTAAAACATTTAAGACTTTATACATTGCTTATGTCAGATTAATACTATCTTATGCAAGTCCTGTTTGGTCGTCATGTTTAAATTACCAAGTTTGACAATTAAATAAAAATTCAACACATATTTTTTTGAAACAATATCATTTTAAATAAACATACATATGCATAGATGTTGCCATAATTACTTAAAAATATATACTTCACTAAATATTTGCTCTATTAAATAAATTAGACAAGCCAATGATATATTATTTTTACATAAGATAATTCTTAATAAAATATGACCCATTCAATTAATAAACAGGATCAAACCTTACAGCCAAAATAGAAATCTTAGACAACGTCGATTAACATTTACTACTAGTCCTAAAAAAAAGGTATTTGAATCGAAGATCATTTTATTGATAGATTGCTTGCTCATTGGTTAATCAAAGTTATAATGATGTTTATTCTTTTTATACATCTCAATTTCAAATGCAGTCTGTCATCAACGAATATGTAAGTTTGAGTAACTTAAAAAAAAAAAAAAAAATTATGAATACTGGATTTTCTATAAAAAGGCAGAGATTTTTTTTGTAATAATTATGTTGCTGCATTGGAACAGTCATTACTATATTGCGTTATATCTACTAATGTAAAATTATAATATTTGTAACTAAAGGAAAAAAAATTTTATCTCGTATTTTGAACAAATAAATACATAAATGAAAAAATAAGTCAATGTTTTAAGTCCCCTAAACAAACCTATGTAATATCATAAAACTTTTTTTAGCTAGTCCATTTTGAATCAAAGAATAAACAAAAATTGTAAGAAAAATTTTTAATCATTTAATCTACAAAACGGGCAACAAAAGCTAGTAAAAGAAAACAAACAAGTTGTGAAAGTTATTAGGAATAAACGTACAGAAAGCTTCTACAATCGAATGCATTTGGCAGTATGTAAAGAAAAACAATAATATAATATCATTCCCATGATTCATGTATTTACAGGTAATTATTTTAAACTACCTACAATTATTAAAATGTATTCACATGATGTTTTAACAAAAAAGATAAACGAAATGTGTATGACTTTATGTGACGAGGGAAGAACTAAAGCTTAGTGTTCGATGCGTTTTTTACTGTAATTTGCCAAGTAAACCTACATTGCATCGCAAAAAAAGTGTTGCTACGAGAACTTTTAAGAAATAAATTCGTATAAAGAATTTCGTTTCACTTATTGACTCTAAAAAATAGCAGATACAAAACGATTGTCTTTTAAAATCTCAAAATGTACTGGCTACTTATTTCGGCTATTTTAATACTTCAATTACGCAAATTATTATCTTGAACATTTATGACAATGTAAACAATTTTCATTTTACCTTTATTATGTAGGAAAAATACCTTGAACACATTTTTTATAATTATTAAGAAAATAAAAATTTGTCAACAATACTTGCATTGGCCATAAATTAGCAAAATATCCTGTATAATGCTAATTAAATCGTAAGTAAAAAGGTTAAGACTTTATTGAGTAAAAAGTTTTAAGATTTTGTTATAATTCAACAAATTAACAAACAATATTTTAGTTGACTACAAATCACTTAGAAATACACTATTTGAAAACAAAAAGAGGTTCTGCAATTTGAAGTGATACTATTAGAGCAAGTCCGAGTGGATCAAAATTTTAAGCTGGTGAGAAATACGTACCAACACACAAACGGCCAATTATTCGACATCCCGCTAAAGATGTGTGTATTACTGGAATAACATCAGCCAATTCTGCTTCGTAAACACTGAAAATATAACTTTATATGTATTTTTGTAAACATATAATGATAAACAGATTTACTTTAAGTGAAATGATGATGATGATGATGATGATGATGATGATAATAATAATAATAATAATAATAATAAACAATAGTGATCAATAATTATAACAATAATAATAAAAAAATTATAACAATAATAATAAAAAAATTATAACAATAATAATAACAATAATTAATTATAATAACAAGAACAACAGAAACAAAATGATAATGATTATAATCACGATGAGAACAATAAAAATAGTAATAATAACTCCCCTGTATGGCATTAAAGACCAATACAAACATCGTGCTGCTTGTAGCTTAGATTAGATAAGGGAACTTTAAACCAAATAGCAGACCACACCGTTATGTATATGGGTTAATGACAGTTAAAAGATTTCCTTTAAGGCATTTACCACACTTACACTACATAGCCATAGCTTCTTTCATAGGCTGTTTACTGGGACCGACTGTGTGCATCGTTCTTTCACGGTACGGGGGTCTTGGTGAAACAATCAAACCCAAACATAAGGCCTGGTTAGTACTAAGTAATCGCACTTGATATAGCTGTGCGTCTCCTCAAAAAATAAGGACGTGGCGAGCTGCATAATACTAGCTTACCATAGTATTTATCGTGGAGGAGGATACATGGTGACGCGCTAACCAGTTTCACCGGGCTTAAGGACTGATTAGGGGTTTGCGTGCATTTCAACTTTTCTCTAAATCACTTGTTCTGAATGACCATAAATATGCGTTATACATACACTTTCCAGAAAACACTGATCCACATAATATCAGCGCAGTCTCCTACAGCAAAATTGAGGGAAAAGGGCGACTCCTGGCCAGCATGAGCAAGAGTCAACCGTCTTAGTAATCGGAAGGCTACTGTGCTGGTTTACACCCTTCCCAGTTTTTCGTTAGAACAAAAAAAAAAAAACCAGTACTTCACTCAATAGACTGAAATACACAAGGTCACAAAGACTAAATCCAAGGAGGTGCAATCGATTGGAATTTTTCATGTAAAAGGCATCGGAACCTTCAGTATCAGTGGCTATGCCAGTAGGAGAAAAGGCGACGTCATCATGCAACCACACAGTTGCAATGATGAATCGTACTATCTCTTGTAGTACTGCATCCGTAAGGCTAGAGACATCCATGGATTAAAAAACACTCACAGAAGGGCTCCACTTCCTTGCTCAGCCACGGGAGTGATAAGCTATTGAGCAAAAAAAAATAAAAATAAAATAAAAGACACGCTTACAATCTAAAGTACTTAAAGTCGCATCTCAATAGAGCCTGTTTTTTTCATTCGAGACCTTTATTAATGCTTATTTTTATTTATGTTCTAATTTTCAAATTTTAAATGAAATTTGTTGAAAAAATAGAAAATCACAGCTGAGATATCAGCTGAGATTTTGTCACATGATTCCAGCTCAGAAACTACTAGAGATCTCAGCTGAGAAATTACCTAAGATTTTTCATTAGGGTTAGCTTTAGCTATAGTAGATGGCGTAGGTGTAAGTTTTACATCCGTCGTAAGCTTTGTTCCAGGAGTTGGGGTCGTAGTATGATGATATATAAGATGCGTTATATGCATATACATGACAGTTCTTTAGTACACACAAACACACGCGCGCGCGCGGTGCGTGTATACTGGTATCTCCGTACGCCTGCTATACATAGGTACTTTATCGTCAGAGCCCTGAAACATGCAGATACACGAAAGACACTTCCAATACCATTTATTTTATTTCTTTTATATATTATATCTAAATATTTTATTTATGGTCATTAAAAGCTTTTAGAATAGAGCAGTTTTTTTAGTAAATACATCTTTTCACCAGTGGCAGCTCAAACAATTGGAGTAGGTTAGTATATTATAATAATAATAATAATAATAATAATAATAATAATAATAATAATAATAATAATAATGATAATAATAATTATTATAATAATAATGAAAATAATAATTAAATTACAGATGTATCCATACAACATTAATTGTCACTTTCTTAGTTTTTCATAAATCTAATTTTTGTTTTCTACAAGTAGAACACTGCACTATGATTTTGTACGTACTAAATAAATATAAACATTACGTATTATAAGAAAATGTGAGTATACGGTATTGCTCCCTTTATTGCTCTCTATACAAGACCGCAGATAGGCTCACATACACAACTGCTCTCCACTTATGGTGCAAAGACTGTACCATACTAAAGTTTCATGTTTGAGACATAAAACCGGCTCAGCCAGAACTTCAATGAGACTTTTTACTCCTGAACTCGAAGTCCACGGTACCAGAAACACATAGTAAATAGTATGTCGTATACGTATCAATGATATTTTTCTACAGCAATAATTTTATAGTAACGTGATAGCTTTAGCAACTACGTCACAATCTATTAACTACCTTTATATTTAATTACCGAATATTTGTATCTTTTCTTTTTTATTTGTGTTGACCTCTTTTCCTCTACGAAGAGTTTGCTTGGTACTAAATCTGACATTGAAATCACATACCGTTGCAAAATCCACTTTTATCTCCAAATTAAACAGTGCTAAAAATTTACCAATTTCTCTAAAATTTCAGTATTGCCCCTAGAGCATACATTTACAATATTATTGTCAATTAAAAAGTGCTATATTCGTTTTGCCTACACTATTACAGCTATTTACACTTGTTAACCAAATTTCCTATTGCATTACTTAAAAAATGCATTTCACTCTATACTGGAAAAAAAAATTGAACAAAAAAAATTCTAAGTTTTTGAAACATTAATATTAAAAAAACTTCAACTTATTGTAACCCAAATTTCCAGTTTTTCTGGGTACAATCCCGACATACATATTTTCAAAAATCTCAAACCACAAACATTAACGACTGCCACGGATATAAGGCGATAAATGCTAACGGCTCCGGCTTAATACCAGAAGACGTCTTGCCAAACCACGGTTTGCTCTAATAATTAGGAATTTTTTAGACTTTCTCTTAACTGACCTGATGCTATCGGAGCAGGTTTTTCTACAACAGCAAGCCTGAAAAAACAACCCTGACGAGTTCAGGCCGCCACATCAACTGCAAATTTATCAGCCTTTTCCTTAGTGATTTATCCCAACAGCATACCAACAGAAAAGGCATTCTCTAGCTCCCATTCCCCGACCACTGGTGAAGAATTGCGACAGAAATGAGTAAGTTTAGTTATTATATTTCCAGGTATAGTACCGAGTATCACAGTCACTCACCGGCGGTGCATGAAGAATAGGGCTGGAAATCGTGCAGTTATGGGTATCCCGGCTACCGAAAACACTGTACTTTAAAGGACAAGCGACTTACTTCAATCTCTATTTCAAAACACCAAGATTGACAAGTGCCACCAACAAAGAGGTGTTCAAAATGCTAACGTCCCCGGTGATATATCGGGAGATGTCTAGCCAGAACACAATCAGCAGTAGCAATTTGAGGGTTTCATGGCCGTTCTTCCAACCGAAATGTAAAGTCGGACACTATTGAACCAAGTCAATCATTCACTGACAGATATCACGAGCAGAGTTGTTCGTCACGAGGCTGGGAACCCCGGCAACCGACGACCCTACATTACCCTCTCGACTTTAAACATTTAAACAGGAATCACCAATCCTGTCTGACGTCTGCACCATTATAATGTTAAATGAAAATGCTCTTTGTGTTGTTGATCTGTAGAGGTGTGCTGCCTGGCAGCTTCCTTGCATCTTTTCTGCGCGTTGTAAATAAGTGCTTTAGTAACAGGTGTTGGTGTTAAATCAAAAAGCTTTTTAGTAATATTTAATTACAGAGGTCAATACTGTCTAGCAGTCTTCCTGCATGTTTTCTGTGCATTATCGATTGCTTTGGTGCTAGATATTTGTGTTTAGTTAAAGTGCTTTTAAGTGATATTCAATCATAGTGTTAGATGCTTTCTGACAGCCTTCTTTTATGCTTTTTACGCGTTTAAAAAAAAAACGCTCTTTAATTTTGATAGTATAGTGTGCAGACAGTCATTCATAATTAATAGTTTTTTAATGTAAGCTGCAGTTTGCATGTGTTACTAACTTATAAAATATTGTATAAAAAAACAGAAAGTGGTGTATTAAATGTATTTTAAAGAGGCTTTGTAACAAGTATTCAAGTCAACAGGCGTACTGTACAGAAAATTTTTATTTTTCCAAATTTTTTTAAAAGATCCAACATTTTGTTTACAAGTTACAATTAATAATTTTCATCCACAATTTCAGTAGTTCTAAAAATTCGAATACTTCTTATAAGCTCCAATTCCTTTCAGATTCAAAAATACGTTTGTCCATCTTCTATCTTTATGTTGACTCGAAAAAATCTATGAAATTAAAAAGTAATACATCTGTAATTTTTAAATAAATAAAAAGCCTATTTAAGAACACAGTTGATCGGGTGCATGCAATTTTGCGGGTTCTTAATTTTCGTAAAACAAACTATTGAAAATTTAGTACACTAAATTATCTCTTTTCTTGTTTTTTGCTTGCGGCATGCAACTTTATAAAGCATGAAGTTTTTTTTGCAATGGTAAAGTTTATCAAATTTAAAAAGGCAGCATTTTTAGTAGTTTTAAAAGAGTTTAAAAGTTTTAAAAGAGCATTTAATTTCCAAAAAATTTTCAAAAAATTTGTTTTTCCGTCATTATTGTCTTATTTTTATATTATTTTAGTTAGTTACTGCAAAATTAAAATTTTAACTACGAAATAAATGAACATGTCTTCCATTGCAAAAAATTTGTCAAAGCGGAAACTAAAAAGTGGCACAGATATAAGCATACAAAAAGAACCCAAAATCATATATTTTCATTGATAGGTGATTACAAGAGCTTAAATTCAAACACTGGCTTTCCAAAGATGAATTGAATCTCGAAAAGCATGCTGACTGTTTCCTGTGCGGTGTTAATCACTTGCTACAATAAGTAAGATTTGATCATGCACGCTAAAACTCAAACCCATAAAGATAACGTTAATGTTGCTATAAAACAGAAAAACATTTGTGTTGTAAGTCAAGAGGAAAATGATTTTCTACTTAAAAGATTTTAGTTACAAACTGCTCTATGTTTAGCATAACATAACGTTCCTGTTCAACTTATTAACGACCTCATCCCTTTTATGCAGACGATGTGTAAAAAGCCAGAAATCGTCGCACAAATAGGCATGAAAATAGACAAATGTGCAAGTTTAATTACTAATGTTTTAAGCGTCAGCGAACGACAAAACGTACTAAATCTTCTTAAAAATCAACGATTTTCCATTTTGATTGACAAATCAACGGAAATTACTTTTAAAAAAATTATGTGCGTGGTTGTAAATTACATTGATCCCAAGGATAGTAAATTTGCATCACATCTTTAAACATTGATTGAACTAGACGCGAGACAATGTGATGCTAAGGAACTCTCTGAGTCGTTTTAAAGCTTTTTTGTGAAGAATGGAGTTCCTCTTTAAAATATTACAAGTTTAGGCTGTGATAATGATAGTATTATGACCGTCTCAAAACGTTCTTTCTATACTTTGTTGAAAAAAACAGTTCCTAACGTTATTGTACTACCATGTATATGTCATACATCTATTTTGGTTGCCAAAATTTGCGTGAGTATTCCAGTAGAGTGCCAGCAGTTGCTTCAAGCTTTTCTCAAGTATTTTTGCAACAGTTCAGAAAGATACGTTAATTTTAAAGATTTTTAAATTTTTTATCAAATTTCAACCAAAAAATTTTAAACTACCTAACACCAGATGGCTCTCTCTTCGTAATTGTACTTACCGCGTTCTTGATAATTTGCCAGCTCTGAAGTCTTTTTTCTTTTTCAAATGTCATAGAAGTCCGCCTAACAGTGGCAATGATGAAAAGAGCTCGCCATAATTTATAAGCAATTTGTTACATGACGATAAAGTAATAGCGTATTTAGAATTTTAAACCACATTTTAATACACTTTAATAAGTGTAATGACGCTTTTCAAACAAAAAACCCTATTACATACAAAGTCAGCAGCTCACATTCAGAGATTTCAACATCTATCAGCTCAAATTTTCTCAATGCCACTGCTGTAAAAGAAACCGCTTCAGATAGTAATTACAAAGTGAGTGATAAAGATCATAAGCCAATAGAAGATGTAAATGTAGGTGGTGCATGTGCTTCGATTTTACAGAATCTTCCAAAAACAGATGAGTTCGGAGTTCGAGAACATTGTTTGAAATTTTACACAGCAAAGTTAACAGAAATTTAAAAATTTTTATTTTAAAATAATGACGTTTTCCATTCACTTAATTTTCTAAAATTTGCAAATGCTTTAAACAACGAGTTTTAGAGTGAAAACCCGATCGTAGTACAAGATATTGAAAGGTTTTTTCCTCATATTTCTCAGAACAAAAATCTTCTTAATAAAAACACATTTGTTCGTAATCTATACAGTTTATTTCGTCAAATAATAAGCTGTAAAAAGTGAAAAAAGTATAATTATACTGAAAAGTACCGTACGTTCCTTATGCCATAAAATAATTATTGGCCCTCCAAGGCCGTTAGTTTTAGGCGAAGCCGAGGGGGGCCGTTAGTACTTGATAAATTAACAAAAAGCGCGCACAAGTGACTGTTTTGAGTTACTGAAGATTCAGCTAACGAGCTGTTAAATACTTATTAAATAAATAAAAGTGTGACAAAGACAGCGCTAGAAATTACTTAAAGTCAGGCTTTTGAGCTATTTAATACTTATTAAAAAAAAGCACACTCAAGCAAGCGTCTAAAATTCTGTGAAATGAGGCCCTTGAAGTTACAATACTTGTTAGATAAATAAAAGCCGGCCAAGCGAGCGCTTCAACTTACTCTGTATGTGGCTCTTAAAATTTGAAATACTTGATAAATAAAGAAAGAGCACACACAAGCGCGCGTTTTGAGTTACTGGAGAAATAGCTCTTGAGCTATTAAATACTAATTGAATAAATAAAAGCGCGGTTAAGCAAGTGCTCTAAAGATCTTAGGATGAGGCCGTCAAAGTTAAAAGTACTTATTAGATAAATAAAAGCGCAGCTAAACGAGCGCTTTAGATTATTAGACATTGAAATACGTTTTTGAACTGTAGTATATAGTTAATTGATAAATCAAATTTTGGCCAAGCTAGCACTCCGGACCACTTGACATTATCATACGCTCCTGACATGTACATTACTTAGTTAGGAAACAAAACGGCACGCAAGCGTGTGCTTTGGATTAGCGGCAACGGTGATATCTTAAGGAGGTTCAAGTTTTTTCTTGTCACTAGTGGTATCTCCACTGTAATAAATAATTTTCTTGTTAAGTGCTACTGTTGCTATATCTGATATTTCTGCTATCTCTTACTCTATCGTGTTTTTCTTTCCTGGAAATTGAGGTCTTAATTGTTCTGCTGATATTTCTGCTTACAACATCACGTCTTACGTTGCCTCCGGAAAATATGATACGCCTCAACCCGCTAAATATACTGTATACATCACTGTTTCATACGTAGCCATGAGTGCTTCGATCAATTTCAAAAATTTGTTAATATACACGTTACTTTATCGTATTTTTCTATGAGTTCTAGAAACATTTTTAATCTTTCTTCCGTTATTTTTCCTACTTTGTCTTCAAATCTCTTGACATTTTAAATAACATGCTAGTAATTAGCAAACGTTATAATCGTTATTTTTTTCTTCAAGTATTTTGTGGTATAAGTTGTGTGCTTGAAGTTTAATTCTATAAACCGTTTTAACTTTCTCTAATCTGCTTCTGTTATTTGTTCCTAAAGTATTTGCGCCTTTTCAATCTAGCTATTATCGACTTTTTGGCTTACTACTGCCCAGTATTTCGTATTTATTCCCTGTAGTGCTCCTGAGACTTTGCTAGTAGCTCATTCTACCTGACCTTGATACTTATCTCTCTTTTTTATTGTTACTCAAGATTTCTACTTCGTTTGCTGGCTTTCTTTAAAATCATATCTGTCTTTTCGACTATGTTGTTTCAATGTACGTACCACATTACTTTCCATGTTGTCACGACTAATTGGATTAGACCTAGATTTTATGCTAGTATCTCAGGGTTTCTCCTAACATAATTCTTGTAGGAAGTAAAAAAGGAAGTAAAAACAAAAGGATTACCTTATTATGATTTTTTTTTACTATTATATTATTATTATTATTATTATTGTTATTATTATTATTGTTGTTATTATTATTGTTATTATGATTGTTATTATTATTATTATTATTATTATTATTATTATTATTACTATTCATTTATTTATTTTTTTCGGGGTTCATCTATTACAAAGTACAAATAAAAGAGAAAAAAAATTTTTTTTAATTAATTACAGCATGTCGGTACAATAAAAATAGAAATATTGAATTGTTGGATACAAATAAGCACTAACTTGTATACAGCACAATATAAAAAATATTGAGTGTAGTGGTTGTTGCTGGTCGGCACTTGTTTTCGTCTGTATTATTCGGATAATATTAGCGAGCGTATTTTCATTGCACTAGACAGGTAGCTATAGAGATTTTTAGTGCTTTGGGTTTCGTAATTATTGAGGATGTTCAACAAGCTGTTCGCTCAGTTCAGAAAACGCTCTCTTATACATTTACAGGCTAAACAGATAAACACTATATGATACAGCGATTCAGCTATGCTATAGTTACAGAATATGCAATAGTCTGTTTCTTTGATTTTTCAAACGATTTTATTATAGGTCATGTAGATGACCGATCTGCCAGCTAAGCAACAAGTGCTCAGGATTCCGACATAGGGTAGCGGGAATAACAGGTATTTTTCCTGAGTTACTTCACCAGTTAGGTCTTTTAGGTGACGACAGAGAGGAGAGTAGCCGGAGTTCTGAGCACGCTGAGTATCCTCCCTGATGCTATCTTTTATTAGAGTACCCATGATTACAGGTGGGACCAGCTGGATAGTGTTGATGTCAGTCGTTTCTTGTAGGTACTCGTGACCTACTTTACACAGCAGCAAGCATAGTGATGAGTACCAATTAAGTTTGTATTTTAGTTTGATGTCCTTGATGCAATGTAGTTAAGTAACTTTACACTGTCCGTTCCGAGTCTCAATGTGTAGTCTGGAATGCTCGTGGGACTTGCAAGAATTTTTGGTTCGTCCTTTGTTTTTGAAGAAGAGTACGACTGATTTGTCGACATTGAATTCTAGTGCTTTTATCTCGCAATACTTGGATAATGTATCCATTTTGCTCGAAAGATCTACTGGGTACTTAGAAAGTAGTGTCAGATCATCAGCAAACAGTAATATATTTATCAAGGAACTAATGTTTTTATGGCATTTCTCTTTGAAGAACATTGTTATGTCATAAATTAGCATTGTAAACAGAAAAAGGCTTAGGAAATCTCCTTGAAGGACTTCTTTAGTTATTTCAATATTTCAAGTTGTCAGTCCGCCTTCAAGTCTGACTTTTATATTTGTACGGTGGTAGAGGCTTTTTGTTGTTTTAATAATTTTTCCACTTAAGGTAAAGGCACTAGTTACTGGCCGCGACCAGTACCTGGCCACTTTAAAAAATAATTTTGAAAAAGTGGTGGCCTAGTACTAGAGCACTTGTACATAAAATGTGTACATAACCTCACTTCTGCGAGCACTAGTAGCCGACCACCTCGATTTATGTACATTTAGCATGGGGTGGCCAGTTACTGGCTCTTAAATTTGGGCCACTAAAGCAACCTTTTTTTTCAGTGGCCATGTACTAAAGCATCTGACATACTCAGATTATTATAAATTTTTATTGTCTACGGTCGGATATACGACTTCTATTTATCGTATAGTTTAAAATACAAGTACATTCATAGCTTTCAAATGATACCTAACAGAAGTTAAAGTTTTGAAAGCTGTTTAAAATATTTGATGTTCTTTTGATAACAGCTACTAAGTGGCCAGTAACTAGTACTTTTATCTTATACCTGCTAAAAAAGGGTGCCCCACAGAACAGAGTGTTCAACTTAGTCAAAAGCTCTCCGAAAATCAATGAAGACCACAAATAATTTGCCCCGTGGTTTGGACAGCTCTACGCATACTTTGGCCTGCAGCGTTAATATTTTGTTTTCGCAGGATCTACCTCTTCTGAAGCCGGATTGACACTCTGGTAGAATAGAACTTTTCTCGCACCAGTCAGAGAGTCTGCTAACAATTATAAAGGTAAAAGGTAAAGATCTTAGTCGTTGTATTGGTTAGTGAGATGCCTCTATAGGTAGCAGGATAGTGTTAGTCACTTTTCTAGTACAGTAAAGTCATCAGACCAGAACACTAGTTTTCTGATACTTCCTCCCCTTTAAGTACCATATTAAAAAGTTCTACAAAGTACAGGATTTCGTCATAGGATAAATTCTTGAAAATGGGGTTGGATATATACCATCCGGTCCTAGTGACTTGTTTTTTGAATTTTTGACTGCTCACAGGACTTCAACATACGTTATCTCTTTATCTAGGTCAGGATGTCTGCAGTCGACATACAATGTCACCAAGAGAGTCCTCACCGGGTGGACGGTTGAGTAGAAATTTCTTATATATGTAGAAGAGAGGAGGAAAGGTGTATATTATTTCCTTTTAAGCCTTTTAACTGTAGACCAGAAAAGTTTTGGGTTATTGGTATTATTCAAGTGCCATCTTAGAAGATTATAGTATTCTTTTTTCTTGGATTTAAAGAGTTTTCCATAATCAGCTCTCGCTTTTACAAAGGCATTTCTAAGCTGGGATCCACCCCACCTTGTCCATCTTCCGTGTAAGCGTCTCTATTCGAGGTTAGCTTCTCCACAATCTTTGTCGTACCTGGGCTTGTCTTGACCTTGTTAGTGTAAGAGGGGGATATACAGATAAAACGCTCTATGTTTAGTTATCTGGCTGCGGACCTAATTATTTTTATTCAGTTTAGAGTTTATCGTTTATGAAGGACACCTCTCTCTCCGAGGGGAAGAGGATGTCCGCCATATAGTATAGCTACTTTAAAGTTAATGACTCTACCCATTTGAATTTAAGTGGCTGCTCGTTTGATTGCAAGGGCTGTGAAAAGATGGAAACAATCGGTTTGAACATGACCTTAATAGGTAAGTGGTCGGGCTGGTCCGTGTTCAGAATCTCAAAGTCAACGAGTGAGTGGAGACCTGTAAAATTGGTCTAGACCATATCTATGACACGAGAACCATTGGGGCTGATGAACGTTAAAGTTCTATGGGGATCCAAACTGCTTGCGAGCCTAAGCGAGCATTCAAGTCCCCTCCTACTAACATAAATCCGCCGAAATTATTTAGTTTTATCTTAATAAAAGAGGTAGGGTAAGGTCTGCAAGATTATACTAAAAACTTTCGGAATAATCTGAATTTAAGTAAACACTAATTGTATTAAATTTCATGATCTGAACTGTGCACTCGATTGCTATAAAGGTTTTATTGCATGATAAGATTGCAGAAAATATGTCCAATTGGTGGTTAGAAAAAGAACATAGACCCCCACTTGCCTCACCCAGAGCTTTGACTTTTAGAGCTGGGCAGTGGTAAATAGTGCATCTGGATAGGGAAGAAGGGCTCTTTGAGACGTTTTCGAATAGTCAAGTTTCTGAAGTGCTTAGTAGAGCGCAATTGAGTAGATTGGAGTTGACCTTTTCGTTAGTTAGGTTACAAACATTAGAGTAGCTGTGGACACTCCAAAATACAAAGAAAATATGCTCAGTTAGAAAGGCAGGATAAGAAGGAGTCACTCACCACTTGATTAGGGCTACTTAAGTCTTCCAAGGGGACAAAGTTAGACAGAGAAAAGTTGTGAACATTACACAAATGCTTAACTGACTGGTCGGTCCCATTTTGCTTAGGACTACTACTATCCGAATATGTACGTACATTCAACTTTCCTGCGTTATCTTCTTTATTGAAAATATTGCCTGAGAGGTTCTTGTGATACATGAAAGGGCTATACAGATTGAGAACGCCGAGTCAGTTCGGCTTCAATGAGTCCACGCCCCTTCTTCCGTATTTTGGCTTTACCACCTACAAGGATTTTTAGGTGCCCAATTTTCCCGTCATGTCGTTTACTTTTTTCTTCTATAGTACATGCGGTGAGTATTTGATGTGAAAACATTTTATACGAGGCTTAGACTCTTCATTTGGGCAGAGAAAATTTTCAAAGTGTAACGCTTTTTCCGTCACGCCTAAATAGATATACGAATACCGTTCTCTCTCTTTTTGTACTAAGGAGCCCTGAGTTTACGCTGCTGCCAGAAAAAATATACCGATATACGATATCATATTCGTCTACAAGCAGCTAAGTATATATGCGCGCGCGCGCACACACACACACACACACACACACACACACATGCTGTGCGCGCCTGCTGGCTAAGTGGAAACTGGGAAGCACGGTGTATATATGTATATCAGCGTAGAGCAGAAGCAGCTGAGAAAAAGAGAGAGAGAGAGAGAATGTCTGGATATGAGTGTATACGTGCACGAATGTAGTGCAGTGCAGCAGTCGACAGTTGACAGTCGACAGTGTCGACAATCGACAGGTAGGTTCGAGTATAACTGTACATAGTGCTTCATATAGGTACAACCTTTTAATTAGTGCATGTATTCATTACATTTTCTAAATAATTGATATTTTTTTGAGCATGCATGACAACAATGGTGATAATTCATCGAGTGAAATAACAGCTACAGCAGCGATTACAAATACATAGCAATACAACAGTGAAAAATTATTTTGTCCAATTATATTGTTGGTTCTCTTTCAAGCCGGTCCCACTAAAATTGCTACAGCACTTTATTCAAGATTAAAATATAAGCTAATAATTATGTATAAAATTATCGGTCGTGCTCCAAGTACGTTTTCACATCTTTCGAGAGTCACTCACGATACTTCCTACTGTTTTTTTTTTTTTTTTAATTTCACGTTCCCACTTAGTAATTTCAATATATATTGGTATTGTACTTCTAGCTAGTGTTTTTTTTACCAAGATTAGGTGTCTTTCTTTCATTTTAGAAGGTTTAAATATGAAAAAGCTGTCTTTCTTGAATTTGATGGGAGTGACGTCTGCTATGTTTACTCGTACAGAGAATTTTTTTAGCAACGAGCTACGTATTTCTTCTTTATAGTTATCGGATTTTGCTGAAAATTCTTGTAGGTTAAGATTTTGCCTAATTTCGCGTCTGCAGTGTGCTTTTTCGTTATTTTCATTGGGCATCGTTGGAAGAAATAACCACCCTTGTCAGCTTTCGGTCTCGCCAATTGAGCTTAACAAGCATTTCATTAAACCTGAGGACCCCATGCCCACCCCTCTGTCACTATTACCAAGGATCACCCCTGATGATCGCTTTCACTTCAGACACGTCAAGCCCTCGGGTTGTGAAAGCCATTAATTCAGCACATTCAAATGCAAATGGCTCGGATGGTTTAAATCTGAAGTTTTTGAAACTTTGCCTTCCAATGATTCTTCTCATTCTTGTTAATATGTTTGACGCTTAATTTCAATCGGGTGTATTTTTTAACTTATGGAAATACGCCATTATTGTGCCCATTGCCAAAATAAAAAACGCCACTGCCGCACGCGACTTTCGACCTATTAACATACTATGCACCGCGGGTAAAATACTTGAGTCTGTGGCTCTCAACCAGATTATGCAGTACACTGAAAGCAAGGTCATCTTAGACCACTTCCAATCAGGGTACAGAAAACTACATAGTTGTCATACTGCTATAATCCGGATTGTTGATGATATGAGGAAAGCTATGAACGAAAAGAAGGTTACACTTCTTGTAGCAATTGATCAAACCAGAGCCTTTGATCTCGTTAACTTCGACTTACGCATAAGCAAACTTATTGCCATTAGCTTCTATGACACAGCTGCTGCATGGATTATATATCATCTGACTAATAAAACACAAACAGTACGTTCACCTGCCGGTGAGTTGTCCCAAAAACTTTACAGGACCTCAAGGCAGCTCACTTGGCCCCATACTTTTTTTATTGTCTATTAATGATCTTCCACAAGTATTCAATGATTGCAACCATCACTTATACGCTGATGATTTCTGTTTTTACGTCCACGGTAATGCCAGTGAGGCAAAGAATGTTATACTACATGCCAACCGTATTCTCGGCTGTCTCTCTGACTGGACTTAATGGACTCATTGTCAATGTGCGCAAAACTCATGCTATCTGGTTAGGTACCAAAAGCATAAGCAATCGACTGCAAAAAGCTGGCACACTACCCGACTTGGTACTCAATGGAATGACAATCTAACCTAGTGACACCGTCAAATTGCTAGCCGTCACTCTTGACAGCTCGCTTACGGGGCGATCTCACTGTGCATTAGTTGCTAGAAGCTGTTACTCAATGTTAGCTAGACTAAAGCGTTTAAGCTATAGTCTACCCAGTGACACCAAGCTACTTTTCATTCGCTCGCTAGTATTTCTACACTTGAACTTTTGTGCATCTTTACTATATGGGCTCTCTGTCAAGATGGAAACAAAAATGAGCAGATGTATAAATGCAGCACTCCGTTTCGTGGACAACCTACGTAAGTCTGAACACATTACTCCTGTGTATAAAAAATATGGTATCGTCTTATTTTCTAGCAGAAGGCTGTATATTATGCTAAGCCTCCTGGAGAACGTACTCAAAACTGGGTCCCCTTCATACTTGGCCAAACTCTTCAAATTCAAAACCAGATCATCCAAAGCCATCGCCCTTCGCAACACTGATCCCTTAGAACTGCAAGCGCCACCTGTCAATTTAGACATCTACAACAACTCTTTTACCATAAGAGCTGCCAGAGAGTGGAACGCTTTACCTCCTTCTCTACGCCATCCACTGCTTACCTGGACTAAAAACCAACTCTTAAAAGTCATTTAAGAACATAACTGCCGATAAAATTCTTAACTATTTTTCTTCTAATTTTATTTAATCTACATTAATTATTTACAAACTTAGCTCAAATTTTGAAAATTAGAAATAATTCAGCATCTACGACGTATGACATGCATTATATTTACCTTAATATTATTTACTTTTATTATTTATTATCAAACTGACCATTTACTCATTTGTACACGATTGAAAACCATGTAATGTTCCATATAAATTTCTGTAAGCTGTCTAAATCAGCTATGTGTATACACTGTAAGGTTATCATGGACCGTTGGTCCTTAGCCTAATAAAACTACTCTACTCTACTCTACTCTTTATCTTTAATCTTCAGCCTGTGCTAACTTTGAAAGTATTAAATTTTCCTTTATTATCTATCAATTTATGCTTATCTATATTCAAGGAATCTTCGTATAACGTCCTGGGGCCGCGAAAAAGAAAAAATCACCCAGAAAAGTGTTCATTTTTATGTCTATTTCTTCCCATATTTGTCTATAGTGCTATTATCTGTGAGTAAACATCAAGACGAAAAGCAAGTTCGTCTTAGTAAATCCTGAAATTTTTTGGTCCCTTTCACTTTTCTTTCTTTTCTTCTCTTATAACCTCACTATCTTTTGGACATGGAGCTTTCCCAGCAAACACAAAGTTCTTAAAGACATCTTTTACGATGTCTTTACAAGATTTCTTTCAGAAACTTTGTAAAGTCATCTAAATGATTTCTTATGACAACTTCCTGAAGTTATCGTTTAAAAAGACATTTTTTTAATGTCTTACAGAAGATTTTTTAAAGAAATTTCGTAACGTCATCTAAAAGATTTCTTATGGCAACCCACTAAAGTGATCGTTTATAAAGAAATCTTGCAGATTTCTTGAACAAGAAATTCGAATCCTTATAAATAATATGTATATGCCCATAACAGAGATATGTCATGAAATAGTATCGGTAGCAGCATTATTTCCAATCCAATTTCACGTCAATCCGTATCTGTGCCCAGTGGGAAAATATCTTCTTATATCTACCAAAGTAAGAGTATTAAACCATATATTAATTTGTAGCACTTTTTGTTTTCATTAAGCTACCATGTGTCTAGAGTACATTAAGTTCGATAGGTTGCTTTTAGCATGGTTATCAATAAACGGATTTTTTTTGTGAGTCTTTTTTTTAAGTGAACAAGCTATGAACTTTTGTTTTTTCAATTTTATTTCAATATCTGTTATTATCAACATTAATGTATTTTTACAGTTACCTCTAATATGACAATTTAAAAAGCTATTCTTTTACAGATTTAAAAAATTAGTAACATCGGTGGTAATGACATGCCAAAAGAAGTGACAAAAATAATGGAAAAAAACTACTATAGATCCACTAAGAGCAAACCAATGGCACATCGTCCTTTAACTTCCCAAAAATAATTGAAGATAAAAAATTTAAATTTCAGACATCCTATAAGAAAATTATAAGTTCCACAAATTGATTATGAATATATAATATTTATTGATTATTGTATTTTTTGAAAAATAAAAATTAGTGTTAAATTCGCAAATCAATGAAACAAGTAGTAAAAAGACCGAGGTCAAATTAAATTCAAGCTTATTAAATCTTATAACTTAATTATGTTACTACGTTGCCAGTATTCAAGTACAGTTTGTGAAATTTGAAGTATTAAAGTTATAAAAGATATATAATATAATAAGCTTGAGTTTAATTTGGCCTTGGTCTTTTATTGCTTCATATACTCTTTATATACGCCTCTGGAAAGATATCTAAGAGCCTAGTTTGAAAATTTTCTAAAAGATATCGTAAAGACATTTTTTCATATTCCCTAAATAAGACTTTAAGATGGATATTAGACATCTAAAAGATGTCTTTAGGTTTTCTTTTAGAAATTCTTGCAGAAATCTTTCATTTCAACAAGACGTTTTGTAGACATTTTAAAGATTTCTTTGTATTTACTGAATTCAGTACACAGGCTTCTTTAGTATTGTGTAAAATTCGAATTTCTTTGTTTCTCTGCAATTTCACACTATGATTTCTGTAATCGATGCCAACTATCTCGTACGGCTCTTTGTACTGATCATCGTATTTTCCTTTAAACGACTCTTTTAATACACATGCCATTATGTCTTCCATAAAAAAATTTGTGTTCAGCGTCATGTAATAGTAGTACTTCAACCAGTATTTGTTTTGTATTTGGGTTATGGCTACCAATGTTCATGATAGTGTGAGCATCTCCGTTATTTGTTACAATAACTTTTTATATGTTTGGCCCACCTCTTGACTTAAGGCTTGACGGGAGTTTTGCCTATTAGACAAATACAAGTTCATAAGGTATGTAGCCTGTGCTCTCGTGCTCTGACGTATTTGAAGCGAGCATACGCAACAGAAGTAGCTCATCTAATTTCTCGGCCTCGCTAACGTAAGCTTTCCAGTATTATGTTAGGACGTAGTGCATACGTTGCAATTCATTGCAACGTTGCTCTGAGGGCAAATTTTCATGCTCCCAGGTTTTTTAATTTTGTACATTTAAAATTTATTTGTTAAGTTTGTTGAAGGCTTATTAATGGACCCGTTATCATCGAACAAGATTTTTTCAAACGGTCTTCTAGGTATGTCTGTAATAAGCATAGCCTGCTTTGTTTTTACACAAACTTATTTCTTAGTCTGACATGACTTGCATTAGGCAAGTATAAATAGCGTCACGTCAGTCCTTGTGTTCCTTCAATAATAGTCCTTCGCTATCTTATTGTAAGTCTTATTCTTTCCTCTATGATCCTTAATTGTTAATTCGTGGTATTCCTTAATAACTTAATATCTTTGATTCACTAGTGGTACAACCAGGGTGTTCATGTAAAAGGTCGCCGTGATCCTGGATTCTTCAAAATTTCCTGAAATTGCTCCACGAAGAAGATCCATTATCCAGATTGATCCAATGGGCTCATGTTGAGTATGGCCAAGTTACGTGTCATGCCTATTGATTTTATATTATTTATCACCACGAGAACCTTAAGTGAAGTAATGTATTTCTTAACATTTGATTTCAGCACGGTATCCTCGAAGTGCGATTTTATATACATTCGCATTACTACGACCTTCCTTACATTTGTTCTTATGACGTGGTCAACTGTCTTTTCATCGATACTTAGATCTATTGGGTCTATGTACCCACACTCGTAAAGGGCACCAACCTTTTTTACATCAGACACTCGTTCTATTCGGGTTGCGAATATCGAAATAAAAGAATATAGGTGATCGTTTGCTACATGCATCCTTTGAAACGGTTGTACATTTAAATCGTCTCTCGGTAGCCACGATGGTTTTTCGTGTGGTAACCCTGTTCTGCACGCTTTGTAATTCTTTAGCACTAAAAGGTTTGATAATACTTTTCCCTCGAGACTCGCTTTTCCTGGTTTGCTCTCCAATTCTTGTCTAGCCTTGTTTAAGCCCGTCTCTTCTTCACTTTTATTATTTAGTGAGTTTGAACTTCTCGGGGAGTCAAGGGGGGGATACTAGATAGGGTGAGGGCAGGTTCTTACCTATATGAATACGTACCCTCTCTTGTGAAGTTATTTTTTACATACTCAGTTTTCTGATCCCCTTTCTCTTTTTTTTCTGGTTGCTCGTTTACCTCAATTTCCTAATTTATGTCAACGTCTCATATGTCACTGACCCACAGTGCCTTTCCATCTGGATGACTTTGTTTTTCTTTGCTTTAATCATTTACGGCAACGGGTACTCTGAAATGATTATTAAGAAAATGTAAGTATACATACTCCTTATTGTTGTTCATTGAGAAACTTTCTAAAATTTCACACTTTATTCTTTTTTTAGTGCCCTGTAGATCCATACAAACATTTTTCCTGGATTCCTGTATGAATAGAAATATACAGTCATCGTTACCATACTCTGTATTGGACTGCAAGACTCTTTCTACTTCTTCCCAGTCAAAGCATGTATTCTTCCACTTCGAGTATCGTAGTAAGTTACGAACTTTTTGTGTTATATAACTTTTGGGTTGCAGGCAAAAATGTACATTTATGCTCTGGGTTTTGATTTGTTTGTAGTGACCCACGTGACATGTTTTCCTTACTTATCGAGGTATGTTTGTAACATAGTAAAGTATGTACCATACTTTTCGTCAATTCCCAAGCATCTATTCTGATGTCTGACTTACTTTTAAAATCTCAGCACTTAACATTTAATCCAACTTTTACCTGGAAGTTGTCTATATTAATCACTAAGTATCGCCCCGACTTTGTCGTTTAATTTGGTCCTATCTTGTCTTTCTTAATGCACGTATATACCGTCGTGATTAATTCATTTGTTTGTCGCTTACACTTTTACTAGACAGTCCGCTCTGCGCCCTTTTCTTCAGCGTCGATTGGCTCACTTGGACCGTACTAGGTAAATTTAGTTGCTGCTTGTTATTTTCTTGATAAGTCCACGTTAAACGTGAGCTTAGGCCATTCGATCATTATTTTTCTTTCTTTCATAATGATTCTCGCTCGACATACCTGCGTCTTCTGAATCTGGGCAGTGGATTTTTATTTTCTCAGGATTGCCTTAGATTTTTTTCTCGGAATTGTGCGTAATTTGAATAAATGTGCCAGCAGTCAATTGTTATCAGCTAATTTTTCATTCTCTTGTTTGTCTACTATCTGATATAGCTCTTGGAGTGGCCATTCAGGATTTACTTCTCTTTTCCTGAGTACTGAATTTCGAGAGTTTTTCTAGGGCGCTTTATTTGATACACCCAACCGATGTATTATGTCAAAATCATAGATTCTTGCTTTAATCTAATGTATGGTTCCTTTGACGTGGAAAAATGTTCAAGAGGCTCATGAATAGTAACCACCATAAATTTTCAGCTAAACAAATAAGGTCGAAACTGCCCTTCTTGCGTATAGTGTTGCGAGGAATTCTTCATCATATGTATGGTATTGAAGCTAGCTGCCTTTTAGGTATCTTGAGGCATGGTTGTCTTTCTCTATCTCACCTTAACTCAATATTGCTCGAATAGCATAGTCTGATGCGTCTGTTGATACCACAACTGATTTTCTGAGATTAGGCGCCTCCAGTGCAAGTTCGCTGCAAAGTATGTCTACGAAAGGTTTTAAATGCTTGCTTATGCTGCTCCTTCCGTTTGAATTATGTTCCTTTTTGCAAGAGTTTGGAGAACGTTTAGCAATTTTCGCATAATTTTCATCAATCTTCAGTAATATCCAGCAAATTCGAAAGATTGTTAAACTTTGTTTGCATTTTTAGTAATCGGGTATTTTTTTGCCACTTGAATATTTTGGGATCTTGACTTATTTAACTATTTCCTACAATATGATCTAACACTTTTGCTTCATGTTCTTAAAGTTAGTACTTTTTTAATTCAATCGTAAAGTTTGCTTTCGATAATTGCTCTAACAATTTTATGAAGCGCTTGCAATGCTCTCTGAAATCCGATGCAAACACAATTATATCGTCTAGATGCAATTCTACGTCCTGCCAGTGCTAGACTTGTTGCTCGTAAAAACGTGTTTCAAGAGTCTGTGAAACCCGTTATAATTTTTTTAACTGGTAGTGCTCGTCTGGTCCAAAGAACGCTGTTTTGTGAGCGCTGTCTTCGAGTATTTTGATCTGAAAAACCCCTACTTTAAGTATACAACTGCAATATATCGTGCTGTTGCCAAATATTCTCATTTAACACTCTGAAAAAGAAGTAGGTGACTACCTATTGTTATCTCGTTTAATTGGCTGTTATCCGTTACCACACGCCAGTGTTTTTGGATGCCTGGTCCTGCATTTTTTGATACGATCCACATGCTTGAGTTGTATGGCGATAAATGTGGACTGGAAATAGATCTCTTTTTTAAAAAAACTTGGTTTGACTAGTTTTATACTTTTATAAAATACGTCAAAGTTTGCAAGATTCCTGATTTAAAGAAATTAAAGAAATGGTTTTAGTATAACAGATTTCCTTGTTTTACCACTGCTCTTTCATTTTAATTATTATATGTAGAAGTATATGCGATAACATAAAAGACGGTTATTGTATATTGATGTATTATTATCACTTTGTTCCTTTATTTATTTTCAAAATACATCTGGAACTCTTTCTGCAACTAATTTTATGCGCCGATGAATTTATTAAAATAAATTCTATACATCAGATAAAGATTGCAAGCATTTGTGGCAGAAAGTCGAAGTTTAATGGGAGAATATCGGAAAATTCAAAAATTTCTCACAGCTTCATAGAAAATTTACAATTCAGCTTTTCTTCATACACACATTTTTCATTCTTATAACTTTTTCTGGTGAAAAAAAATTATATATTTCTAATGGGTAAATTTTAAAAAGTAAAAAGTTTCTTATTAATTTTCTAACAATTCTTTTGTACGAAAATAAATTTTTAACTTCTTTTATATCTTGAATTAAATATTGGAACCAATGCTGTAAAGTTTTGGATGCCCTCAATTATTATCATACGGCATCTGTTTTGTTTTGTTTTCACATTTTTCATAAATCTGAAATAGCCAAAAATTTTTTTTTCATTCACTTCTATTATGAATCAATAAGAAATTCGAATATTTATAAACTATAACATAATTATTGTAAGTTAGATGTTAAATTTTTGATGATTAATGTAGTTTTAGTCAGTGCCCTTCGACAAATTTGGAAATTCAAGGTGATCGGTAATCCGTTAGGGGCGAGATACACGAAATAAATAAATACATACAAGGTTTATTTAAATTTTCTATGTTGTTTTATTAATGCAACGTTTCGCTGACCATTTGTGTCAGCCTCATCAGGCTTCAAAATTAAAAACACAATAAGAGATCTGGTAAAACTCTCACACAAAAATATAACAAATGTAAGAAATATTATTATATAAAATTATATAAGATTAATTAGTGTTCTACCTCTGACCCTTCCTACCAAGTTTCCAGACTATTAAACAAAAGCTTAGGCCAAAATATAAAGTTTCCTGTTACGCCACCTTTGGTGGTGCTACAAGGGGAGTAAAAGTTTCCTCAAAAAGGGGGGAGGTAGATAAAGAAGCATATCAAATAATGTTTCTCCGCTCAGTAAGAAAACACTATATCAAGGCAAAATGATTTTGTATGACTTTATTGTGTAAATCTGAAAGAATTTTGCCTTTTCTTTTATTAAGTTAATTTATAACCAACCGAGGCTGCTAAAAGGCAGATCAAATCAGCACCGTCCATAGCAGATAAGAAGCAGCTGCTAAAATATATGAAAAAATAGCAGAGGTGGAATATTAACAAAAGAAACAAAAGATTGTATTCAGAATACAAAAGACAAGGAGAATCCGTGGTAACATCTGAAAGAAATCCAGATCTAACTGTGCCTCCAAAACTGTTGATCGCAAAATAGACAATAAACGTCCTTGCCCAAAAGCTTACAACAGCTGTGACACGATCTAGTACCCACGCGTAAACAAGTGACGCCAGGAAAGTGATATGTGAGTGTGAGTAAAAGACAACAGAAAAATAATAATCAACTTATACATATAAAGAACTTTTTACCAGTGAAAACAAGCTTTAAAAGGGCATCTAATGTAATAAAAAAAAAAAAAAATTAAAAAAAAATGAGAAAAACAAGTTCGGAAAACATTGTAGAAACAAAAATGAACTACTTATACAAAAAAATTAAATTGAGCTACAATAAAGCCCTATATTCTATTAAATAATAACAAGATTCGTTTTAAATTTTAAAAATTTTCAAAGAAAGTACGTTTGTTACGAAGGGAGGTAATGAACAGACCAGTTGCAGATAAAAGAGTGGTCAGGAGCACCACTTTAACAACTCGAATAGGACAACATTTACGAGCTAACAAATGCGAATACTGAATATTATAGCCATAACATCACGGACTTATACCCACGACCACAGTTCCACTAATCCCAAAACTGAATCTGCTCGTGCCTAACCAAGCTGCCTAATTACGCGCCATGCAATGCATTCTTATATACGTTACAGATGTTATTGAAATCAAATAAATGACTATGAAAATGGCCATAATAAAAGTCAAGGGTAAAAATTTTAATGATACTAAAAAATTCAAAAGTAAATGAAAACCACTAATGGTTTTCTACTTTGTATTGCCTTAATTAGAAAAAGAAAAAAAAAATATACCAACAAAATCATTGCCCCACTCGGTTACGTTAACACACTAGCTTAAGTAAAGATGAATTAAAGTTTATATAAATTAATCAACTGAACGACAGGGAACAGTTCAGGCCGTACCTATATAATTACAATAGTAAAAAAATTAATGTAGGCCTAAAGTAAAAGCAGTATAGAAAAGACAGAGAGAGAAAGAGAGAAAGAGAGAGAGATAGAGGCAAGAATTGCAAGCAACGCCCGAAAACAATAACTACTGTCAAGGCTCTAACAAAAGGTCGATAATTTACAAAAAGAAGTTCGAGATCAGAGAGAGAAAAATAACACGAAGAGCTTGCCGAAGATGATAAGAGCCAAACCTCACAACCAACTTAACGTTCTATAGGTCTTTTTATATATGTATGATACAATAATGTTTATACTTTCAGAAGCATAAAAGACTTATCTTCGACCGATTCTTCAATTATCGATGTAATTTATACCAATCAAGCGAACATATCGAAGACGATCGTACACTACGGGCTAGCGGCCAACTATGTAGAAAAAAGAGGGAATATGTCAGTCAAATGTAACACAATGAATCAAGACACTACCAAAAAATGTAGAATTTGTCGACATAATAACCAGACTAAAGATCAACAGATTTTAACAATTAATCTGAGAAATATGCTAAAAGGTAGGGCTCACGGCAAGAAATTGTTTTAAAAATAATACTCAAGCCACTAAAATAATATGCCAAATGTGTAATGTCTTGAATTATATACTGCCAGAAATCGGACTAACAAAGCTATAACATTTTTATCATGCAATTTTTGCAAATAAGCAAGGGTATGAGAGCGACAACTGCTATATTACTAAAATAATTGGTCAAATGTGGGACAAATAAGGCTACTTAGCTGGAAACTGTCCGCAAACTCAAGTAAAATCTAAAAATTCACTGCATTAGCAATTATGCAATAAAAGTGGTCATACTTCTGCCACCTGCACAGGCCACGCAATACGAGAATGTAAGAAGAAACAATACAATGAGCTTAAAAAACAAGAAAATCCGGGAAACGATTGGGCCCTTAAGTTATCAGCACAACTTTAGGGATGCCGAACAACCCAACACGCTCAGTCGACTAAAAACTCTTACTCGACTAACTAATACCCTGATAGACTATAACGACGCAATAAAATTTCATGGGATGGTAAATGAAACTCTTTTGTCCAATACAAAAACTATCTTTAGGAAGATTAAATTATACTATTAGGATAAATTATTTAGGTAGGAAATCCTTTTTTATGTAGTTGAACAGTTGTTTGCAAAACCGCATAACGGAATTTTAAAAATGAAATTTTTACAAGATATACAGTGTCAACTGCACTTGGATCACAAACTCTTGAAACTCCCAAGACGAGTTATCGGTTTTCAACAAAATTTTCTGGGTAACCCCACTTCTACATATAACTTGAATATTAATAAAACTTACAGATAATTTTTATACTTTAATCTATACATATGTATAGACCTAAAAAAAAGCTACTAGTAGACACTGGATCAAAAATTAGCAAAATAAAAAGGCAACTAGTTCTGAAAGATTGCAAAATTGACAAAAGTTACACTTGAATTATATTAAGAATCGAGAAAACTAAGAAGGAAACTCTCAACTTAACTGTGATTAATTCAAGAGGTATTTATGTAAATTTTTTAAGTAATTGACAACGATTTTAAACCACCATTCGGAGGGATTCTCGGCTCGGACTTTCTCACCAAATCGAATTCTAAATAAAGTAATAGAGATAAATAAGGGAAAAAATTACCCTTTCAGTTCGGGACACAGATGTAGGATTAAATAATTAACAAGAGTCTGAGCTTGGATGTAGGAATCTGAAAGAGTCAATAAATGATGAGACTGATACGTGTAAATCACAAGCAGAATCGCTCTTAGAGCTAAAGAAGGATGATATTGAAGATCTTTTTAGTGACGGAGCTACAATCAATAAATTTTCTAGTCTTGGTGAAAGAGGAGCATACATAAGCTCAATAAATTAAACTTTTAATAAACTCGATACACTAAAAAAAATCAACAAATCAATGAATATTTATTTTATACAAGAAGATAACAGCAAACCTGCACACTCTATTGCTGTGTCCAAAAAAGCTTAACTTATAAAAACAATGGATTAAAGTAATCTAAGTAAACCAGAAAGGGAACAAACTTATAAGTTGCTTGCCTGACACAATGAAAAATTTTATTTAGAAGGTGACGAGCTCACTGATACTAACATCGCTACACGTCACATACCAACAATCAACGATCTTCCTGTAACTACCAAGGAGTACCAACTTCCTCGTTATTTAAAGGATGAAGTCGAGGGTAAAGTACTGGAACTGCTCGAAAATGTTAACATACGGGGGTCGAAATCTAGCTATAATACAGCTTTTTGGATTGTTTCAAAGAAGACGTCTGATGAAAAGCCTAAACAGCGTGTAGTTTTTAATTTTGGACCTTTGAATGAAAAAATAATATCAATAAGCTTTTTACTCCCCATTATAACAGAAAAATCAGATCAAGTAGGAAACTTTAATTATTAACCAATCATAGATTACCAGTTAAGATTTCATCAAATTTTGGTTCACCCCGACGACCTACATAAAACAGCGTTATCTACTTAATAACGGAGGAAGTACTTAAAATTTACCAAAACGACAAAAATTCATTATCAAATACAAGTACGCAATAAAAAATCCATATGGATCGATGTAGATTTTGTTCCAAAACGCAACATACATGAAAAAATTGAATCTACATCTGACATAAATAGATATAGTTTAACATGGATGTGGCGTGTTAGAACTGAATCCATATCGATCGATATTGATTTTTTTCGTTGGGTACATACTTGCAGTGTGAGGTGCTCATAATTTTCATATGGAATACGACAGCCAAATAAAGTACAAAGTATATTGATCCTAAATAAGTAAAATAATGTTGTGTTGTATTGCATATTTAAAAACTTAACGTATTTTTAAAAAAGTTGTACTTTAGCTTCATAAGAATTGAAAAAAATATCTTACTTTAACAAAGAAGCATGACATACTATAAGTATAAATACACAAAATATTTTATGTAACCCTTTACGCACTTTTTAAATACACTATTATGTATATACAATTGACAGCGGAAACAACTAATATTTACATTTGAACACACAACCAAAGGTGTTAAAAACTTTTTTTTTCTTTAACTACAGCTTATGTCTTGTAATATTCAACTCAATAAACTACACGACATTGCTTGTGATGGGAAACATACTTTACCTTTTAAATGAAGTATCGTCACAAGGAGGAGAAGATAGACGATTTCATGACTGTACAATTAAAATTAATGTAATGGATGTAGTGTAATAAGGCATTTTTTCTCGTACAAAAATTTATAGAACACTGCGTATACTATTTTATTTCATTCAATTTTTAATTTATTTTTATACTAGAAAATAATTCATCAGAATAAGTTAAGTACATCACATTATATTTAATAAATATGCGCAATCAATCACGCGCAGAACGCTAGATAATTTATGTGCAAGGATTATTAGCAAATGCGTAGAATCATGAGTGTGCAGTGAGGTAACGCAGATAACGGCGGCGAATTATCTGCCAACCACCAATAAAACGCACTGACGAGCAAGGAGAATTACCCTTCTCCAGCGAGCCTGGGATGCGGAAATCCGCTGCTTACCCAGACCTAGACTCTCCCATGAACCGGTACAAACTGCGACTCACACACATCGAGAGGACTAAGAATAGAGCACTAAGGCCAACAAAGCTAATAAGCGTAAGTCTACCGTGTATCATTAACTCAAATAGCCCTGGATTTTCTAAGGTTAGTTACGGCGTTCCTTAGGTGAAGCACCTGGGTCGATCACTTGAACAGTGCTTAAGACACTTAAGGACCTCAAGAACGACCTCAATAACCCAACGTGACCTTTTCGTGATAGGTATAGAGCCCGTTACTAATACTCCGTAGCTGTGCTAATAATCATATACTCTAACCATTTGTGAGTAGAAGAAAATTTAAGTGCGGGAACTTTTAAAATCATTTCGTTCTATACACAACATAATTCACAGTTTGTGTGGGCAATTTGAATTCAGAACAAAAATTCATTTTGATGTTTAAGCACCAACTTTGAACTGATTCTGGTTTCTCAATTTTTTCAAAAAGAATAAGTAAAATTATTAAATATTCTACAGTTGATAAAAAATCTAAATAAAAATAATTAACTCAAGTGGCGATTAAATAAGAAATTTTCTTATTGTATAAATAAATATAAAGTTGAATAAACCTAAAAAAATACTATATTTTGAAGTGTGCTCATTCGTTAAAACTACACCTCTATAGGTGATTGCAAGTCTTTATGTTGCTTTGAGTTTAAAAATTAGTACATTTTAAATTTTGATTTTAATTTCAACAAAAATTCATCTAATCTTTATTTTACATTAAGTGTAACAATTTGTTGATTTAAAAGTTTGATTTTTGTTCAATAAGAGTTTAAGCTTTACCTAAAAAAAAAAAAAAAAAAGTTTTACTAGAAAAAAGAGAAATTTCTATTATGACTATAACTAAAAAAAGGTCTGGATTTACTTTGCACAAAAATTAATAAAATAATAATATAAAATAATCGCTTTAAAGTGCATTGAATTCATTAGCAGAGATAAGTAGATTATTCCACAAGTTAATTCAGACAACCACAAAGACCACTTTTAGATTTTTTTCATCATTTTTGTATTAATAGTAATGGTGACACGAGCAATTCTTATCTCTTACTTTTGCTACTTTGCTTTGCTACTTTACTTTTGCAAAAAAATGTCTGTCTACATCAACATTGATTATATGAAAGAAAAAATAAGTCAGATTGTTATCGATATCGATAAACGTACAAAAAATTTTAATTATCCTGGTGCTGGACAATAATGAGAAAAAAGTATTTTGAATTTGAAAATTTCAAAGTTACTATTAAAAAGGTATGAGAATATAAAACTGTTATTGCTAGAACTCTTAAGATGTTAACAGGACTAGGATTAGATTTAAATTTATGAAATTATATTCACAACACACCAGTTGGTTAGAGCGTTATAAAATTTTAAATAAAAAAAAATTTTTCCGTGTTATTCAAGTAACAAACTAAAAATTTGCGATAAGGTACCTTTAACTTTAATATCAAGAGGTCAAAATTGTTTAGGATTCGTTTTATCACTGTGAACAGTATATTTTACGGTGGATATGAAAAAAAAAAAAAACTTTTTTTGGCTCTCTCATATACTTATAGTAAATATTACGTAGTCCGTGACTTCCGTTGTGAACGTGAGAGTGAGCGAACGTGTCAAGTGATCGGACAAAAGAAAAAACCTTTAAACCCAAGATTAAACAAAAATAAAGGCGCGAAAAAGTTGACGAAGCGAAGGAATAGCAGTAGAGGAAGTGTAAAGTGGATAAATAAACTAAAGTAGAGATCAGTGAGGAAGTGCTGGGAAAAGAGATCGAACCACATGCAGGTGGACAAGCAGTTGGTGAAGAAACTAAGGAAAACAATGAAAGATAAAGAAAACGAGAAAGTGAGTGGGACAGTAAAAGTTGAGGAATTAAAAAGGTGGGAGTAGTATTTCGTGCCATGCCAAAATATAAAGGTGCAGTCAAGTTGGTCAGAAAACGTGAGGTTAGAAAAGAAGATAAAAAAAAGGATTGGCACGGCTGCTTAAGAAAAAAAAAGAAGAAAAGAGTTGCAATCTAAATATATCGATAAAAAAGATATCTGACCCTCCAGCAGTCGATAAATAGAAAAGGTTAAGAGTGGTCGAACATCAATTGGTTAAGAAAGATTATTACCATGTGCTCTTTCACGATCGCCAAGGAAGTTCGCTAACTGATCGATCACGTCAATAAGGCAAATAACTTGTTTGCCGACGACGGTAAGAAAAGGTTTTTTGCAACAAAAAATCTAAAAAATTTTTTTTAATTCGAGAATAAGCTGAATCATCAGGTAAACAAGGTAATACAAATGTGAATACGGTGAGCTATACAAGTATAAAACTGAAAGATCAGATGCTGCGGAACTTTTACAAAGAATATCAGGAGAATAAGAAATTAAACGGAAACATGAACAGGATGAAAAAAAAAATTAGAAAACTTGATAAGTATCTTGGAAAGGAGAGAAGAGGAATGGAAAAAGGAAAAGCAGATGTGGAGAAATGAGGGGCAGCAGTGAATAGAAGAAAAGAAGGACCTGGAACAGAGAGTAAGCAAGTTGGAATGGGAAAAAATGGGAGAGAAAGAAAAGAAGGCATAATATTGTTATAAAAAGTGCAAATATTAAAAAAGAGAATTTTAAAAAATGTTTAAGAATTAATTAAACAAAAAATTAAAGTAAAAGTCAGGTTGGAGAAAGCGAGAGAGATAAAAGTACGCGCAGGATAAAGGGAGAGAAAGTTAGTTGGAGAACAGAGAAACGAAAGAAGAGGTTATGAAGAATAAAAGAAATTTAGAAAGAGGAGTTTATATAGAAACTCATCTGACAGAGAAAGAAAGAGAGATTCAAAAAATAATTATTTGGTAAATCAAAAGAGCAGAGAAGCAAAAGAAAAATCAATTATAGCTAGATACATGAAGATGTTGTTAGATGTCATGTGGCTCAGATATGACAAGTGGAAGAGAGACTTCATTGGAGAGAGAGAGAGAGAAAGAGAAAGAGAGAGAGAGAGAGAACATATTCAAGAATGAAGAAAACAAGAAAATACAGAGAGGGGAGAGAAAAGAAAAAGTGTTTGTGCATGGAATGTTGCGGGAGTTTTTAATAAGGACAACGAAGTGTGCAAATATTTAAGTCAGTTTGATGATATAATCTTAATGGAGACGTGGGTAGAAAAGGACAAGTGGCCAGGTCATTTGTCAACGAGTTATGAATATAAATATATAGCAGCGAGAAGAGAGCATGCAAAAGGTAGGGCAAAGGAAGAAATAATAATAGAAGTTAATAAAAAGCGAAAAGTAGGAATTTTGAAACTTGGAGCGAAAATATCGTAAGTCAAGAGATATAAGAAAGAGATCAGCATTGGAGAATACTAGGAGTATATAATCAAAATGTAAAAAGAACGATGGAAATTATAAAAGAGAAAATTAAAACGAAGGGAAGGAGAAAAGTACTACTCATAGGAGATTGGAACGCAAGAACCGGATGAAAATGAGGATGGATTAATGAGATGGAGTGGGAAAGCAAAGAAGTTATCAAAGAAAGTCAAAGGATAAGAAAATAAACGAGAAAAGAAGAAGGTTAATATAGAAAATATCAAAAGGAGGGTGGTGCATAGTGAATGGACCAAAAAGTGAAGAAATAGAGTTTACATATGTTGGTAGCAGAGGGAAATCGGTTATAGATTACGCAATGGTAAATCAAAAATCTCTAGACATAATAAAGGAATGGAAGATAGGACAGAGAACGGAATCAGAGCATATACCTTTGGAGGTATATCTAGAACAAGAAGTAGAGATAGAAGCAATAGAAGAGGAGAGGATCAGACCGAGAGGGGAGTGGTCTTAGAAATTGATAGATCAGTACGAAGTAACATACAAGGATTGGGTAGGAACAGAAAAGAGGTAGAAGGAAGATGGAGAGAAATAAAAGAAGTGATAGAAACTGCAGTACTTAAGGTTGAAAAATAGGTCAAAGCATAGCAACTGAGAAATATAAGATAGTACGATAAAAAATAGAAAGAGAAGAAAAAGGAGCTACATAGGTTAATGAAACAATTAAGAAAAAAGAAAGTAGAAAGAATTGACTATACAGACCAAAAAAAGAGTATAGGAACTGGTGTGAAGCAAAAAGAAAAATGCTCGAAATGGTGGAAGAGGAAAACAAAAAAAAACGTGGCATCAGAAAGTGAGGTATGAAAGTATATAAAAAAAATTCAGAAAAAACGGAAGGAGTAAGTGAGTAGGGAAATAAAAATAGAAGAGTGGAGAAGGTATTTTACGGAAAAATTAGATGGAAAAAATGAAAAAGGACTCCGACTAGAAGAGGTAAGAAAAGAGGAATACACAGGACCAGGAAGAACTAGATAGAGAAGAATTTAACAGACAGGTTATGTAGTTAAAAACAGGGAAAGCTCCACAGGAAGACAAGACAGAGAATGGAGTATGAAAGTACATACCGTACACAGCTTTTGGGGAACTGTTGAGGAGAGTTTGGACAAAAGAACACATACCAGAGCAGTGAAGAGAAAGAGTGATATGTTTGATTTATTAGAAAGGTGACAAAGAGAAGCTGGAAAACTATAGATAAGTTACATTAACATGTACGGCATATAAAATTTACAGGAGCATATTAAATGAAATGTTGAAAAGAGAAGTTGAAGAAAAATTAGCAGAAAGTCAGTTGGGATTGAGAGAAAGGAGAGAAGTCATAGAAGCAGTATACGTACTGAAATATATTGTAGATGAGAAACCAAGCAAAGCAATAGGAAAGGTTTTTATATGTTTTATAGATTTAATGGAAGCATTCAATCAAGTAGACAGAAAAGTGTTATTAAAAAAGTAAATAGGGATAAAAGTGAACGAAAAATTAAGAGAAAGGGTTATGGATATTTGCACGAAAATCAGAAATGTAGTCAAAATAGAAGAAAACGCGTCAAATAACTTCTGGAAGGAGAGAGGGGTAGGACAGAGATGTCCACTAAGCCTAACGTTGTTAAATGTATACGTGGCACACCTAGAGGAGTTAAGGAAAGGACAAGCACGTAGATGCAGAGATACAAAAATGAAAATTCTAGTATTTGAAAAAAGGAACAATAGATAGAACATGAATGTATGGCAATAATAAATTCAAAGTAAAGGAAATAAGGTATTTAGAATATATATTGCAAAAAAGTGGGATGAATGATGAGCATCTAGAAGAAAAAAGAAGAAAAGCAGTAATAGCGATAAAGAACGCATGGAGCATAAGAGAAAAAACATTGGAGAAGAGTTACACAAAAAGGGGAAAATTATTTAGTGGAGAGATTAGTGGAAACTATGGCATTATTTGGAGCAGAAGTACAGGGTTGGGAAAAAGATAAGAGGCTAGAAAGTCTTTAAAGAAGGTATATAAAGTGGATACAAGGGTAAGATGGTAATACACCAAATTATGTAGTGAAAGAGGAATGTAGAATAGAAATTTTGAGTATAAAAGCGCTGATAAGAGCGTTAAAATCTGAAGAAAGAATTCGCGACCCAGATATAAAAGTAGTAAAGGAATGCATAAGAGAGAAAGGTAAGGAAAAAAAGAAAATAAGAAAAAAATTAAGGAAGTGAGCTCAAGTCTTACGGAAAGAGAATGTAAAAGAAACAAGATATATGAATGCAGTAAAATTCAAGGGAATAAAAGAAAAGATATTGAGGAACAAAGAACAAAAAAAAAAAAAAACAAAAAAAAAAGAGAAAATGGAAAAATTAAAAATACAAGATACAAAAAAGTGTGTAAGTATTTATAAGCAAAGAAAAAGCCAGACTATTTGAAGATAGATAGAAAGTTAATAGCAGCGTTCAGATATGGGAATAAATGTCGAAGAATTTAGAAATAGAGAATATTGGAAAGGGGAGAAAGAGAAAAAGTGTAGTGTGCAAGGAAGAAAAAGACGACCATGTGCATGTGTTGCAGATATGCAGAGAAACGAGAAGCGAGGTAGAAATTGAAAAAATGTTAAATCATAAAGCACAGAATGATAGAAATATTAAGAATAGTAATTAGAAAAAGGAAAGAAGTGGAGAACAACTAAAAAATAAAAGAAATATAAGGATAAAAATAAATAGAAATAAATCAAAGATGAAGACTGAAAGGAAATTATAATAATAAAGAGAGAGAAAAAAGCAATGCGTCAAGTCTGAGATATAAGAAGAAAGAAGAGGATAAAATAAAAAAGATGACTTGAGGGTCAGTGCCTAAGCACACGATCAGTAAGAGCTAATTTTGAGAGTACGAATGAAAACTCCAAAATTCAGGTGTTAGTTTGAGCAACGTTTCGTTGGTCTTAACGCCAACCTCATCAGGCTCAGTTTATATCGCTAAGACGATCGTTACAGACTCTGTAGTCTGTCTAGAGTCAGAACGGAAGTCTAGTAATTGCAATTATGAAATTATAGAATAAGGTTGTATAAAGTTATCCATGAAATGTAACGGAAGCCCTCTACATTCGAGAGGGATAGAGTATGAAATAAATATAATAATGAAAGTAAAAAAACATTACACTATCCGTAATTTACCAAAATCAAATTGTCGACAGTCCACCCTTCAGAAAGTATTCCTTCTATCTCAAAATACAACTGTATAGCCGCAAAACCGAAAAAAGTTCGAGTTGACACGTGCCACTAGAGACACTTATATTTCCCATTGAAATAACATGGAATTTCGAAATTTCAACTAGATTTAATTTTTTTGACAACTTCAAGTATTGCTCTAGATTTTTACATTAAACTATTGAATGTAATATTAGTTGGACTTAATGTATCAATTTGTTTAGCTTGATATAAGCAAGTTGAAAAAATTCGATTTAGGCCTCCCAAGCTTTTGTATAACAACAAGTCCAGAAAATCAAATTTTTTTCACAAGCTTATTTTGAGAATAAAAAAATTAATTTCTGAAATTTAATTTTCAACGTTAAATGGGATTTAAAAATACAGAAAATACCATACGTGCTCAATAAAATTTAACAAAGTTGAAATTTTGAAACCCGATTCTATTTACGTGGGAAGTCAAAATGTGCCTGGTGGAACATGTTAACTCAAACTTTTCTTGATTCTTAGGTTGTACATTTTTATTCTATGATGCAACAAATAGTTTTTGAAACGGTAGATCATCAAAAAATCGAATTTGGGAAATAACGAACACAGTAATATACGTATATACAGCATGATATGTAACAGTGGCATTTCCCGAGAACCACGTGTAGAGCGATTTTTTCTGACGCGAACCCCGTTGGAATTAATTTTTTAGAGCAAATAGCTTTTAAATGGGAGCCGATTGAAAAAACGTTCCAAACTACCCTTCAATGGGGTTGGAAAGCTATAGCGCGCCCGCATGAACTCGCGACATTGCCACATTGTTATTGGAGCTTAGTCGGTAAGCAGTGAGAACTATATCCATGTGCGCACGCAAGAGCGTCAGCTACTGCTGGTAACTTGAAGGTTGAATATAAAAATTTTTATCTTAAGGTAAATATTGTCTGCTCCTTATGTTGTCAGTTGTTTATCCACGCGCTTACTGTCTTTCTCACTCTCATGTTGAACACAAACATCTTTAAATTTTTATACTTAAGTAATGTTACCTCGAATGAAAGTAAAATACCATATCAGTAGGGATTTCTTCACTCTACACGATAGTATTTTTGCAAAAATAGTCGACCTCTCGGTCAAAAATATTGTTGTTAGGTATGTCTTGCTTACGTTCCCGGGTATGTCGTCTGTACACGATTTAGAACGAGTCCATTCATAAATTGCAATAATCAAGTACCCGGGAAGTTCCCGGGAAGTACCCGCCAAGTACCCGGGAGGTACCCGAGGAAGTGCCCGGGAAGTACCCGAGGAAGTGCCCGCCAAGTTCCCGGTAAGTACCCACCAAGTACCCGGGAAGTACCCGAGGAAGTGCCTGGGAAGTACCCGCCAAGTGTCCGGGAAGTACCCGCCAAGTACCCGGGAAGTGCCCAGAAAGTACCCGCCAAGTGCCCCGGAAGTCCCCGCCAAGTACAATACACTCGGGTACTTCCCGGGTACTTGCCGGGCACTTCCTCGGGTACTTCCCGGGCACTTGGCGGGTACTTCCCGGGCACTTGGCGGGTACTTGATTATTGCAATTTATGAATGGACTCGTTCTAAATCGTGTACAGACGACATACCCGGGAACCTAAGCAAGACATACCTAACAACAATATTTTCGACCGAGAGGTCGACTATTTTTACAAAAATACTATCGTGTAGAGTGAAAAAATCTCTACTGATATGGTATTTTACTTTTATTCGAGGTAACATTACTTAAGTATAAAAATTTAAAGATGTTTTTGTCCAACATGAGAGTGAGAAAGACAGTAAGCGCGTGATGGATAAACAACTGACAACATAAGGAGCAGACAATATTTACCTTAAGGTAAAAATGTTTACATCAAACTTTCAAGTTACCAGCAGTAGCTAACGCTCTTGCGTGCGCACATGGATATAGTTCTCACTGCTTACCGACTAAGCTCCAATAACAATGTGGCAACGTTGCGAGTTCATGCGGGCGCACTTTAGCTTTCCAACCCCATTTAGGGGTAGTTTGGAACGTATTTTCAATCGGCTCCCATTTAAAAGCTATTTGCCCTAAAAAATTAATTCCACCGGGGTTCGCGTCAGAAAAAATCGCTCTACACGCGGTTCTCGGGAAATGCCACCGTTACATATCATGCTGTATATACACTTCCTACCCCATTTTATCTGCTGAAATCCGTATTCCGCAGATTCGTATGCACTTTCTTAAAAATCTATTTAATGTTCTTCTACAATTTTACTTAAATTATTTTAGATTCTCTGACTAAATAATTAATCTCATGATTTTTTTAAGTGAATCCAATTGATTGTGCATAATGATTTATTTCACTGGCCTACTAACTCTGTTTTTAAAATTATTAAGAGCTTATTCAATATCATTAGTGTCAAAGTACCAATTTTATAATCATTAACCATCAAATGAATCAGTGTCTAAACGATAGTAATTCGGCTTTGTCTATTTTTGTTGTTTCATGTATAAAAATAAAAAAGTATATTTTATTAACTATCTGGTGAATGTTAGTAGACCACAACACTCGATTCACGTCTAGTAGACTAAAATCATGCAATGTTACTGCATGTTTTACGTAAGGATAAAAAATAGTCATTTATCTTCAAAATCTCTTTAGAAGTACGAAAAAAGTAGTTTTTATTTTATATGACACCAACTTTTTTTTTAACAATTCATAAAAAAATTAGGATTTTGTTTTTTATTTTTTGTACATATCTTTCCTATGGCAATCATAGAAAATATAAGGCTATCTTTTTCTTTGTTATATAATTTTCTAAAAAATACACTAGTATTTTATACTTCTCTTTATTGTTTATAATAAAAAAATTTTTTTTAATTGCGGACAAAACATTTTTTTGGCAAAAGTTTTTTAATTTCTGTGGAATAAAAAGCTTTGGATGAATTTTTATGTAACACAGGGAATTTATATCATATAACTGATAAAAAAAATCGCATTTTTAACCGTTGTAAAACATTGCATATTTTTTTTGAAATAAATTTTTTAATCTAAAATTACGATGTCTTATTGTGAAATAAGATTAAAAGGTATTGTTGCTAGACTTCCGTGAATACATGATGATTTGATTTAAATAATAAACAATAAACCAAAAGAAATATATGATTTTTTTAGTATTGATGTCTTGGCAACAACGAAACTCATTTCGCAACATAGACAGTTGAAAATAAGTCGACCAATTTTGCATGTTTTTTTTTTTTAAAACGACGATATAGAAAATACAAACTTTAAAAAAAAGTCTAAGTACTCTAGCTTATGTAGACAGAGTTATATGGCTTTTACGTTTTTTGCAATTACGGCTAAACGAATCATCTTTGCAATGCAAAAAAATCCTGTATGTTTGTTCTGTATGTTGTAAATAATGGCATCTATACATATTTGAGGCTTTCATCCGGTCACTGATCAAATCCGCAGGAGATAGCGGTTCTTTCATTACTTTATTATTTTGTAGAACTGCAAATTTGGCTCTTGAATTGCTAAAAAACTGCTAATTATGACCCCAATATGATAAATCGGGTCGAAAAGTGTCATGCTAACTCCATATACGACGCAATCACTTACTTTTGATCAAAAACTTATTGGTTCTTAAAATCAATTATAAGATCTGAAAATTCAATAAAGAAAAATTGGAATCGAACTACAATCGATACTTACAGGGATCTAAAATGTCAGTTTTACCATAGTGATTTCCTCGAGTTTGCTTTGACAGTATTTTCCATGTTTTCTTTATTGTTTTTTAAAGAACAGATTGATAACAAGCAAAACCTAAGATTATATACCCCAGACAATATCGTTATTTATTACTCTACTAAGTTTAGAGTAAACTTTTAATAACAGAATAAAAAGTTTTTGCACTGACTATTTTTTTATTCGGTGCAAAAATTTGATTTTGGGTTTTGCTAATTCAACATCCGTTATTTGATAACAACAGAAAAAACTGTAAAAGTTACTAACACAGGCAGATGGCGAAATAGGCATCAATTCATATTTTACAGCATCTCTGATGTAATTAAATTACTTGTGCTATGATAATACGTACAAATGGAAAGGACGTAAACTCAATTAAATTAAGCCTATTCAATTTAATTTTTAAAAAAATTTTTCTAAGACCTTTTCGTTCAGCAAAGCAGCTAGCTTCGGCTTCATTCAAGATCACCGTATCCTTTAATATGTTCGTCTTGTTTAAAAGCATAAGTAGTAGTAGGATCTACTACACTTAATAAATTGTTTCTTATTTCACTGGCATTTTTGGTTTTTTTTTAACAAAATAAACTAGATACTTAATACATTTGTGCGCCAACCCCTGAAATATTAAATCCTAAATTTTTTTTACAATTTCTCAAAAAATTTAACAAATTAATAATTTTTTATTTTATTTTTTTATCTCTATGCAATGATATAACATACTATTATTTAATTTTTAACTTTATTATCTCAAAATTTGATTTTGAAGTGTGACATTCCGTGTCATATACGTAATATAAATAACTTGGAAACATAGTTCCGTTCTTAAATTATAAAAAGCGAATGTTCAGCGATCTTCAAACAATCTTTGTTTCTTGTTATAAGAAACGAAAGTGTGTTTTTAGGGCTATCTTAGCCATGTAGTTATTAAGATATTTTAAATAAAAAATAAACATTGTAACACGGATTGATATAGAAAAAAATGTTATGACCAAAAAATTACACACCTTAGTAATAGTTGAAAAATCGAAAAAAAAAAAAAAAATATTTCGATGGTTTAAGTACTGCGGATTTATGTGAACTACCGATTGTCATCTGTATTTATACTCATTATAGGGAAAATCATAATTTTTCGACGTAAAAATAAAAACTTTGGTTAGATTTGTAAGATTAGTGCATTTTTACCATGAAAATGAAATGTATAACGCTCTATCGGTAATGCTACAAACTTCCGATACTCCTGGTCCCACTTCACCACCCTGCTGTAAGGCTACATCGAACCTCCTTAATCTGATTTCCATAGGGAGACATTGAGTAAGTTATTTCTTATACATAGAAACACATCAGAAAAGTTTATTCTCATTGTTAAACATTATGTAACCATTGGCATTTTAAAGCAAAATATAGTCACATATTATAGGCATGTGGTTGATTAAAAATTTTTTTTTCCAGTTTATCGTTTGATCTACGTATTGTGTGAAAAGAAATTAACATTTTTTTGTATGAAATAGTTTTAAATTACATCTTATTATAAAAAGACTAATTTTTTTCTTTAACTAATCAACAACAATTTCAATATTTTTGATTTCTTTCAAAAAAAATTATATTTATTTAAAAAAATGTAAATGCAAAGAAAAAAAAATAGAAAAATCTTATTAATAAATGCATTATCTACTATAATTACAACGTTTTTTAGCAAATGTAGGATAATGAAATTGTAGGTATGAGGTTCAAGAAGAAAAGTAGACTTTATATACCACAGTCAGATGACTTCCGTTGTGGACACGTAGGAGAGTGGACGTGTAAAAGTGAGCTCCTGAATAAAGCAATAAATAGAAGAAAAAGCAAGGGTAGATAGCTATGATAAAGTCTTTAAAAAGTGGTGAAATACATGAGGACATAATAAACAGTGACAAAAACTGAAAAAGAAAGTGAAACAGGAGGATTATAAAGGATTGAAAAACAGGTAGGACAGAAAACGCGAGAGACGAACAAGACGCCGATGCAAGTCGCAAAACAATAGTGCAATCGGGTGAACAAAGGAAAAAGTTGTATACGAAGGAAAAGGGAGAAAGAAAGAAGTGATAATAATTAAAGAAAAGTGAACAGTGAATAGTGAAAAAGAGGGCAAACAGGGGTGTAGAAAAAAGTGAGGTTAGGAAACCCAGTAAGAAGGAAGGGCACGGGCAGGGAAAGGTGATTTCTTTTTATCGGTTACCGACAGAGAAAGTAGAGACAGTAGATAAAGAAGTTTTTGACAACCTGGTTACTGGCAGTAGATAAAAAGAATTCCTGAATTACCGGAATTGACACGGTCGGTAAGGAAGATATCTGTAGAGTCGGTAAAATTTTGAAAATGACAGGAAAAAACGCAAATATTAACACGAGGAGTAATACAAACACAAATCCAAAAATCAAAGAACAATCCACCCTGAATTTCCAGAGAGAAAAAGAAAAAAAGGATGAAAGTCAGGATGTTAAAGAACAAAATGATGAGATGAGTAGGATAGAAAAGAGATTAGATAGTATGTTTGAATTGATGGAAAGATTAGAAAAAGGGAAGAAGAATGGAAAGAGGAAAGAAGCAGGTGGTGAAAAGAAAGACTAGAGTGGATAGAAGAGAAGAAAGCTATTGAAGAAAGGATCAACAGATTAGAATGGGAATTAGAAAAAATGAAAGGGAGAAGAGAAGACAGAACATTGTCATTAAAGGTGCAATTATAGAAAAAGAAAATATAAAAAAGAAGGTGGAAGAGTTTGTGGAACAGAAAATCAATGTCAATGTAAAAGTGAAAAATGCTACTGAAATAGTGGTAAAGAAAGGAAAAAGTGATATGAAAATGGTAGTAGTAGAATTGGAAAGCAAGGAAATGAAAGACAGTATCATGATGAACAAGAAGAAGCTTGAAAAAGGAATATATATTGAAAACGATTTGACACGAAAAGAAAGAGAAATACAAAGATTGATATTAGATAAATCAAAGGAACAAAGAAACGAAGGAAAAACCACAAAAATTGGCTATATGAAATTGATGATTGACGATAAGTGGTATAGATACAACGAATGGAAGGGAAATTTCCTAGAAGAAAGAAGAAGGATACAGGGGAAAATAACAGGAAGATCGCAAGAATGAAGAGGACAAGAAGGGAATGAGGAGAGGGAGCTGGAGGAGGAGAAAAAAAAAAGTGTAAATATATGCGATTGGAACATAGCAGGAGTGTTAAATAAGGACGTGGAAGTATGGGAATATTTAAATAATTTTGATATTATAATGTTAGTAGAAACATGGTTCGAGAAAAATAAATGGGAAGATATAGAAAGTAAGATGTCGAAAAAGTATGAATGGAAATTTGTTGCAGCAAAAAGAGAACACAAAAAAGGTAGAGCGAAAGGAGGAATAATTACAGGAATTAATAAGAAGTTAGAAATTAAAAATTACGAGGAATTGAGTGGTAACATAGTAAAACAAGAAATTAAATATGGCGAACGAGAGTGGACATTTGTAGGAGTATATTGCCAAGACGTGGCAAAGACAATGGAAATTATAAAAGAAAAAATAGGAACGCAGGAAAAAGGTGGTATTATACTGGCAGGAGATTGGAATGCGAGGACTGGCAGGGAAGGTGGATGGGTCAGTGAGATGGAGATTGGAAGCAAGGAAGTTAGTAACAGGAAATCAAAAGATGAAACAATCAACGAGGAAGGAAGAAGGTTAATTAAGGAAATAACAGAAGAAGGATGGGGTATAGTTAACGGACAAAAAGGAGAAGAAGGAAACTACACGTACATTGGCAGCAGAGGTGAGTCAGTAATAGATTATGTTATAAGTAATCAAGAAGCGTTAGATCAGATAAAAGAATTAAAAATAGGACAAAGAACAGAGTCAGATCACATGCCATTAAAAATATACTTAGAAAATGAAATAGAGATGGTAGAAGATAGGGGAAAGGAAGAAAAGGAAATTTCAAGAAGAGAATGGACGCAAGAATTGATAGACCAATACCAGGAGAGGTGCGAAGGATGGAATTGGAAAGAGATACAAGTAGAAAGAAGTTGGGAAGAAATAAAAGAAGCAATAGAAGCAGCAGTACCAAAAACTAAAAAACAGTCTAAGGTATGGAGGTTGGGAGAAAGAAAGTGGTATGACAAAGAATGGAAAACAAAAAAGAAGGAGCTGAGAAAAATAATGAAGCTATGGAGAAAAAAGAAAGTGGATGGAAACTATCTAATTAACAAAAAGAGAGAGTATAGAAATTGGTGCGAGGCGAAAAGAAAAAGGTATGAAATAACGGAGGAAAGAAATATAAAGGTCGCAAAATCAGAAAGGGAAATTTGGAATTATATAAATAGATATAGAAAGAAGAAAGCAGGCGTTAATAATAAGACAGAAATTGAAAAATGGAGAAGGCATTTTATGAGGAAACTAGGCGGTAAGGATGAAAAAGCTATGATGATAAAAAAGGTGGAAGAAGAGAATGCAAGAATAGAGAAAAGTACACAGGACCAAGAAGAATTAAGCAAAGAAGAGTTCAAGAGGTTAATAAATAGGTTAAAACCGAGGAAGGCACCAGGAGATGACAAACTAGAAAACGAAATATGGAAATATATGCCAAAAGAGGTGGATGCAGCGCTATGGGAATTGATGAAGAAAGTATGGGAAGAAGGAAGGATTCCAGTACAATGGAGAAGAGGAGTGATATGCACAATTTATAAAGGAGGTGATAAAGAAGAGCTGGATAATTTCAGAGGGGTAACTTTGACATGCACGGCATATAAAATATACGCGAGTATGTTAAATGAATTATTAAAAAAAGAGATTGAACAAAAATTAGCAGAAAGTCAATTTGGATTCAGAGAAGGAAGAGGAGTGATGGAAGCAATTTATACGCTGAAGCACATAGTGGAAGACAAATTAAGTAAACCAAAAGGAAAAATATTCGCATGCTTCATTGATTTAAAAGAGGCATTTTACAGAGTAGATAGAACGGTTTTAAAGGAAAGATTGCAAGATATGGAGGTGAGTAAAATATTGATAAGTAGAATTATGGATATATACAAAGAAACTATAAATATAGTAAAGGTAGGAGATGAAATATCAGATGAATTTTGGACAGAGAGAGGAGTAAGGCAAGGCTGTCCATTGAGCCCAACATTATTTAATGTGTACCTAGCGGATCTAGAAGAGGAAATGAGAAAAGGGCAAGTAGGAGGATGCAGAATAGGAAATGAAAAAATATGGAGTTTATCCTACGCTGATGACATAGTTTTAATAGCAGACAGAGAAGAAGAGCTAAAAGATAGAAAGAACTAGAAGAAGTGACAGAAATTAGATATCTGGGATATATTTTACAAAAAAATGGTAGTAATGAAAGGCATTTGGAAGAAAGGAAGAGAAAGGCTATAATGGCGATGAAAAGCGCTTGGAGTATAGGTGAGAGGATATTTAAGTATAGTTATCAAAGAAGGAAGAAGTTATTTGTGGCATTAGTGGAGAGTATAGCGTTATTCGGAGCAGAAGTATGGGGCTGGGAAGAAGATGAGAGATTGGAAAGTATACAAAGAAAATATGTTAAGTGGTTATTGGAATTAGACAGGAATACACCAAATTATTTAGTTGAAGAAGAATGTAAATTGGAAAGCATGAAAATGAAGGCGCTAAGAAGAGCAATAAAATTTGAAGAAAAGATTAGGGACTCAAAAATTAAATTAGCAAAAGAAGGCATAAGAGAAAAAGATAAAGATAAAGAAAGAGAAAACATAGGAAGAGTAGCAAAAAAGAGAATGGAAATATTAAAGGAAGAAGAAGTAACAGAAACAAGATACATGAGAGGGACAGAATTCAAAGAGCAAGTAAGATTTAAGATAATAGAGAGTAGAAGAAGAAAGGAGAAAGAAAAAAGATTAGAAAAGATAAAAAACTCAAGATATAATAAGATATACAAGGACATAATAACAGAGGATGAACCAGAATATCTGAAGATGGAAATACCAATAAAAGATAGAAAATTAATGGCAAGATTTAGATGTGGTAATGAATGTAAAAGCAGAGAACATTGGAAGGAAGAAGAAGAAAGGAAATGTAGATTATGCAAGGAAGAGGAGGAAAATCATACACACATACTGAAGAGATGCGAAAAAACAAGGAGCGAAAAAGTAATAGAAGATATACTTGATAAGAGCGCAAAGGAAATAGAAATATTGAGAAGAGTAGTTAGGAAAAGAAAAGAAGGGGAGAGTTCCTGAGAGTGCCAAGAGAAATAGGATGAAGAAATCAAGAAGGAAGAAGGGAAGGATATGAGAAGAGAGAAGAGCGAAGAGAAAGGATCAAGAAAAACAGTGTTAAGTGTAAAATGAAGTGTAAATATACTTTCAAAAAGACTGTAGTATTTAAGATTTAATTTATTTTATTGCAGTGGCTATATGGACAGTATATTTTTTTTTTGTTGTTTTTTTAAAGTTTCTAATTTTATATAAAAGAAAAAGTGACTAATTGTTTCAGTATTATTAATAGATTTCATTTTATTTTATTTCTAGTTAAATTTAAACATAAATATTAATATGAATTTTAAATTAGTAGCAAATTATCTTTGAAAAGTTTTAGGTTTATAATATTATCTAAAAGTAAGAGTGACTAATTATTTCAGTATTATTAATAGATTTCATTTTATTTCATTTGTAGTTAAATTTGAATATAAATATTAATATGAATTTCAAATTAGATTCAAATTATCTTTGAAAAGTTTTTTTTTTAAATTTATTATATGTTTTTGTTTACTTACTAATAAGAATAGGTTATGTAACTTGAAAATCATGAATGAAAATGTAAAACATATGTAAAAGGAATGTGCAAAGATAACGATAAGAAATGTAACGGAAGCCCTCCAAACCCGAAAGGGACGGAGTATGAAATAAATAAAATAAATTTAAAAAAATACCACAGTCAGATAAAAATTAAAAATATTTAAATACAAATGGTGTTATTTGATGATTTACATAAAACGTTAATGAGTAAATAACAAAATTTGAAAAAAAAGTTTTATATTTGACTTTGGTAACTGACTGTATTAAAAAACAAGAATTCTTAAGATTACATCTTGTTTAACAAACGTTACTTATTTGTATGATACATATCGATTGTTACGTACGATAGCATACAGCTAAGCGTCTGTGCGCCCCTTTCGGCCTGGGCTCTATAAAGTAGGAGAATAGAGAAAAGAAGCTAAAGGGAAAGAAGAGCCAATCAGGGGACAGCTAGTTGGAGATATTAGCTAGAGACACAAGAGCGAGGAAACCAGATCCATAAGAGCAAAACACGCAGTACTTCTCTCACAGATAAGAAGTTCTTGTAATGTAACTTAGCCACAAACTATGCCTTTATTTATTTACGAATCGAGAAACCCTCGTAACATTCTAAATCAGTTGACGATTACCTTACCTATGAGAAATGATTACGTAACAGATAATTCTAATTTGATAAAATGACTCATACCAGTAGAATTTTAATTAAACAACAGCAGTTGTGCACTTGTATTAAAATAGGCAAATCCATATTAAATTTTGTTAAAATAAGATTTTTGTGTAAAAAAAATACGTAACAATTCTTACTACACCTAAAAGTAAGCGCCTGGAGTCATGATTTATTATAACTAATACATTTTTATCGAATGTAACTCTCAAAATAAAGAATTCTGGAAGACGAAAATTGTCGCAACTAATAACTATTACAGAAACTAAGTAATATTACTAAGTGTCTAGACATTATCAGTAGCGTGCAGCTCGTAATTCTGTATTCACCCTAAACTTCTGTACTTTTCGGTCATTGTTGCTATGTAACACTCGAAATTAATTATTCCGGATGACAAAAATTGTCGAAACTCATACTATTATATGTACCTAATAATATCAGTGGCGTGCAGCTTGTGATATCAGATTTAGTTAAAATGTAGCTATTTTTCAGTCTTTAATTTTAATAATAAATTCAATAAATAATAAGTTTTGGAAGACTTAAAGTGCTTTATTTGTTGTGCGTTCTTATCGATAATTCGGTTTTTCCTGCCATCTCCGGTGACGTACAGCTCTTTTAATTAGAATCTCTTGAAATGTTGGTTCGTCACGGTGATTTCCACAACGAAATATTTAATATATTAAGATTTTAAGGGCAGAACATATACATTTTTAGTTATTTTATGTCTCTAGCACTAAGGACATAGTTTTGGTATTGATGATTTTTCGATTTTTAAGCCATTTGTACGTGCGTATACAGCTTATTTTAACTTTGTTGGGTTATTAGGTTATATGGGTCATTGGTATATCGTGATGTTATCGTAGCAATGAGTTTTTATTTAATGGTTTTCATGATTTATTGTGTAGATAGAGACTAACCTTGATTTTTACACACTACTACAATCTTAACTTAATAGTTTTGAAAGCTTGAACGCTTTTCTCCCGCCTTTACGCTTGAATTAATCTTTCAACTCTTATATCTCAATAAGAGTACATTTTTATGATCTAAAAATTGTTGGGTGCCTTCCTCATTACTTGTCAAAGCGTTTAAAGCTTCTTAAATAAAATTTAAAAAAATAAAATAAAATAATTGCATTTTTGTTGCATGCAACGTTGCAATTTTCAGAGTCATAAGGTCGAGAAGAGCGGACTGGGAGGTGTTAGTAATGAAAAAAAATTCCCGTACAATCTTAAAGTTAGGAATCGCCTCATTGTAGCAAAATTATGTGGTTTATGTAATAATACAAACCTCTATTAGTACTCGAATTGAAATTTACAGATTGCATGTATATTTTATTATGAGACATAACAACAAAGGGTACACTTACACAATTTAATTAAACAGTATGTACAATTTATTGTTGAATGGATAAAGTGTATTATTGCAACGACGGCGGGTGACTGACAACTCTAAAAGGCTACAGTACAATGCGGTACGTCTACCAACTGCCTAGAGTACTGTGTCACCAAATTGTCCAAATATTCTTCACCACTAACTGACTCATTTATCCAATAATTAAGGTGGCTCATCGCCCTTGTACGATCCATTTGTGTGACATTAGAATATCACACCTGAAAATATTAAGTAGTAGGCTCAATATATATACTTATAGATACTAATCCACTTGTTTACGTGTTGAGGTTAGCATCCAGTTTCGGACTTTAAACACGTCATATATTTTTTCGCTCGGTAACCTTCGACTTTAACGATTTCATTAAAAAAAAGATTATTTAAGGGGGCTCCTACGACTACTGCTGAGGTCAAAGACAAGCAAAAAATAAAGTTTTGTTTTTCAATAAACAAATATGTCTGAAAATCATTATGATATTTTCTATAACGTATGAAGTGGGAAAAATGATATTTATGTGTGTAGTTTAACTTTGTACGAAAAATTAATTATTGTTTTGACCAGTCTAGTGCATACGAGGGTACACCACCAGACCACCTGTGTTGGTGTAGTATAGCGACGTAATATATAGGTATATGGTATATATATGTCGTGTTTGCATGCCTTTCTGCTATTACTCTACCTCTATAGTGTTTAGTATCTGTATGTCATTAACATCATTTAATTGATAAACAATGGATGACGATCCTTCTAATCCACCTAAAAAAAAGAATACCACGCACATTGAGTCTCAAGAGGATGGAGGAAAGGCAAGTTCATGAAAAAAAGTATGTAACAAAATATGATGAAAAAAAAGGCACTCAAGAGGTTATACCAGGTATGTTTGTAAAGTTAATTCTTGGATGAAATATGAAATGAAGACGTATTAAGTGATGTTAATTGTAAATACAATTATTCGATAAAAATAATGCTAGGTATATACAAACTTCAAGCTATACGAATCTCAACTTTTGGAAAACTCGCACGATTAGGTGAACAAGTACGTCTGCTACCCACGTGACCTCCTGACCTCCCGGACACTATTTATTTATTTCCATCACAAATATCTCGCTAAAATGGTCCTTTATCCACAATTTTTAATACAGCATATTACAGAGGAAGACTTCATCTACAAAACGTATATATTCAGTCTGCTGGGACATTTAATTTAGGTTTATTATAAACGAAAACAAATTGTTTTTCACGCTGCCCCATAGGAACACGTGCTAATAGTTACGACTTTGAGCTCGGATTTCTCAAAATTTTGACCCATTCGAAATATAATTTAGACCACCATTAAATTCAGTAGACTTTTATTTACAAGAAATAATATATCTCTGTTTGGGGACTTTCGTGAAGGAGCCCCCTTAAACAAACCGCTCCTAGTTTATGTACAACAACTTATTTAAATTCAAACGCTAGTCACAGTCCGTGTTTTCCCCCATGCGTACTGCAACCGGTCAGTCACCTAGTCGCAAGAGAGGGGTACAGATGGGAGCGCTGAGCTGCCGCCGGTTGTTACAATGCGATATTCTTAATTTTGTTTTAGCTTTCTTTTCATTAAAATTGATAAAGTGCTCTGGTAGTATGATGCAGATGTATATGAAAATGATACAAAAATTTTTTCGCAATAAAAAAACCTAAGGTAAAGTACCCTGTATTTGGACAAAAGTGTTGTTAGGACCTATATCCGGACAGCAGCGATAATTACATAATTTTTTTACAATTTCTGAATGAAAAAATTTATTTGTAATCTACAGTATCAAATTGATTTAGGATAGTACAACATACGTCGAATTAATTTGATAATTCATTAAAAGAAACGTTTTTTCTTGCAAATCGAGGTTTTTTGTGTTTGGCTGCTGTCCGGAAATTAGATACTACGGTTCAAACTGTGCCCCATATTCGGACACACATAATCCAGCAATTCACTTGCTTACAAGTGCAAAGAAATGGTTATACTACGTAGTAAAATACAATAATAGTTTGTTTTTTGCATTTGTTTAACAAATTAAAGCCATTAAAGTAAAATATAACTGTATATAAAGATCTGCCATAACCTCATTTTCTCAATGTTCACGACTGTCCGGATTATGGTCCCTACGTCGTAACGGGACCTATATTCAGACTATTTAGAAATGCATTGTCCGAATATAGGGGTTTTGAGACTGAATCTTTATAATTATTTTAAACAATGATCACACGGTCACAAAGAATTTTTTTTTTTTGAAGTGACAGAAAAATTACTTTATTATCTATATGTCAACCGTCTTTTTCGCAAAAACAGCTAATTTCCTTGTGAATTTAGAAATAGTGGATTACCTAAAATTATGTGTCCGAATAGAGGGTACTTTACTTTAAATAGTTAGTCCGTTATTGCAAAAAACGTATATTTCTTATATCTCAGCTGCAGAGTAAACTAGATCATTCTTTTTATAAAAATTTTTTTTTTTTTTTTTTTTTTCATGACAAATACAATGCCGTTTGTTGCAAATAAAGATATACAAAATTGACTGAGATGTTTGCAATTGTTTAAGTTGCAAAATACAATTTTTTACAAAAAAACTTCAAAATTGACAGAAATCTAATTTTTCTTTTTCGTTATCATTACATATATCAAATACAACGTTTTTACTCAAACGAAATGTCGATAAACTATCAGTGATGTTTGTAATAACACTTTAAAGTTTTACTTTAGAAAATTAATTAACAGAAAACTAATAATTACTTGCAATTTTACAAATAGCTTTTTGTTGTACAAAATAATATCTATATTTTTTACAATTACATTCAAATTGACTAGATAGTTTTTTACTAAGTCGATCGAAAGGTTTTGGGTATAAAAAATTTTTTTTCGCGCTTTTCCGCCCTTAACGCGTGAACAATTAATAATGTATTTGCAACAGTATCTATTTTATATGAAAATTGGTGACAAAGAGATTGGTAGTAGAAAAGTTTTTCTAAGAGCAATAAAAACGGAGATACAAGCAAAAACGTAAATAAAAAATTGGCAAAAAAAATTTTTTTTTTAAATTGTTGATTAACAAATGAAGCCGTCGGTTGATTTGGACAAAACTATTTTTCCCGTATTCCTGGGAAAATTCTGCAGGGGAATGTCTAATTTTTTCTTAACTGGAAAACATAAGATTAAGGTGGTACTTTTATGAAATAATTATGAATAGAATGGCATGAAATTTTGAGGAATCATTTATTAAGTTACAATACACTACCTCTCAAAATTTCGAAATAGGCTGACAAATATAAACGCAAGAAAATGATAAATGAAAATTAAATTTTAAACATGTGCTTTCATGGCAACTAAGAATTTTTTACTGAAAGTTGTAGCCTAGCTATTTATTTCTTGAACGCAACCAAGTAAAAAACTGACACAATAAAGCTTATGTTATTCCGAATAAAAGAATCACAGGCATACATTTTCGTTTCCTATGTTGAAAGCATGGGTATGCCTTCACGGCTTGTATTTTAAGGTTAAGCGCGAATTTTAGATAATCATTCCTACGAACTTCTATATCGTATATTATGATCTAAAATTTTGAATCAGCACCTAATTTGCCTCAATAAGCGGTATTAACAAATAATCGTTTAAAATTTAAGCAGCATTAATAAATATCAACTTGTCAGTCGCACCATTGACTGGGGAATCATGAAAGAACCACCTTAAATCGTTTTTTTTTGTCTCTGGGCAATGGACTAATAGTAATTAAGTCCTATCCCTGTTGTTGCGGTCCAATAAAAACCAACATAATTTAACAATAGGATTTTTCTATTGGTTTGTTATCGGTATTTGCACCCATAAATCCAGATAAAATTTGTAATGGTCAAAAATGGATTTTTAATGTAACCAAGACATCATTGAACAAAAATAATCACACAAATTCATGTTCTACCATCCGGATGGCAACACCAAATCAGAGGGACTAACGTATTTTTTACAAATTTCTAAAAAAAATTAATAACCAACTTTACTTTCAATCTACATGTACAATACTTTAATCCCCCCCATTTTGAGGTTGCCATCCAGATGGTAGGACATAACTTTGTCAATTTATTTTTTTTTAATCATGTCTTACTTAGATACAATAAATGATACATAAAATCTATTTTTGACCATTTCAGATTTTATTTGGATTAACGGGTGCAAATACCGATAAGAAACCAATAGAAAAATCTCATTGGTTTATATTGGACCGCAACAACAGGGATGGTAACCATCTCTACTTTCATCACTCTATATTTTAGAACAAAAATGCCAGCTTATCAGAGTTATTAATATTATTAAATAACTTAAGACTCTGTACATAATTCATTAATGGTTAGTTTTTATATCAATCACCCAGACATTACATTACTCAGCTATGAGAGGTTAAGTTAAACAGTTTGTAATGCACTTTAATTTATTTTCAACACTTCCACTATTTAATGACAAATTGGAATATATTCGATAAATTATCATTAGCAGAGAAGTATTAAAAAGGGTGATAGTGCAATCATAGAGAGTATACTATTTAAAATTACAAATAAATAATCAAAATAATGCAGAAAAATATTGCATTCATATTTATCAAAAGGTACACAAATACACGAAAAAACTACTTTTTTTGGCCTAGGGCACAGTATCAACAATTTAAAAAATGAAAAAAATGACACAAAACACAATAAAAGTGATCAATATTTGTTTAAAAAATCATGCCCATACAGCAATGAACATGTTTCACGTACAATGGTTCAAAACGCAAGTCAGCTATGCCTTTATAGATGATACCATGCAGCATTATGTGCTACTAAATTTGAATACTAAGTTGGGAAAACTTACTTGTAATTGTCCATACTCATAAAAATCTGAATTAATGATAAAAAATCACATTATCTTTATTCATTTGTTGATATCACTGCTGCAATAGTTAACATTTAATACCAAAAAAATTACAGTAATGCAATAATTTACAAAAAGTTTACCTATAAAAATTTTCAGATCCACCAATAGCCACAAGGCAATACGAATTTGTGAGTTTAGAAAAAACTCCTATTTCGTTATTATTTTCAAATTGAAGACGAACAGCCATGACTTAGGAAAGATTTTTTTAACTGCAGAAACAAGACGTTGAACTAATTTAAGTGTTAATAAAAAAACAGTTCTAACTCGTTCGTGTGCGAGACATCAACATTCTACAGTTGCTGAGAGTTCAGATGTAGTAATAGATCTCTCCAGTTAACAAGAGACGAATTTCGTTCCCCAAGAAACTAACTACCCGCGTCTATAGTGTGGCAGTGAATGAAGGTACAATATATCAGAGATCATAAGCATAGAAGAAATAACGACTGTTCGTTCTTATGTACGGCGCTGAAGCTAAAATACAAGTAGGACACACAAAATCAAACGTGGGCAACTGCCTCCCTCGCACGTTCAAACCGTTGGCAATCGCCGTACACAAGAACGAGCAGTCTATGTTCCTTATATGTTTATGTCAGGACCGACAGAGCAAAGCAGCGATCACTCGTCTACATGAAAGAACTAAGGATTAAGGCCATTTAGGGTGAATTTTTTTAGACTAGTTGCGTTCGAATAAACCGTATTCGTACCCCAATCGCATTTATGTCGGGTCCCCACACATTCTCGACTGTAACGCCATCTCTGAGGTATCAGATATTAAATCAGCGTTGGGCGTTGGGTTAGGCGGATTCAATATCGGAACTTTTTCCCTAGATCGTATATATAGCTATACGATCTGGGAAGAATGTTCCGTCGAGCAGACAGCACAGCAGTGAAGGGGCATTGCCAGAGAAACGCGGTAATTACAAATTTTAATATTAATAACACAAGCGCCTATCACCCAATAACTCGGGCCGCTTACTGGCTTCTCTATTAAATAATAAAGTATTAATTAATAGCACTAGCGCCTATCACCCGATGACCCAGGGTGCTTACTGGCCTCTCTGTTCAATAATAAAGTATTAATTATTAACACAAGCGGCTATCACCCGATGACCCAGGGCGCTTACTGCACGCTTTATTAAACGATATATATTATTAATAAATAGCACAACGGTCATCAGGTAATAAGTGCTTGTGCTGTTAATTAATATTTTGTTATTTAATAGAAAGGCCAGTAAGCGCCCTGGGTCGTCGGGTGACAGGCGCTTGTGCTATAAATAGATAATACATATACTTTTAAAAAGCAACCAATAAGCGCCCCGGGTCACTTGGTGATAGGCCCTTGGGTTATTAATTAACCTTTTATTAATTTATACAGTGGCAAGTAAGCACCCTGGGTCATTAGGTGACAGGCGCTTGTGTTATTAATCAAGAATATATGTCTTAATAAAGCGACCAGTGAGCACCCCGGGTCATTGGGTGATAGGCGCTTGTGTTATTAAAAATTATTTATTTAACAGAGTGGCCAGTTAGTGCCCCGGGTCATTGGGGGATAGGCACTTGTGTTATTAAGATTTCCGCGTATGTCTTTGTCAATGCCCTTTTACTGCTGTGCTGTCTGCTCGACAGAACATTCTCCCTAGATCGTATAGCTACATACACGATCTAGGAAAAAAGTTCCGATTTTGAATCTGCCTAATCCAACGCTGTCTGTCTAATTTTAATAACACAAGCGCCTATCACCCAATGACCCAGGGCGCTTACTGGCCACTCTTTTAAATAAATAATTTTTAATAACACAAGCGCCTATCAACCAATGACCCAGGGCGCTAACTGGCCACTCTGTTAAATAAATAATTTTTAATAACACAAGCGCCTATCACCCTATCACCCAATGACCCAGGGCGCTTACTGGCCACTCTTTTAAATAAATAATTATTAATCACACAAGCGCCTATCACCGAATGACCCGGGGTGCTAATTGGCAACTCAGTTAAATGAATAATTATTAATAAATAACACAAGCGCCTATCACCTCATGACCCGGGGCACTAACTGGCCACACTGTTAAATAAATACTTATTAATAACACAAGCACTCATCACCATATAACCTGGGGTGCTAATTGCAAATCTAGTAGAAAAATAATTATTAATAAATATATCAATCACCTTTTTCCTAATGATCCAGGACACTTATTTATAACACTATTAAATAAAAAAAAGTTGATCGAGAACACATGTAAACATATCACAATTTTGATTGCCTATCTAGTACGACAAAGATCTTTTGAAATGGCGCTCTTGTAATTACTTGATAATTTATTATTCAATAGTAGCCAGTAAGCGCCCCGGGTCATGAGGTGATAGGCGCTTGTGTTATTTTAATAATTATTTATGTAACAGAGTGGCCAGTTAGCGCCCCGGGTCATTGGGTGATAGGCACTTGTGTGATTAAAAATTATTTATTTAACAGAGTGGACAGTTAGTGCCCCGGGTCATTGGGTGATAGGCACTTGTGTTATTAATATTACAATTTTGTATTTCCGCATATGTCTTTGGCAATGCCCATTCACTGCTGTGCTGTCTGCACGACGGAACATTCTCGTTAACGGAAGTTCCGATATTGAATCCGCCTAACCCAATGCTGTCTGGGGTACCCCCTCTCCCCCAGCCCAAGAAAGTATTGAAAAAAAAAAAAAAAAAAATACACTTAGAAAGAACAAAAAATGCACCCTCTGATTACACAGTTTGTTTAAATTGAACCCTCATAAATTTTGTAGAAAAAAATTATTAACAGTTGCCAAGTTGTCTTGTTTTAAACCTCCGATATCGTTGGAAAACACTTCTTTTTCGATACAAAGTTGGCTTATAAAAAATGAACCTTTTCTGATTTAAATTGAGCTTATCTTACATTTGCAAATATTAGCTTAGTTTTTTATTAACGATTAATATATAATACTGGTCTAAAAGCTAACCTCATCTCTATCATGCATATCAACTGCGCATGCGCTCTGGGGGCTTGTGTACCCGCAGAGCGGAAAAAGCTACCAACGCCACCCTAGCCCGAGAAAAATTAAATATTCAATAAACAAATTGATGGAATCGACGTATTAAAAACTGCTCTTTCCAGAAATGCAATTAGTAAAAACTGCTTCTTTCTACTTATTTAATTAATGCAAATTAAAGTGCCCGGTAAAAGGCAATACTTCGCGAGTCATTATAAAGCTAATAATCAATATTTAAAAGAAATTTTTATGAGAAAAAACTGCTCTTAGGGCGCTTCAAATTGCTCTATTATTAATAAAATATGAAATAACAGATAGCTTGGGTGAACCAATATATGAGTTTTTGTTGCTGTGAGTTGGCTACACTTGCCAAGTATTTTATTGATATTAATTACTTTGAATCTGCAATTAAATCATAGAGCAATTCGAAGGCGCCCTAAGAGCAGTTTTTTCTAATAAAAATTTCTTTTAAATATTGATTATTAGCTTTATAATGACTCGCAAAGTATTGCCTGTTACTGAGCACTTTAATTTGCATTAATTAAATAAATAGAAAGGAGCAATTTTTACTAATTGCATTTCTGAAAAGAGCAGTTTTTAATACGTTGATTCCATAAATTTGTTTATTGAATATTTAATTTTTCTCGGGCTAGGGTGGCGTTGGTGAAAAAGCTCACGTACTCAAAAATTATAAAACAATAACACGTAAGGATTAATAGTAAAGAGTCAAATAGTATTTACTGAAAAAATTTACGCCTAAACCATTATATTTTGAACACTTTTGATAATGAGGCTCCAGACTTATTTACCACTTATTTATAATCAATATAAATTTTTAAAACGATAATATAACTTGAGTTTTTATAATTGAAGTACGTAATAATGAAATATTAACTGTTTTAATACAAGTTTGTATGTATGTATCAGAGGATCCACTGCAAACATTTTTAAATGGCCGTAAAACTTTGTTTACTTGTACGAGTAAGTTCTTATCAATTTTTTTTTTATTTCCAGATTCTCTTTATG